>NW_024081508.1:63707-441062 GCF_003009895.1 Hyaena hyaena
TGAATGCTGAGAACAAACTGAGGACTGATGGGTGTGGGGGGGGAGGGGGGAGATAGGCATGGAGGAGGGCACTTGTGGGGATGAGCACTGGGTGTTATATGGAAACCAACTTAACAATAAACTATTTGTAAAAATAAATAAATAAATAAATTTTTAAATAAATAAAACTTTCTATTCCGGCAGGGCCATGTTTACTATCCTTTATTTAACATTTAAAACTCCTTAAAACTGGGTCTAATATGAACCTACTTTCATCAGTCTGAATTTATGACTGCTGCTCTGTGCAGAGTAATTTTTGCTCTGCACCTCTATGTGTGCCATTTCATCTGCCAGGAATGCATTTCTTACCTTCCATTTCCATTTGCCTGGGATGCATTTTTTTACCTGCCATTTCCATTATAGACTTTCTGGTACTTTTTTTACAGCTCAGCTGAAGTGTTAACATCATCTGTATTTTGCTAACCCTTCTGACCCAGTACTAATACCTTTTTCCCTTGTGCTCCTCTAATGCCTAGTTATTTCAGAAACTATCTTTGACACTTATGCTTCCTTTTAGTGTAGAGATTTATATACCTGATTTTATATATTGAGGTATTCATTTCTTGCAAATTAATGTTTCTGAAATTGAGATATCCAAAAAGTTCTATGCATATTTAATGATTTTCTTTTTTTCCATAAAGCTATTACTTTGATTTAAATTATATAGATGGTGTTTTATGTTGAATGAATATAGTCTGTACCTTGTATCCCTTTGCTGTAATATAAGTTTCTTGGGTGGTGAGGACCATGTCTTGCACAATTTTCTATTTTCCACAGCTCCTTGCACATAATAGATAATCAATAAATGCTCTTAAAAGGAATGGAATACATAAAATGATATAAAAAGGAAAGATACAATATACTCTTCCTTGGGCTGTGTGTGAAATGAGATCTTGCACTTCAAAGGTTGTCTGGGAGTTCAAAGCATAAGTCCTCCAGCGGTTGTATCATTCATACCTATTGTACACCTGTCATAGGTTACTGCTAGAGAAATGAGATACATTGTCTCTCATGAGGCTTTGAGATGATCTGCTTATTTTTTTCTCTCATATCCAGCTACTGCATTAATTTTTATGCCAGACTGCTTAAGTAGGCAATAGTACATTTTGCCTTGCTTTGTTTTATTTCAGTAATCTTGCTCAGCCAGCGGGAAGGCCTATTAGTAGCTTTCTTGGAATCTATTTACAACAAATTCTTTCTATTTACTGAGTATAATACTTTGCCCAAAGTCATCCAAACAGTTTTGGATCCTTCTTCCTGGCCCTAAATTGGAAGAAGCATCAATTTGAAACAGCTTCAAATCGATTTCCAATTATTTCTGTGCTTAAAGCATTGAGAGATTTACCTGGAAAGTTTAATATTCCTCTGTTTTGTACTTTAAGATTTTCCTCTATTTTTAAAGCCCTTAAATGTTCTAGAAATTATCTTCACTTGATCTTTGAACCAAAGCATCTCTTTATTATTTCTCTTTCCCTCCTTGGATTATTATTCTTATTTTTGAAGAATTGCCCATGCAATGACTTTCTATTTTGATCATGCTTTTCTATTCTCTGTCTAGTTAATGAGAACAATTACGAAAGTTAATATTTTATGGTTAGCCTTTGTCATGTACTGTGGGAAGCATTTTATGTGAATTATTTTATTTAATCTTTATAGTAAACCTGTGAGCAAGAAGTATTATTATTCTTGTCAAAAGTAAACCCGAAACATCACTTCTTAAAATCCTCTAATAACTTATTATTATCTTGAAAGTCCTTGTTATGAATGAAAAGGCTTTCATGGCCTGTTCCCCAGCTTATCTCCTAACACTCTTCATTTCTCTGTTCTAGCTAGCCTCATAGCCTCAGGCATAGTCTTGCCTCAGGGCCTTTGTACTTGCCACTCATGGAGCACTCTTTCCTTCCATGGATATCGACATGACTTGTTTTCTAAATTCCTTCAATTTATCACCAAGATCATCTTCTTGGTGACATCTTACTCGACTCTATCTAAAATATCTAACATATACCTAAGATCTCTCTAATAGTTCATATCCCATTCTCCTTTTTTAAAAAACTTTTCTTTCTACATTTGTCCTTTCATTGCTTCCTTCACTTAAAAGTATGAAGACAGGGCCTGTAGCCTTGCCTGGTGACTTCTGCATTCCCAAAACCTAGAATGGTGTCTGACACATAACAGACAAACATATTTGTTGAATGAATAAATGTATGAATCAGAGATGTTAAGTAACTTAACATCTTTTAACTAGTAATTTGTGGAGCTAGGATTTAACACAAACAATTTTATTTTTTCACATTTAACTTTTGAATATATTTCAGGAATTTATTATATAAAACATGGGAGGTTGCCTGTATCTACCAAGACTCTCTGTTCAGAGTGGATGAGGTAGGTTCCTAAATGTCTTTCAGAAGGATTGTTAGATACATAATGCATATGAGTTGTCTTCTCTGAAATTATTTTTTAATTGAAATGTGACCATAATCTTGTCATTTCTGAACTGCCAAATTATACTGCAGTCTGTTGATCAAGATTGATTCTGAGCATGTGGGACACAATTTAAACAAGAAAGAATCTTGTTTGTTGTCTGTAATGTGAGGGCTAATGCACCGGAAACAGATTGCATGGACGTTAAACTTCTATCCACACATCTATGTTCATTAACCCAAACAGTAAATATTTGCCTTAATGATTGATTTTGCTGAAGGGTTACTGTCATGGTTCCCATTTTTTTGGTATTGTTGTTCTAGTTTTTTTTTTTTTTTTTTTTTTTTTAAGAACTTTGACTTGAATGTAAACACTGGCAAAGAGATTATATTCTTTTACTACACATTTTGGGAGACTGGTATAGTAATATGTTTCTGGAGCAGAATATAGGGTGTAATCAGTCTGCTAATAGGAACAGAAAGTCATTTCTTAAAATGATCCTACAGCCACCTTGCTAATGTCGAGGATGATTTGAGCTGACTGATTTGATTGCTGCTTTCTTCCTACAAGAGGTCTCAATGCATGAAATAACTTACATGTGTAATTTAGGTTTCCATGATTTCTAGCAACCTAATGGTGCACAGAAAGCTGAAATAAAATTCCCACTTTTCCCCAGATAGAATATACAAATCTAAACATCTGTCTTATAGAGACAGAAGGATATTATAGTTGATGGGAAGATGATAGCTTAATGCTTGTTCGGTGGTTTGATTTTCTAATAGATTATTTGAAAATTGTCCAACTAGTGCTGTGGGGACCCATTAACATCTTTGTAAATAGCTTTAGTTTATAAAAGGTTAGGAGAGTAGGAGAGGCAGCTTAGCCTGGTACTGCAGACAATACTTCCTATACTATACTGATACATTACTCTAGTATAATTTTTTACTCCCAGACAAGTATCTGAATGATTTACATTTGAATCACAGCTCTGTAATTCAACAACACTGTAAAATATCATTTATTTATTCAATTTAGCAAATTTTCATATATCATAGTCCCTGATTCTCTTTGATTCTCTCCCTTTACTTCCTGTCTTATGAAGCTCCAGACCATGTGGTTTTCAAAGCATCCCCTTTCCTCCATTCAGAATTACTATACCTATTCTCCAAATTGAGAATGATAAAATCTTGGGGACTGGGCTTACCAAGAAAGTTCCCTTTGAAAGAGACCAGAAAAGAAGGAAGGGAAATAGGATGAGCACAAAAGACTGAATTCATTTTTTAAAGTTTATTTATTTATTTTGAGAGAGAGAGAAAGAGAGAGAGCACACTGACAGGGCAGAGAGAGGGAGGGAGGGAGGGAGAGAGGGAGGGAGGGGGAGAGAGAGAGAGCGAGAGAGAGAGAATCACAAGGAGCTCCACACTATCACCATGAAGCCCAAAGTGGGACTCAAACTCATGAACTGTGAGATCATGACCTGGGCCAAAATCAAGAATCGGTCACTTAACCAGCTGAGCCACCCAGGTGCCCTAAGACTGAATTTGTTATAATGAGAGGTGACATAAGAAGTCTTGATCAGTCAAAGGTTTAATTTCTCTTATCCCCATCAGAATAATTTTAACCTAGGGTCAGGCCTATTAATATTAATAGCTCCATAATGGTCAGGCAGCATGCCTGTAACTCACAGTGTGTTCATGAGTGATTCAGTGAAAATAGGCAATTGGAAAGGTATAATTTTGACTTTCACACATGAGAGCCAAGATATTACAACAATAATTAATTTGTTTAGTCACTCTGAAAGTAAAATTTAAAGTTTTCCTTGTGTGTCAACTTTATATTGAAAACAAAGTTGGGATGATGGAAGTTTTTCTTTCTTTCTTTGGAGCATGTCCATCCTCCTTTCTATTATTGCCAAGCTCCTGAAAGACAGTTCATATGGGATTTTTGAACAAGTGCACTTCTTTTCTAACTTGGTGAGCTGAGCTGGATGATTTAGAAGAAACACTGAAGTTTCTTTTTACCTTTCTTTCTAGAGTGTTGAGCTAGTTATAAAAGGTTAACTTCTTCTTTATTAGTCTCTAAAGGTCTCTAAAGCCTGCCTGATCCATCTTGGTTCTCACTATATATTTATAGATACATACCGAGTGCCTATTATGTTCCAACCACTGCATTAGGTTAAGGTTATATCCATGATGTGTCTGTGCCAGGATTTTGCTTTTAGACTCAGAACCACACTCAGAACCAGTGTTCAGCAGAATATACCCTGCTCACACCAAACCTGATAAAATATGCTTGTCTAAGTCTTTATCTTCAAAATTCTCCTAAGAGCAGAGAAATGGTAACTAAAGGGCTAATCCTTCTTCCCTCCATCCCTTCAGCTTATAGTATCTTTATGTGTTAAAATGTTTCTGTAATGTTCTTTGTTTCTAGGGTGGATGTTAAATCTCATGTCTATATTTATTTTTCTTTTGTGAGTGTGTATTACTTTTTTTCATTGCAAATGCAAGATTCCTGACAAGTTTTTTTTTTCTTTTTTTCCTAATTTTGGGCAAAGAGCATGAGGGCGTTTTTAAGGGTGGTGTTGGAACACAAAATCATAACTTATATGAAGATTTACTTGCACAGTGAGAACAGTCTGTTTCTGGTAGTCTTATTTGGGTACCTTCAGGAGTAGATCCTATGACAAAGACTCAAGTGCAAATAAACATGAGTAGGGAAGTAAGGAAGAGACATGGAGAGAGTGAGGTAGCCAGCGTAGGAAGCACTATCAAGGCAGCCACTGCTACTGGTGACCAGATCTTAACACCTCGGGAAATTCTGAAAAATGGTGTAAAGCACATATTTTGCCTGTGGGGTTAGCAAGCTGTGCATTCATATAGCAATTCCATTCAGCCATTGGTTTAGGCTGCTCCCTGGGATACAGGCATTAATTCCCTGGAACTTAAGCCTGCTGGATTTGGACATGGCAGCCTTTCAAGGCATCAGAGACTTTTGGGTCAAAAGGTGCAATACTGGCAGTTGGTATTTGTGCAGGACCAAACTGAAGTAACAAGACCCAAAGGATATGGGCTGGGAACCAGCAGCATCTGCTAAAGACTGATAGTCCACAGTTTTTATTTTCATGATTCCCAGTTATTTGGTACATGGAAAACATTTAGCCCATATTTCTTGGCTTATTTTAAGGACTCAAAAGTTTACTTCTTATTCTTTTTAGTAAATAAAATTTCAGCATCAGAAAATAACTTTTGACATGATTAATCTTCATATCTAAAAACCTAATTTATCATCAATAACAGATTATTTCAAAACTAGTCTTATCAAGTAATACTTCAGGGTTTTGTGTATTTGATCAAAACTATTTCAGTAAGGTCTGTTGTAAACTGGCAATTTTTGATTGAGATTTCATTATATGTTTTTAACATTTAGACTAGATATAAACACCAGCCTGTAGAATTATAAAATGTTAGAGATAAAAATAATCCTACAGATTATATAATCAGGCTGCTTGCCACCCAGTAGCTACTTAGCAGATGAGGAAACTTAAGGTTTAATGAGAACCACTTGCTTAAAGTTGTGGAAATAGTCTCTTCTTTTTATATACCTATGTAAAACTAGAGAGAACTCTGGGTCTATGGTAAAATGTTCTATTATTCTGGAACTGAGGATTAGATTGTAACTTTGAGAACTAATATAGGGTTCTCTACACCTAGAGTTGTTGGCTAGTATCTTTGAAGTTAAGCTACTTGTTCCTGGGGTTCCTTTTCTCCTTGAGGCAGAGGTACCTCATTGATAGGGCTTCCTTATCCTGATGCCTCATGCATATTGTTCAGGTGGTGCACTTACTGTTTTTTTCAACATGAGCTTTACTTTTATCATCTGCATCCTAACTGAAACCAGTCTACTGGTCCCATTTTACACTGAACACTCTGCTTTGATGCCTGGGTCTGGATTAATTTTACTTCCAGAGTGAAGTCCCTGGATTGACTTCACTTATAAAGACTCAATTATAAAGATTCACTTATAATTTCAATTATAAAGATTTTTAAAATTATTATTGAGAGAAATAAAGTATAAATGCAACTGGGAATACTTTAAATTCTACTAATCTGATTCCTATTAAATATTTAAAATTCATAATAAAGCAACATAGATTGAATACCTAGACATTCAAATATGGATTTTCTTTTAATTTTTCTAATTGTTCCATGCTTCTCAGCATTGAGGCTCTTAAGCCTATGAAAATTTTCTTGGAATTCTTAAAGTCTACAAGAATTATTAATTAAAAAACTTTCCTTAGATGATTATGAATTTTTAACTTGTTAAGACAAAATCTCTTTTTTTGTTCTGGTAGAGATGACTAAATTAAAAGGTATTCTCAAATAACTACAATAATCCAAAAATTGAAAGATGAACAAAAAGAATCTTGACAGCATAGAAATTAAGAAACCCATTTCCAGATTATTCTGAAATCAAAGAGAAGGTAACAAACATTGCAACTTTTTACAAAGCAATGAAATGAGGCATATCGTACCTAAACCTACAGGTTATAGTAAATGCTGCTATAGTCAGAGTCCTAATGCATATAAGACAAGGCAAAAATGAAGGGATTTAGAAGTTAGAACAGCAATATCAAAAACCTCAAAATAACCAAGAAAGCAGGAAGAGGGAAATAGAGATTAAAGATGTTATTTATGAATAAGAAAACAGAAATTTAAAAAAATACTACAGAACTTAAATAAATATGAATCTGGCTCTTTGGAACTGTGAATTACCATTAAAACTGGTAAATCCTTTAGATTCTATTATGAAATATGGTCAACTAAAAATTCTGAAAATGACCAAAGAGTAGCACATACATATGTGTTGAATCATGAATTGATAGAGAGGGAACTGTGTGCTGGGCATTGTACTGAGCGCCTTATTTTATTTAATCTTCACTAAAACCTTTGAGATGGGCATTTCTTAATCCTCATTTTATATGTGAAGAATATGAGGCTTAGAGAGATCAGAAGGAGTAAGTAATATGTGCAAGACTGCATAGCTGGAATCAAACCTAGGCATTTTAACTCAAATGTCTTCTTTCCTAACCAACAGTTGGAGATGGTGGTTCATATTTTTTTTGTTGCAGTTCTAATAGGAAACCCCAGTGTGGGTTCTATATATCTCCTTTCTAAGAATTCTGTGCAGTACAAAGTACTTTTTAGTTAAAGAATTTTTCCAGGAAAATTTCTACTGGATGGCATCAAACTTTTAAAAAGTTTGTTGTTGCAAATGTATAGAAGAATTTTTTTGGGTAATCATCTGGAAGCATAGAGAAACGAATATCTTAATGGGGTGGTGAACCTGAACTTTTTTGGTCTCAATGGTCTATGGTGCCTATGGTTAACAGGAGGAATTTGGTAGAGAGGACTCTATGTTAAAAGACATCGTCAGATAACTACAGTAATCCAAAAATCAACAGATGACCAAAGAATCTTGATTACATGCAAAATCTGGCCATGGCTCTGGAGGGATATTAACAACTGGTGGGGATTTGAGTAACATGAATTTTTCAATATTGGATTTCTTCCCCTACTGAGCAGTCTTTTAGGCCTACAGGATAGACTAAGATTTAGTGAGAGAAAAAAATAATCCCATGGCCATGGATGAGAGTTTCAACTAGAAAGACTTTTTCCTAAAACCATATTATTTTTCTCTTCACAGTTAATCTGCTCATTGCCTTGAACATGGACAGTTTACAAATCTATTCAGTTGTCTGCTTTTTTTCTTGTTAACGCAGACCATGCAAATGATATCTAAATCTAAATTCTATTAACACCACAAATAAAAATGATAAACTCTGTCAGCACAGCATATAAGTCCTTTCAGGGGAAGGTATTGTACTTTAAATTATGCAGACCTAAATTCCTAATATTTAAATAAGAATATTCTTCTTGGTTCCAGCATTTCAGAATACTTTTTAATAAAAGAAAGGGTGTTACAATATAGAAGTAAAGTAAAATAATTTTGGAAGGTATATAGGATCTATTCCTTGGTCAACTGTCTGTGACCAACTGGCTCAATGAAGGGAAGGGTCCAAAGGAACACCATGGAAGGTGGTAAAACACTTAGAGCAAATAGTAAAAGCAATCAGTTACTAATAGGGTAGGAAATAGCATGCGTGTTGAGTCAAACATCTGATTGAGTTATTATTGAGTTAACAAAAAGTATTTAAGAAACTATTTTAGAGACAGATTTTCACTGTAACTTAAAAGTTATTTATGTCAAATACCTGTCTTGATTTTCCTTATATACTTGAAGTGCCTGGCAAGTACTGGCACATAGTAGGTTCTCAAATATTTGCTTGAAGGAAGAAAAATATACTAGTGAGATGTGTTAATGCAGAGCAAACATTTTAAAGCTAAGGCAGAAAGGATTTTCTCTATTTGTTGGTGTCTGCTGAGAACCAAAGCACAGAATAAAAGTAGTTGGTTTTTTTCCTCAGGACTCTTGAGTGGCTGTATGGAAAGGCACAGATGTAATCATGGGTTAGAAATTCTTTACAACAGTAATGAAGCCAATAAAATTAGAAGATTAAAAGAGATTCATTTCTAAAGTATTACAGTGGAGTTTGTTAAGTTAATTAAATTATATAAATCTAATCTTTTTTAAGTTAGTGACAAAAACTTCCTTTTATGACATTGTCTTGGAAATCATTTAGACCACCATGACATGATAGGCTATGGAAGTATTTTTTTCAGTCCTGAGGACATTTATATCTAGGTTCTGTTTAGTGGATTATAGATTTTTTTTAAGGGCAAGTAAATGTTCCTCTTAATTTTTTTGCATTATGCAAAAATCAAATCACCTGGGCATTAATTATTAGAGATTCACTTCAGTTATAACCCTAAAGTTGTGCCATGGAAAAAGAATAGGTTGAGAGTGGGAGTGACTAAAGTTTTTGAATCTCAAATGTCACATTGCAGATGATTATTAATTCGAAATATTTTCAGCTGAGGTCTCCATAATCAGAGTTTATCCAACTATTGACTATATTTGAAAGCTAAATAATTAAAAGGAAGAAGTCAACATCACAAGTTAAATTTACCTAAAAGTCATGATTATTTTGGATCAAGTCAATGGCTTCTGTGACTTTCCTGGGATATAACTTTTGAATCACACAGTCATGTACTTATTGACTTGCTAGACCTTTTCACTTTTCAAGTAAGTGTATTTTCTAACAAACTTCGGATATAGGTAGGATTAGTTTTAGGTGATATTACTGGAATATTTTGTCCTTGAAAGGAAATCTTAGCCAAAAAAACAGCAATTCAACACTTGACTTATTTGACCTTAAAAATGGTATTTCAATGAGTGATTTTTAAGGCTTTAAATAGGAAACATTGTTTTTGCACATTTATAATTTATAATTTAAAGCACAGTTGAAAGGACTGGGATAAAGTACCAGAGGACAAAATCCACGTTTAATAAATTGCTTGAAGTTTTACTATGCATGTTGGTATCTACATAATTTGCTTTCAGTGACTATAATCTTTTCAGAGGGTCCAATAGATGGGTTTTAACTTTAACATTAATGAAGATAGTTTGGAGAAAATAATCCAGGGAATTATGCTTTTTAGCCTCTTCAAGCAAAATCCAAGAATCTTTGCTTTGACCGATCCACATATTTAAAGAGTTTGCTTAATGAAGGGTTATGCCGGGACCATCATAAGCTAAATCTGAAGACCAATTAAGGCTTGGTGAAAGGAAATCTTTTTACCAAAATTGATGTCCTAGGTGATGCTGAGACTGCTGGTCGAAGGACCAAACTTTAAGAGCCACTGGTCTAGCCTATTTTTCTGGATAGAAATGGATTCCTGCATAGAGTACAAAGTGTTATGGTTTATCCAACTACTTCCCCTGTTGGTGGCCCTCTATTTTTTCTTATTTTTCTTGTTCATATAACACAAAGATTTTTATTTCTATAGGATAGATTCCCAAATTGAGATTAGTGGGTCAAAGTTGGTGTTTACAATTTTAACAGCTATTGCCTGATTAATTTCCAAAAGGGGCCATCATTACTTATTACTAATTATTACATATCAGAGATTATATATCCCCATTTCCTCATCAGCACTGTATTGTCACCATATTATTATTTCTGTATGACATGAGTGAAAAAATGGCATCTCATTGTTGTAACTTACATTCCCTTAAGCCCCAAGAGGTTAAGAGAATTCTTGTATATTTATTAACCATTAGGATTTCCTCTGTGTCCATTGTCCCTTTACTTTTCTCTAATTATTTCTAGAGATTTTTAAAATATAAGGAATATTAACCCTTAATATGGCATGCATTGAAAATATTTCCCTCAGCCTCTCCCTTCACTTTTAACTCATTTATGATATGACTGGGCATGAAAAATGCGTAATTTTTATGTAATAAAATATTACATAGGTAGGGCCTTTAGGTCTTCTATCTTTTTAAAGAGAATCTTGTATAATGCAAGGTTATTCAAATATTCTTCTAAAGTTTCTTATAATGTTTTCATATTTTATATTTTGCATCTAAATTATTATTGTACCTGGAGTTAATTTTAAAATATCATGTGAAGTTGGGCTATAGTGGCAGTCCTCTCCCCATTTCAGGAACTGGGGGCATTTTTCCCTTCTGTGTAATTCTTTCTAGGCTTTCCACATCACTAGGTTCATGTGCAGCAAGTAAACAGGCATTGTGGAAGAGGAGCCCAGGCATCTGCTTGCTAATTTCCCTCACTACCAAGAAACCTGAGTTATTACCAGAGACTTCAAATATAGGTAAGACCTAACCCTTGGGTCCAGCCCCTTAGCTTAGGACAGACATAAGAGAAAATAGTTTCTAGTTGGTTCTTGGTCTCTAAAGACACCTTAGAAGTGTTCTATGTCCTGTGTCCCATGCTTCCCATCCAAACATGGTAACACTTAGAAAGGATATTTGGAGCAAATTAAGAAGTCCATGTTCAAGTTTTCCTAACTCTGAATACAAACATTACACAATTAATACAAGTTTATACTCACTGGGGACATATTAGTAAATAGAGATAGCAAAAAGAAAACAGGACAAATCACCCACATTTCCACCACACAAACACTTCTAGCCTCTGGGTGTATATTTTTTTCAGATTATATAAATAAATAACAGACAAGTACATAGATCAATTTAAGAATATTACTCTCCATGCTATTTTTAATATTCTCCCCTACCTTTTGGACATTTGGATTGCTGCCAATTCTTTGATGTCCTACGTACATTGAGATAAGCATCACTTTTGTTACCCTTTTGGAAGATTTACTATTATTTCTTTAGTACAATTTCCTAGAATGGTAGTTGCCTGATCAAGGTATACTTTCATATGTAAAATGTTTCCAAATTGTCCTCCAGGAAAATTCTAAAGTTTATACTTCTACCAGCCACGCATGAGAATGCCCATCAGTTCATAGCTTTGCAGAAAAAAAGTTGGTGTGACTAAATGCAAACCCCATTTCTCTTTTAAAAACACTACTTATTTCTTCTATAGTAGATATTTTATTATTTGGATGCTCAGGCGTGATTTTCTTTTTATGGGTAAAAAGGTATTGTAGTTTCCTGCTCTTAGGAGTATGTTTCACATTGGCATGAACTACTTCCCCTTTCTCCGGGACTGGATGCATGTGAACACATCAAAATATATTATATTCTCATCTTCTAAGACTAAGCAAGTGACCCAAACTGCGTTTGTATCAATTTTGGCAATTTGCTGCAATGAGAGAAAAGAAGTTCTCTCTTTCAATCCTCACTGGCTCTTCATCTGTCTTTCCCTAGGATTTTGAAAACCACAAAGAAAATGAGAGCAGAGAAAAGGAGGGACAGATACAAAATGGGAGAGGAAGGAAGGGAGGAAGGAAGGAAGGAAGGAAGGAAGGAAGGAAGGACGGACAGGAGGGACCAGATACATCTTGCTGTGCCTGAACCGAGAACTACTGTTGGACTTTTTACTAACTTGAGCCAATTACTTCTGTTGGTGAGTGTACCTTCCTTCTACTCCTTTTAAAAGGTACTGATGCAGCTATTTGTTTTCTGTTTTATAATCATTATTTCACCATCTAGGATGTATTTTAAAGCTTTAACAGTAAAAACAAGTCTTTGTTAGTTATTACAAATAATTTGAAAGCAAATAAACACGTGTTTGTGGTTTTCTTAGCATTTGCTATAATCAAATGTTTAGTATTACAGACAGGTTCACACAAGTGAGACATTCATCTCCTTAATAGAGTACACAGCAGAGATAAAAGAAGACTTTTCTTACCATTCCTTCCCCACCTTTGAGCTTTGGCTATTGTACTAGCAATCATGGTGACAAGTGATTTGGATTCCCTGGTCACCTCATTAATCACCTTAATGATGTCAGACACCAAAAAGAAAGTAGAAAAATCACTTGCCTTATCATCCAATGTCTTTTCATTAGGGATCCAGTCAAGGAATTTTAAAGACATTGACATTGACAATTAATAGGCAGTTGATATTAATTCCGCTGAAAGCAATAATGAAGCAGCCAGATTCCAAATAAGCTAGCAGTAACCTAGTGGGACCTCAGATGAGAAGGTGTTGGAATCTTTTAAAATTCCATTACTTTTTGCTTGGATGGACTTGCTTTAATTCAGGGGTAGTGAGAGTGGGCAGAAGTTGGGGAGGAGACAGATTGGGTTTCAATCCTTTAGCAATGTTTTAATTATTTTTAAGAGGAGCTCCCTAGCAGGTTGGAGGAGAAGATTATCATTTGAAAAGAGAACCATTAACTCTGGAATAATATTTATTTGCACAGCTCATTCCTAGGCTTAATGGGACTTCCAAATTTATTATTGGAGCTAATATGAAAAGAGGGTCAATTGTAGGAATGACCAAAGGTCACATCCTCAGATAAGATTAATAGCTTAATGATAAAGAGACGTTGACAACCACGCTGAAGTATAGAACAACTTCTCTGATGGATTCCAAGAAAAAACTGAAACTTTGGTTAAATGAGGCACAAGGCAGATAAGGTATAGACTTGGTTGCATGTGATTCAAGATAGATGAATACTGAACTGCTAGAGCATACCTCAGTGTAGCGCTAATGAAGTCCTGGGAGCCAGTTGTCAACAATGGTATAGAGCCCCCCTGAAATGTGTAACAATGTACTACATGTGCCTTTAATTTTATTCAGCCATGTGGATAGCAAGCAATAACACATTAAGACACTGGAGTTATTTTAACCATTTTCTAATTACAGTTGACAAACAACAGGGATCTACTTACATGTGGATTTTTTTTATAAATACACTATGTTACTATAAATGTATTTTCTCCTCCTCATGATTTTCTTAATATTTTCTTTCTTTCTTTCTTTCTTTTAGTTTACTTTATTATAAGAATAGAGTATGTAATACCTATAACATCCAAACTATATGTCAGTTGATTGCTTATGTTACTGGTAAAGCTTCCAGTCAACAATAGGCAATTAGTTAAGTTTTGGGGGAGTCAAAATTTATATGTAGATTTTTGACTATATAGGAGAGGGGGGCATTGGCAGTTCTAACTCCAGTGTTGTTCAAGCATCACCTGTGTAGTGATCAGCATTTGGTTAAGTTGTATTTTGTATCCTATTCTAACAAAGTGTTCATGATATGTCAGATACTGTATTAGCCACATAACCACTACTGAAGAAACAAAATCTTTAATTTTTCTTCCTTGGAAAACCACTGTAGTCTTAATTCATTCACTTCATAACAAATATTCTAGACATTCCTATAGAAAATAAGAATCTAATAATAAGCACAATATATGTTTCCCTTCTCCATAGAATGTATTTCTTCTAGGGATAAAAAGACAATAAACAAATAAGATAAATTTTCAGATAGGAATAAGAAATGTGAAAAACATAGAAAGTTACCTAGGGTATGAGGTTAGTTTAGATTGTTCAGTTAAAAAACATCTTTCTGAAAAGTTTAACATTAGAGCTGAAATAAGAAAGTAGCTCTGTAAGAAGGAATAACCCTGTGAGGACCAGGTGAAGGAAAATCATTTCATATAGAGGAAAGTGAATGCAAAGTCAGAAGAGTTGAAGTTTTGAAGGCATAGTTGTAGGATAGGAACCTCAAGAGATAGGCAACTCCAGTTTATAGGGCCAATGGCAAGGAGATTACACTCAATTCTTGGCATAATTTATCTACTTCATGGTAGTCGTTTCCTTTCTTTAAAATAGAGATAACATTATGACAAATAATCCAATATTGTTCTTATAAGGGTTGTGTCAGATTACATTTTCAACTGAGAAATGTAGGTTTATCTATTTGGATGAATCTAATTATAGCCTATATCACATCACAGAGGTAAAATGTCACGATAGTATTGGTAACACAACTTAATCACCAGTTAACAGCCATTAGTTGTTCACATGGACTTTTTTTTTTTTTTAATCTCTTTCAGACTTTAACCATCTATACAAAATCACAGAAGACTGGCATATGAAGGTTAACTCCATGAATTTGGAGAGAACTTTCTCCTCCATTAAAATTTTGAGAAAGGTATTTTGGATTCTGGAAATTTCTGGAAAATTCCTCCTTTCCTAAGAATCTGCAGAAAAGCCACTTCTTTATGAATGATGTGTTTTCACACATCGAATTCCAGCACAGATCTTTTGAACATACAGTAAGAGTAAATAACAAGTTCTAATATCTTGTGTATCCCTTTAAAAGAATAGAATGTCCCTTCACAACCAATAAACACACTTTGTAGTGCTTCCTTAGGTACTTAGTTTGGGAGGTCAAGACCTGACCATTGTCAAACGTTCTTTTGAAGTGATTTTAGATACTATATATAGACACTATATATGTGCATATGTTTATTATAGATACTATATATATGTATCTAGTCAGGATTTGAATGATCAGAGGCAAGGAGTTTTGTTTCTTTTGTTCTCTTTGTTTGAAGAAATGCAAAAATGAGTTGATGTTAGCTGCACAGCTTAAACCATCAACCTCCTGGGAAGAATTTACATGTTTAAGTATTGGATTGATTGGTAGTACTTTTAAAATATGTGTGTTTGTCTCTGTCCCTATCTCAAGGACTAGCAGCTGCCTTCAAATGAAAGGTCTAAAGCTTTTTTGAGTAATGCTGTAACACCATGGAAATCCCCATTAGTCCTTTCGTTAGAGCCTTTCATGCCATTCAGTGTGTTCTGTTGCCCTATTTCCCAGGATGGAAATTTGACCTATCCTGGAAGCCTAACACTGCCACAGAAGGGTTTCTGAATGCTCTTCAAGTACTACTCAGTTAACCAGAGGATAAACACAGAGCTATGTGCTCTACTTTTACTTACCTGAGTGGATAGGACTTAGAGGTAGTAGGTCCTTACAATAGACAACGTACTTAAATATCCATTACTCCCCATGGACCATGACTGAATAGTGCTGGCATACTGGAACCGAAAGGATTTATGCAGAGAACTGTGTCTTGATAATTCCCTTTTTATGGGAACCTAGTGTATAGGAATCCTTGCTACAGCTTTTGTCCAAGAAGTGATGTCAGGCTGATAGGAAAGTTAGTTTTACTAAACTAGTATTAGTTTTCTAATAGAGGCATGTCGCTTTCCTGTAGCCTAACCTAGTAGCCTGGGCAAACTATGTTTAAGCCCTTGACATTCCTAAGCTCTGTAAGTAATATATACATAATTTTATTTATGGTTAGAGGTAGAGAGACCAAAAAGGTAACAGCTCACCTTTCCCCAGCCCTCCATTTTGAACATACTGCCTCCAAGTATGTGGTTAGTGATAGAAGGACGAATTCCTCTATTGAAATATCTGAGTTCTTATTCCAGGGAAAATCAAGAAGTAGAGTTGTGTCTAGATAAATAATGGAAATATGTGTTTTCTTAATTTTCTTTTGTATATCTTTGTTTTGCAATTTTTCCAACATAAGTGTGGATCACATTTCAGATAAAAAAAATATTGCACTTAAAATTAAGTTCAACATTTTCTAGCAACAATTTCAGCTCCTGTGTCTTACTCTACGTCTTTCCCCAAAGGATTGCAAGTGAAAGGATTTCAGTACCTTAGCTACTCATTTAAAAACATTCTTGAGACCCATCGCAAGTAGCAGCTGTTATAAGAACTTTCTACTCCCTTAAACACCTAATCCCCTGTGACGCATTCCATTTATCCTCCTTTTGTGGCGACCACAGCTGTAGCTGCCCCATGTGGGGGGACTTGCTTGCTTTATTTCATTGCTCTGGATTGCTGCTCTTAGACTGCTGAAAAATGAACTTATTCTATAGCACTCAGTTTGCCGTATTGTTCCTTTCTGAAGTTACTGTTCTGAATTATTCCCTGTGTCCAAGGTAACTCTTCATCTACTCAGTATCTTTCTTCTCTTTTACATTGTACCTGCTAACCATTTTATATGGGCAATTTGTGCAGGTCTGTGCTAATACCCTTCTTTGAAGAGCAAGTAAATTATGACTGCTTTGAACTCCTCTAATCAAAACTTGTTGTTTGCAATTCTGCCTGTGATTTTGCTCCTGCTTAACTGGAGACACCTTTGGCATAGTTATCTTTATAGCTAATGAAAGTTTGGGTTGAAGAAGGGATCTTTTTATTTTCCATTAAAAATGCATTTGTCAAAATTATTAGTTTTGGAATATCAGATTTCAAAGGGAGTTCAGAGACCATCTGCTCAAATCTTCTCATTTGTCAGATTGAGAAAAACGAGGCTCAGACCTCAAACATATGAGGACATAACTAAAACTAGAATCAGATCGCTGGTTGTCTTCTTACCACATCACGTGTACTTTACTCTCAATGGAAAATGTAATTTTCATATCCTTATGTTTAACAAAGAAATATAAGGGGTGCAATCCTTGATTCATCAGAGGGACTTCAGTTGCAAACAACAAAAACTGACTCTGGCCAACTTGGGCAAAAGAGAAATTGCTGAAAGGTCATGAGAGGCTCACTTAATTCCTTAGGACAGGTTTTCAAAATGAGAAGTGATTAGGAGAACTCAGAAGGAGAAACAGCATGTTCATTCATCAAGATGTCTTCAGTGTTCCCCTCAGCTTGATGAAATATCAAGCCAGCTTCTTCCTGACTAGGGACCCCTTTTCCTAGAGTATTTACTTTAGAAAACTTGCAACTTGCAACTTTAGAAAACTTGCAACTTGCAACAACTTCTTTCTTTGCCCCTTGGAGATATAAATCTTCTCCCAGACATGTCCTGGTTTTACAACCCAAAAGTGTCTTTCATAAGGACCTGGGAGCCACCCCTTGGAAATGCAACCATCAAAAAAGATAGGGCTCTTGTCTCCCAGTTTCTGTGGGATGGTGGTAGACTAACTTCAGTAAGTGCCTACTAGTAAACACAGATGGCCTTCAAGATTTGTTCAGTGTCTGAGTAATGTCAAGATGCCAAGCACTTTTTTTCTCTTCCAAGAGTTTATTTAAATTCAAGTTACTTAACATATATTGTAGTGCTGGTTTCAGGAGTAGAATTTAGTGATTCATCACTTACATATAACACCCAGTGCTCATCTCAACAAGTTCCTCCTTAATACCTGTCACCTATTTAGCGCATCCCCCTACCCACCTTCCCTCTAGTAACCCTCTGCTTGTTCTCCTTATTTAAGAGTCTCTTATAGTTTGCCTCCATCTCTGTTTTTATCTTATTTTATATTTCCTTCACTTCCCCTATGTTCATCTGCTTTGTTTCTGAAGTTCCACATACATGAAATTATCTGGTATTTGTCTTTCTCTGACTGACTTATTTTGCTTGACATAACATACTCTAGCTTCATTTATGTTGTTTTGCAAATGTCAAGATTTCATTCTTTTTGAAATCTATATATCTATGTCTATATCTTATCTATATCTATCTTCTTTATCCATTCATGAGTCACTGGACATTTGGGCTCTTTCCATAATTTGAAGCCAGGCACTTTCTATCATTTGCTTTTCCATTCTTGACCTGTTTGCTTATCATCCAAAACTTACTAATAACTACCCAATGGCTACACAATGGCTGTCAAATGTCCATGTATCATATTTCTACTCAAAAGCAGGAAGCAGGGTAGTGGCTAGAAGAGCCAAGAGAACTACCTCTTTCCTTTTCTCCGTGAAGGGTAGATTACCAATCCAGAGGCCCTTAGCATATTTCCTTTAATGTTTTATTCACTAGACATAGTTCACATGCCTGTTTAGTGGCAAAGAAAGTGGAATTAGAAAAAAATAATGATTTAATTCCCTAGGAATGGATTAAAAAATAAATATTCATTCCTCTCCCCCAGGCTTAAGAAGAGAAGCCAACTTTCTTGAAATACATTGTTGGCAATCTGATACATAAACAGAAGCATATCACTGTTGGCCAGGGAAAAGGGTGAGAAAAGCAGTTATATAGATAATCAACAGTATATGCTACATACCTTTGAGTCTGTAGACCTAAATGGGTTTAGATCTGGATGATGAAAAGAAGACTGAAACAAGGACACTCCTAAGAGGAATAGAGAGATAGAAGCTGCAATGGACACAAGAAACCTTAGAAAATAATGACAGAGAGGGCTGGAGAGGTCTCACAAAAGCCTAGAAGGCTCAAAAATATTTTGCTGGTCAATATGGATAGGGTAATTAGAATACGTTTGTGGAGGGACGTGTGGCAATGTATGTTAAATGTATTAAATTTTTATATACAATTTGTATCGGTTCAGAAACTTTACTTCATTTTTAATTTTATTTATTTTGAGAGAGAGAGAGAGAGAGAGGAAGCAGGGGTGGGGCAGAGAGAGAGAATCGTAGGCAGACTCTGTGCTGTCAGCTCAGAGCCCTAAGTGGGGCTCAATCCCACGAACCAGGAGACCATGACCAGAACCAAAATCAAGAGTTGGACGCTTAACTGAGCCACCTAGGTGCCCCTAGAAATTTTACTTTTAAGAGAATTTTAAAAAATTTTACACTAGGGAAACAACCAGCTATTCATATAAAGATTTACATACTAGCATGTTTATCACAGCATAATTTATAATTATGTAAACCTGGAAATAGGTAAAATGTGCAATGGCAGTGGGTTTTATGAATAAATCAAAAGTTTCTGTCTTCGAAGTATACTTAATATTTGAAGGATATTAAGTAAGGCTATAAAGAAGGACATTTCTTCTGTGTAAGAAAGCAGGTTTCCAAAAAGATATTTGCACGGTAAAAACATAGCATCTACTAGGGATCATCCTTTTAACATATTGGAATTGCTATAGATTTTTCATGTTCTTTACACTTTTGGGCCACTTCTAAAATGTATTAAATATTTATGAAATTCATTCTATGGAAGATATCCCTTCAGTTTTGCCTAGGGTAGAACTGGAACCCGATATTGATTTTAGATACAGACATTGTGGTCAGCCCTCCAAGTTTATCTAACTTTTAAGATAGTATTTAAGTTACATGTAAGAACAGTTCACTTACAGGTCAATCTGTAGGTGAGGAAACTGGGGCCAGATAGGCTAAGGTACTTGTTTGCAGTGCTGGAAAGGGGTATCATCACCTCTCCCTTGGAAGACAATTACTAGGCTAGGCCTCTGTCTTTATTCTGCCCCACCAATTATTTGTTCTCTATCTAGCAGTTACATGGAACTCTTAAACACCTAAGTCAGATAATGACACAAACACCCAAACTTTTAGAAGCTTCTCATAACACCCAGTAATATCCATGTCCCTTACCATTCACCTTTCTCTTGCTATCCTGGCTACTTCATCTTCTACATGACTAATCCAGTCTAATCACAGTGGCTTTCTCCTTTTCCTGAGACCTGCCATGCTAGTGGCTCTTTAGGACATTTGTGTTTGCTGCTCTCTCTCCTGAGAATACTCTTGTGTTAAATCTTCAAGTGGCTTATTTCCTCATTTTCATTCATCTGTACAAATGCTTTCTCCTTTTTTTTTTTTTTTTAATGTTTTATTTATTTCTAGGAGAGAGAGAGAGAGACAGCGTGAGCAGGGGAGGGTCAGAGAGAGAGGGAGTCACAGACTGAAACAGGCTCCAGGCTCTGAGCTGGCAGTCAGCACAGAGCCCGACGCGGGGCTCGAACCCACGAACTGCGAGATCATGACCTAAGCGAAAGTCGGACGCTTAACCGACTAAGCCACCCAGGCGCCCCTCAAATGCTTTCTCCTTGAAGAGGCTTCCCTGACCACTTTGTAATGTGATCCCGTATTTCTCTATCGCCCCTCACATTTTTATCATGGATCCACATCATTTTTCTTTATAACAAGGAATGCTCTACTCTATGTTCATTTGTTTGTCTGTTGTCCTTAGTAGAATGTAAGCCATATATGGTTAAAGACTTTGCTTTGCTTTCTGCTGTAGGCCAGTACCTAGAAGAATGATTGGCACATACTATCGGCTCAATAAAATCTGTCAAATAAATATATCAATGACAGGACTCATATTTTCTCACCCCAAATCATATGCTTTATTCTTATTTCTTTTTTTTTTAAATTTTTAATGTTTTATTTATTTCGGAGAGAGAGAGAGAGAGGCAGCGTGAGCAGGGGAGGGTCAGAGAGAGAGAGGGAGACACAGAATTGGAAGCAGTCTCCAGGCTCTGAGCTAGCTGCCAGCACAGAGCTCGATGTGGGGCTCGAACCCACGAACTGTGAGATTATGACTTGAGCTGAAGGCGGACGCTTAACCAACTGAGCCACCCAGGTGCCCTTCTTATTTCTTTATCAGAATATTTGTAGATTATTTTAGACATGTGCCAATTGATTCATGATTAGAATATGTTTTTGATAATTATTCATTAAAGGTAGAACATCAAACAGTGTTTTAAAATCAGCTGTGCATCTGGAAAGATTCATATACATACATCTTCTGATAAGTCTATTTTCTGATTTTGCTTTAAGAAGAGGGAACATTTCTGAATTTCATCAGAAATTCAGTTTAACTTGTCTATGAAGATTTCTCACAATTTATTTTTGCCTACTGCTCAAGCCCTGCTATGAATTAAAACATGTAATTAGGTAGTAAGCTATTTATAATGTATTATAGCTATTAGTAAGCTATAAGTATTCAAAGCATCATTAGTATCAAAGTGCATAGAGATGGAAAAGTTTAGCGTGGCATTTATAGTAAATTATGCAACCCTTTAAAGCAAAACAAATATTTCAGTAATATGTTAATGATTCCTGGGTATAATGTCAAGTGACTGATGTGATGGTAGGTGGGCAATGAGAATGAGTTTGAAGCTGATGAGTTCTTAATGGTATTATCTCTTTGTCTTTTGCCCTTCTCTTGCTCTTCACATTCAAAATTCAATTTGAGTCTCCTCCTCTGATAACTAATAAACTTCATCTCATTTCTCAGTGATCCACATTCCACTTTCATAATTTTAAGCTTTAGTTCCTAGATTTAGTAATAATAAAACAATGATACCTACTATTTAGACTGCATTTATAATGTGCCAGATAGTAGGCTATTATGCTCCATTATCATATAGAATCCTCTCAGCAAGCTTTTTTTTTTTCTGTGTTTCCTTTAGACTTTTTATTTTGAAATAGTTTAAGGCTCATGAGAAGTTGTAAAACAGTATAGAGAGTTTCTCTGTACCCATCACTCAACTTTCCCAGGATATAACCATAGAACATTGTCAAAATTGCAAAACCAACTTTAGCAAGACATTAACTTGAATTCAGACTGTATTCAGAGTCTATCAGTTTTATTTCTCTTTGGTGTATATCATGTATGAAATTTTTCCATATGCATCTCTTTATGTAACCATCATATCTGCATGACACAGAAATGTTCCATCGTCACAAAGAAATCTCTCCCTGATACTTTAATAGGCATACATCCCAGCCTTGCAACCTGATAACCACAGAACTCTTTTCAATGGCTATAATTTTATTACTTTGAGTATGTTGTAAAAATGGAATCATGAGCAACTTTTTGCAGCAGGTACTATTATTGTCTTCTCCATTTTAACTTAGGACACCAAGACATGAAGACTTTGAGAAGATGCCTTAGTGAAGGTCAGCCAGCCAGTAAGAGAGGGGCTGAGATTGGAATGCAGGACTTTTTAACTCCAACACTCATGCTCTTGCTGTGCTCCTTTTTATTTTCCTACTTTATGGACAATAAACGCGTAGGTCCTAATGGTATTGAAATTATTATTTCCAGGACCTATACAAGTTTCCCTTTGAAAAATTCTGATATTTCCGAGTGAAATGGTCTTTAATGAGTTATTTTAGAAATTTCTATTTGAGTAGAATAGGACATTATAGAATATATGGCAGTAAATTAATCACTTCAATGGAATAAGGCTATCTTGGAGGGTATTATCAACACCAGTCCTGTTATCTGGCCCTTTCTTGTTACATGCAAAGAAAATTTTGACTATTCTGATGTTATTTGTGCCTTCCAGTTAAAAGATTGGCCAAAGTAGAAGATTCATAGAGGACTGTAAGGAAAAGTAAATCAATGATAGTCAGAAATGCAACAATATTAGGATAAGAAACTAAGTACATAATTTTCAAAAACAGAATAGAAAAATATTTATACTAGGCAGTTTAAATCAAATTGCAAACTGATGGATTATGTAATGAATCTGGCCTACAGGTATTTTTATTTGGTCTGTGCAGTATCTGAAAAACATTGTTTTGAAATAGTTATAAATATTTAAAAATGGGGAGCTTTCATACAAATTCCAAGTTTCTGGCTTTTTTGGGGAAAGTAATCTGGAACATTGATTCTATATTACAGCTGAGTCTAAATCATTGCTTTTTCCTCTATGTTGAATATATGCTTTCCAGTGTGGCATAGTCCCCACCTACCCCAACAGAACCATTTATGTTATCTACGAGATGTGTGCATTTGAGATTGTGACATCTGGTCAAGAGGCTTAGTGAGATTATCTTTTGAGATTACTTCTGATTCTACAATTAAAAAATTCTTGACTTAGAATTCGATCACTTTTTAGAAAATTATTTTCTATCCTCTATTGTGTAGAACAAAGCTTCTACAAAATGATAGCAGATGATAAGGACTTCAGAGCCAAACAAAATTGGAAGTGCAAAGTACTTTACCCCACTTTAGAAATCCATAATCATATCCACAGAGCCTTAGAAAAGGCTCTGATATCAATAATAATGAGGCCTATTTAACCTTGTTTAATTCAATATTTCCTATATATAAGTGACTACATTAACACCTTGTACATATGGATGTATTTATGTATGTAGGTATGTATGCATGCCTTTTTGTATAATACTACTTCTTGGAACAACTGTTTTTTCTTAGAAAAATGTTTTGGGAAATGCTGATTGAGAAAGATTAGAAATGTTTGAGCCTTCAGTTTCTCAACACATTCAAAATAATTGGCTTTCTGGAAATAAAAGTCTTAAATTTTCATTTCACTCTTCTGAAATCAACACGGCATACCCATTGATGCTGACCGAAACAAACACTCATTTTAAAATGGGAACAAGGTTAAAAATAAAAGCCAAGATCTAAGAAGAATTGTGAAATTTAAAACATCAGTGGAACATTCTATGGTTAGCATATTTCAAAGGAGAGAGAAAAGTCATCCTTTTGCTGCAAAAACTGCCAGATTGTGGTTTTGGTTTTTGCTTTTTAAGTCATGGTGGGTTCTGAATTCAGTAGATTACTAGTGTTGGTTTGCAACCTAGCCCCTGTACATGAAGGTTAAGGAGAGTGCAAAGAAAGGGGCAGACCCTTCCAGATTGGTAGGTGGCAGTTTTAATAAGCAAGGGAACTTACATATGAGGCCTGTCTTGGGTGCTGCAAGATAAGTTCTCTACACCTGCCTGCCAGAATTTAAAAGGTTATATACATGACTTAATTGGGTTCAGTTGTGTGTGCCATTCAGATAATCTCTAAAACACATTGCTTTCTCAAGGTCATGTCCTTAAAAATGACTGTGGTGGGGCACCTGGCTTGGGATTGTGAGTTCGAGATTACTTAAAAGTAATATATTAAAGAAAAAAAGAAGATGATTTTGGCTGTGGGATTGGTGGGCAGAAAGTATACTCCAAGGGTAGGGCAGGTGTGAGGAACCTCTTACTGCCAGGGTTTAGCCTGAGGGTCAACCAGAGGTCATTCCTCTCCATGATTGCTTCCAACAATCAGCCAGGCTGACTTTGAAGATACATGGTGTGATTCTCCAAGGAGCAGCATTTATCATTTCATTGCATCATACATTTATTCAGCAAATGTATACTTAGTACTTACAATGTTCCATTTGCTGGGCATAAATTAGTGAGTAAAGCAAAGCTGAGCCCTCATAGAGCTCAAAATCTTGTAGGAAAAACAAGAAAAAAGCAAGTAAATAAGCCAATCGCTATGTAATTACCTGTTGCTGTGCTATGAGGAAAGCAAAGGCCATGCTGTTGGGTGGAGAATAGGAGTGTGGGGAGAGAATGTTTCTCTTCAAATTGGGTGACTCTAGAAGGACTCTTGAAGATGACATTTATGCTGAATCCAGAAATATTCAAAGGAACAATCAAAGATATGCAGAAAGAAGAAAAAGAAAGACAGCACCTGCAGAAATCCCAAAGTGGGAAAGATCTCAGTCCATCTGACCAGCTTCTGACTTAGCCCTGTAGCCGGATGGCCATGACTGCAGAGGTGAGTGGCGGCAGGGGACGTTTGGAAACGTAGACAGAGCTCAGTCTTGCGGGACTTCACCACTGTCCATGAAAAGGGGATTGGGTTGTTTCTATTTTATTTTTTCTCTAAGTTCATCTGGGTATTAGTGAAGGTTTTAACCAGGAAAATAACATGATCTGGTTAATGTTTTTCTAATATCACTTCGGCAACTATTAAATTGGTTAGGGTATGAGTTTAGAAGTAGAGAGAACAGGCAGGGGGCAAATGGAGTTCAGAAGAGGATTGATTGTGGTGGCAGAGTTGGAGACTAGTGTATGGATCCCACTCATATGTTGGATGTGGTAACAGTAGGATTTGCTGATAAATTTACTGCAGAATGTGAAGGAGTAGGATGACTCTCATGTTTCTGACTTAAGCAACTGGGTGGCTTAAACACAATTTAATGTCATAGGGCAGATTTGGAGGGAGAAAATAATCCATAATAGAATTTTAGGGATTTCTGTGGGATGGAAGTCACTATGGAGTAGGTATGAGTATGTAAATCAGAGGAGAGCTAGAAGCCAGAGCTTTTCATCTGGGGACACCTCTACATTTGACTAAATGTGTGCCAAATGTAATAAACAGAATATAATTGAATATAGGAAGTATTTTCTATTAAGTTTGATTTTCTGAAGGCAAGGCCAGTTTTATATCTTTATTTACTTTTTTTGTTAGTTTTTTTAAAGCATTTTCCTCATTTATGTCTGATAATATTTCCAGAATCTAAAATTATGTGAGTCTGATTCTTACTTCTCATTTCAAGTCCATAGTCCCAGAAGCAGGGCGAAGAGCCGGTTATCCTGTATTCACAGCTGGGCCCTTTGCCACCTAATCTCGGTTGGAGTCAAATCAGTTCTGAATAACTATAGGCTAATATCACCTAATGAAAATATTCACCCTTGGAATCTTATAATTCTGTAAGCCCCTTTTTTCTTCCTTTTCCAACTCATTGATTAGAGGTGGTAATGACTCGGTAAAATTCAAATAGGAGCTAGGTATTTCATTTCTCCTGCATGTTCAGGACAATGACCCTTGAGTTAATCTACATGATAGAGCAGGGACTCATTTTATTTTATTTTTTTAAATTTCTTTTAATGTTTTATTTTTAAGAGAGAGAGACAGCATGAGCAGGGGAGGGACAGAAAGAGAGGGAGACACAGAATCTGAAGACAGGCTCCGGGCTCTGAGCTGTCAGCACAGAGCCCAACGCGGGGCTTGAACCCACAAACCATGAGATCATGACCTGAGCTGAAGCCGGACGCTTGACCGACTGAGCCACCCAGGTGCCCCAAGCAGGGACTCATTTTAATAGAGGAACTCACAAAGAGTGAAATTGAAAAAGTATGGTTTGGGGGATGAAGGCCCTGGTCTAAGACACACTGTAATCCAAATCCCAGATCTACTGTTGATTAGCTCTTCATGATCTAATCATGTACTGACCTATATTTAGAGGATAGTACATACCCTCATGTTGACTGACTGTCCCCTGTAGTGTGAAGGTTTAAACAAAGAGAATCTAAACTCCAGTAAGTTTTAAAATAAGTAGAATTTCCTAAAGTTCCAATACTTTTGGATTTATTTCCAGTGCTTTAAATGTCATTTAACTACTCTTTTTTATTTCTGTTTTTGACATATGGTTATAAGATCCCAGAGATCAAATTCTTTTCTGTGCATGTATGGTTTGCTGGAGAGAAGATGTAAACTATTCATTTGATGTGTATATTCTGTTACTGTTAGGGGAAAAACACCTTTAGAAAGAAGCTTTTTTCTTTGCCATATCGATCTACAAGTAAGCGGTTGTTTTGTTTCTGGGATTTTATTGACAACTCTGTGCCTTCTTTCCATTTAATTTTATTTGCCATTATGGCCCACTAAGTAATTAACTCTGCATTTTGGAAAATTTAGAGGCTAAAGAGAGCTATTTGAGAATGCTGTTGAATGCCTTTCTTATTTATAATATCTCAAGCTGTGTTAAGCTTTATCACAGACTTAAAATGTGAGATCCACTTGTGTATTTGTGTCTGGATGGAAATTATGTCTGAGAGAAAAACAAAACTGTCTGTAAGAGATTGAGAAATCAAGGCAATGTTAAAAACCAAACAACAAAGCAAAGAAGCAACCCCCAAAGCTACAATCTTTCCATTTTATTTATATCAAAATAACATAAATATTTACATGAACTTTCAAAGGAAAAACTCATTTGCAGTTACACATTAGGTTTAATTTGTGGACAATCAAGTTCCTCAAGAGATTCTTAAACTGAATTCTCTTCCCAGGTAATCTCTGACGCCAGCATCTCAGTTATCAAATACATGTGACTATCCCAGAGTTAGATCTCCAGAGCAGACAAGTAAGCTACTGACTGACCATTCAAACTGCTTTCTCAGCATCTCCACTTGGAAGTCTCAAAGGCACGTTCCAAGTGAAATATTCTTCCCATACTTAAGCTTCTCCTTCCCTGATATTTATCAAAAAATGTATCAAAATATAACTATATAACATATATACAAGGTATGGAACTATATATAATATTATGTATATTATATATTATGTATATATATGACCTGTTCTATGGTCCAGGCACATTATATTAGTTACTGAAGTATAGCAATAAACAAGACAATGTGTCTCCCTTTATGGGGTTCCAATGAGCAAATGCCAGAAGTAGAAGTATCTTCATGGACACTCCTCCTCTCTTGTTTAATGTTAAGTTCTGCCAATTTTATATCAGTTCATCTACTCTTTAACTCTATGTCTGTCTAATCCTAGGTGCTATTTTTCTCCACTGTGCTACTTAAGGCCTCAAGGGTGCTTCTCATACCTCCTCTTCACTTTTCTAAACTCATCTCTGCAAGATAGGTTAGTAGTCTTTTCAAAACACACATAGTTTTCCTGCCGTGCACACACATCCCCTTCTTAAAATCTTTCAATGGCTTTTCATTGCTCTTATTGTAAGGACTAAAGGTTTTAACATGGCCCTTAAGGTCCTGAATGATCTGGTCTGTACTTGCTTGCTTTTTTTTGCCTTCCCTCCTGTTCCTCCCCCTCTTCTTTTTTCTTCTTCTCCTCACTCTACCCATATTTCCCTTTTATAAGTTCCTGAAAATATTTTTTGGTACACTCTTACTTTTGTTTCTCATCCCCAACCTCATTTTTTTCTCTGAAGCTTTCTTTGATCTTGTAGGACCAAATCATTATATAGTTATTACTTCCTGAACTTCATAAAACATGCTCCATATATTTGTGTTATATTTTAGTTAATATTTTCCCATCAGTCTACAAGTTTCATAAAGATAAAGATTTCAGTCTGTTATTTCCACTTTGTATCTTTTTTTTTTAAATTTCTGAGAGAGAGAGAGAGAGTGAGAGAGAGAGAGAGAGAGAGAGCAGAGGAGGGTCAGAGAGAGAGAGAGACACACACACACAGAATCTGAAGACAGGCTCCAGGTTCTGAGCTAGCTGTCAGCACAGAGCCCGACATGGGGCTCAAACCCACAAACTGTGAGATCATGATCAAAGCTGAAGTAGGATACTTACCCGACTGAGCCACCCAGGCGCCCCTCCACTTTGTATCTTTTACAACTAGAACAGTGACTGGTACATAGCAGATGCCCAGTAGGTACATATTGACCCTCGAGCAGCATGTCACGGACACATATCAGGATCTGTAGTAGATTCTTTCAGCCATACTCTAGGACTACTGTACAACTTTCCATTTTATGCCTGCAGCTTTCTGTGCTTCTTTGTCCAAGGACTTTCTCTGGCTGCAGGAGTATGGCAACCACGAGGAGGGCCAGAAAGCCTAGAGAGTTAATGTTCCTGGAGTGACTTTGAGCCAGTGAGGGATGGGAATCCTTGTGTATGTTCCACAATGGCTCTCAGAGAGTCTTCAATCAGATTAAGACCCAGTTGCCCACTGCAGTAACTTACTCATTTATGTACCCTGTATTAACATTTCCTCTCTCACCTTTCTACTCCTTCATAGTACTCCCCAGTATCACTTCACAAATAAAGTACTTATACCCATACCACTGTATATGGGGAAACCCAAAATAAGAGAGGGCCAGAGTACTGCAAACCTCTAGGGGCACTGTTGCTGTGGCATGATTCCCATTGTATTCTGTCTTTTAGCAGGTGCCATTTACATTAGAATATATAAATGACAACTATGGAGAAATATTTAAAGAAAGGACTTTGATAATAATTAGGAGCCTCCTGCATGCTATATGCAAATGTTATTTGTGAATGGAGCAGCAAGGAATGGTGCATATTGTATGTGTTTTTTCTGTGTCCTTGTGTATATTGTTGTCCCAGTAGACTTCACTTACCAAACACAAATTCAGAGAGTAATTAGTATTTTGAAACAGAGATTGCAGAGCATTAAGCCAAGTGTGATGTCCTTCTAAGAGCAAGGCCCAGTATACCTGCACAGCTCACATGCCCATCAATTTGGCCCTGCAAAGGAGGGCATGGAGTACTCTGTCTCAGCCACCTGCTTGCCTCTAGAGTTGTTAGTCATAATCAGAGCATAATGATTCAGAATAGAAAAAAGCATGATACTTCAAAACCAGGGGAGAACATTCACTCATATGTGAATCTTGAGAAGCTTAACAGAAGACCATGGGGGAAAGGGAGGAGAAAGATAGTTACAAACGGAGGAAGGGAGGCAAACCATAAGAGACTCTTTTAAATAGAACAATCTGAGGGTGGATGGGGGTAAGGGAGAGGGGAAAATGATAATGGGCCTTGAGGAAGGCACTTGTTGAGATGAGTATTGGGATGAACCATGGGAATCTACCCCAAAAACCAAGAGCACACTTCACACACTATGCTAGCTGGTTTGACGATAAATTATATTCAAAAAACACACAACAAAGGGAGAATGGACTTTGGGAAGACTAATGAAACTGTTGTTTAATGTAGGAATAGAAGGCAGGAGAGAATTGTCTATGAGGTTTTCTTCATCCACGAAGTCCCAAAAGATTCTTCAGCCCAAGGATAAATCAAAAGTTTTTTTTTTTTTCTGAAAAATACCTTTTTGTTCTTTGTTGTGCTTTATGTGAAATTTATTTCTACAAGAAAGAATGTAATGTTCACACCTATTTTCAGAACCTATGCTCTCCAGTACTTGTGAATTATGTGAAGTAGGTTATCTGGTGAATATCTGTAAATGGAGATTGCTGCAGATGTAACGTGAGACTCCAAAGGAAATTATCTTCAGGATGTTCCTGGTGTTGCTGGGTGGTATGGAAGATTGATTTTATGTGCATGGGTCGTTTTACCACATGATGATGTGGATGTGTTTCTGTTATCTAAGACAAGGATGCTAGAAAATGCAGTCTGCTTATTTACAGTCTTCATAACAATACAAAGAATACTATATGAAACACAATGCATTCTTAAATATTTGCTAATGAACAAGACCATTCTTGCATGATTACTATTTCTTTAAAAAATTTAATGTATTTGTTTACTTTTGAGAGAGAGACAGAGCACAAGTGGGGGAGAGGAAGAGAGAGAGAGGCATAGAATCTGAAGCAGGATCCAGGCTATGATCCTGATGCAGGGCTGGAATTCATGAATTGCAAGATCATGACCTAAGCTGAAGTTGGTGCTAAACCGACTGAGCCCCCCAGGTGCCGCACATGATTACTATTTCTAGAACTTTACTCATAGGTATTGTATTTTCCAGATTGCAGAGGCTGTGATGTGACATTCATTTGGGTATGTTTCTTTTTAAATTGCGACCTGTTATTCTGAGTATTGCCAGGTCTTCACTGTTCTGGGCTCAATTTTGCAACCTCGTATCTGAGGGCTCGATATGCAACATTGTATCTGAGGACTTATCTGACTTTTGGAATGAGGTCATTTTGGGAAGGTCAAAGTATCCCAGGACTCCCTTACTGTATCTAAGGAAAAAGAGTTTAGTCAGAAAAAGATTGGCAGCACTGGCCTTATACTTCCTCATCCCAACATCTTTGCCTTGTTCTTCCCTCTGCCTGGTGTTCTCTTCCCCAGGTATGCAAATGGCGTACAACCCACCTCTTCGAGATTTTTACACAGATGTTACCATCTTGGTGAGACTTTCTCTGACTATAGCATTTAAAATTGAAATTCTCTTCCCACCTTGTCATTTTTGTGCCCCTTCACTGTTTATTTTTTTCCAAAGCACTTACCATCATGTGACACAGAATATGTATTATTAATTTTTGTGTGTCTGTCCCTGGACACTAGAATGTATATCAAGGAGAACTAGGGCTTTTTCTATACTATATGCCACTGTATCTTCAACATCTAGAATAGTCTCTGGCATATATTATACCTAATAAATATTTGTTAATGATCATACCCTTGAATTTGAATAAAGATTGTGGCACCCCATGAGGGCCCATGGACCACACTTTGAGAATAACTGCCTGATAACATACAAATTTATTAGTACACTAAAAATATTTTTCTAAGGCCCCTTGTATTTGAGTATTTTCCTCTTTAGGTTTTGCAAAACCTTTCTGTCATCAAAGGTAATCTGATCAGTTTATTCTCATGTGGGGCTGCAGTGCACATGTTGGTCTTCTCCAGGTCACAGTCCATTTTTATAATGAAGTTAGGACTGAATGGGTCAGAGTCCATTGAAAATAGAAGCAGATTAAAAGATTAAGTTGTAACAGAACAGTATTCCTAGTTACTAAAATATTACACTTCTCCTTTATAATTCTGCCGGAGGCCGGCTTCAGCAGGTCCAAGTGTCCCCAAAGGATGGATGATGTCAGCCAGAGAGAGTGAGAGAGCCCTGAGATTCTTTCTGATCACCAGGCAGACATCTCTGTCCTGTCGGTTTTGGTGTCTTTATTTATAGGTCAAATGATAACATGACATCAGAAAAAGAAATTTTTACAATGGATAACTCTTTGTGATAAGATGCTTTGGAAAGTGTACAGAAGCAGCTTATACAGAAGTATTCTTGCAGAACTACTCCAATCATAGTGAGGTTGAGTAAATCTTACAACTAAGGAAATAATAGGATATTCTTAGTGAAAAACAGGATGATATACATATTTGTTCTAAGTTAATAATGCTAGGATTAGGACATAGGTTAAGTTGTATATAGATAGGCTAGGAGTCATTTTGTCTAGCTCACAAAAGGACGAATGTTTTTGAGCTGGTTAATAAGTTGTGGAAACCTTTTGACTTGATGCTGAATGTGTAAGCACCATGGAGGTCCTAAAGGTGTCGGCCTTTGTTTTTGGGTTATGTCTTAGCAACTCTTATCTATCCTCATCCCAGCTGCCAGTGTAAGGGAGGGTGTTTGTAGAAAGTAGGCCTTAGGGAAGGGACTGCCATACATCACCAGTTAGAAAAGGTATAAGTATTAACTTAAGTTCTGCCCTTATCGGTTCCTTAACCCTAAATTAGGCTCTTTGTCTCAGGGCCAGGCTCAATTGTAACTCCTGTGCTCTCAACACCCTCTAACCCGCTTTGGATCTGCAAGGCCCATAGGAAGAGCCTTTTGCCAATCACAGTACTTTCATCTAAAATCTCTTTTGAAAAGTCAGGAATATGCTTTTCCTTATGAGGTATCTGTGTGGGGAATATTAGTCTGGCTTGGAATATTGTGAGGCCTGGTCAATATCTACAGGCTCATTTCCAACATGAGCCAGTAGTAGCAGAAGGAGATACCAGTTTTCGTTTCTCATGGCAGGAGCTGTGCAAACGCTGCCATTTCCTCCCTGTGAGTGTCATCCAGCGAGGCCGTTGCGGCTCCTGGCATAATTCAACTTTAGTTTTAACTTAATAAGTTCAATTTACTTTCTGATGGTTTTTATTCTTTCAGCATATCTTCACATGACCAAGGTAGTATAGGTTGAAATCAATTGAACCTTGCAGAGCTGGGTGTAGAACAATAAAGTTGCTGTAAAAGGCACCAACCAATGGCTTAGCTAAGGATCATTCATGAAGTCAAACAGCAGGTTGGAGGGGCGATTTCTACCAGTAACTAATGGGTACTGAGCATTTACTCTATACTAAATGCTTTGATAAGTGTTATTCACGTATACACATGTATTTTGTCAGTTAATCCACAGAACAATCTATGATATTATTGTTATTCTCATTTTACTAATGAGAAACTGAAGTTCATGGAGGTTAAATTGCTTGTAGTCAAACAGCTAGTAATTACTGACCCTGACATTCAATGCTCATGCTGTAACCACTATTTGTTTGACTGCCTCGGGGAATTTAAATTTTTTAGCCACCTAAAAAAATGGAATTCATTGATGGTTAATTCTCCAGTTAGACCATTGCAAGTCATCTATATTTACATTTATTTAGTGCTTTGTACTTTTCAAGATATTTCCACATTTGGTCTTTTTCTCCTCATCTCTCTTTCTTTCTCTGTGTATCTATGTGTCTGTCTCTCTTCATCTCTCTCTCTCTCTCTCTCTCTTTTTTTTTTTTTTTTGCTAGAAGCTACTGATTTGTTTGGTTTTGATGATTGAAAATACCAGTGTATAATTGCTCTCTGACATACAGTTGGAACGAATGGATGAATGGATATTTTTCAGGTCTCTTTTCTTTTGACTGTAATTTGGTTGAAATGAGACAGCATTACTTTATTAAAAAAATTTGGTGGTAATTGGGACAGGAACTAGCCTATGTTCAAGTGAAAAAATGCCTTTTGATATGCAAATGCTTTTTTCTTAGGAAAATTAATCATCTACATTTGCTTTCAGGAGAATATTTAAATGACATTAGGCAGTGTTTAAGGCCCTTGAAGGCCTTTGCAAACTTTGTTCTAAAAGCATACCATTAAACAACTGAATAGGTCCTCAATGAACATTTGGTTGGAATACTTCAGTTTGCAGATCTGAAAACTGAAGCACAGAAAGCTGACTTGTGCAAGGTCACAGTTAAAAAGTGGCTGAGTGAGGGGCACCTGGGTGGCTCAGTTGCTTAAGCTTTTGACTTAGGCTGAAGTCATGATCTCCCAGTTCTTGATTTCAAGCCCTGGGTTGGGCTCCGTGCTGACAGCTTGGAGTCTGGAGCCTGCTTCAGATTCTATGCCTCCATTTCTCTCTACTCCTCCCCCACTTGCACTCTGTCTGTCTCTCAAAAATAAATAAACATTAAAAAAGGGGGTTGCTGGGGCGCCTGGGTGGCTTAGTCGGTTAAGCGTCCGACTTTCGCTTAGGTCATGATCTCGCGGTTTGTGGGTTCCAGCCCCGCGTCGGGCTCTGTGCTGACTGCCAGCTCAGAGCCTGGAGCCTCTTTCAGTCTGTGACTCCCTCTCTCTCTGACCCTCCCCTGCTCACGCTGTCTCTCTCTCTCTCCTAGAAATAAATAAAACATTAAAAAAAAAAATTAAAAAAGGGGGTTGCTGAGTGAGATTTGAACCCAGATCTGCTGCTTTCTTGTCTAGAGATCATGCCTCCAAATCACATGGACACAAAATAAAATATTGGCAGATCCATATATAGTTAGCCTTTGAACTACATAGGTTTGAACTGCATGGGTCCACTAATATGCAGATTTTCCAATACAGTCCAGTATCATAAATGTACTTTTTTCTTCCTTATGATTTTCTTAATAACATTTTCTTTCCGTTAGCTTACTTTTTTGTAAGAATAAAGTATACAGTACATATAACATACAAAGTATGTGCTATTGACTATTGATGTTACAAGGAAGGCTTCCAGCCAACAGTTGGTTAATAGTAGTTAAGTTTTGGGGGAGTCAGAAGTTATCATGGGTTTTCAGCTGTGCATGTGGGGTCAGGATGCCTAATCCCTGAATTATTCTACAAAGTAGCATAACAGCTGAATTGAATTATTGCATCTAATTCTAATACTTAATGTATTTCTCTTACTATTTCTGTAATACAGAACTTTCCCTTATTTGCATGGTACACTGTTCTTGTTTTATTTGATAATGTGGAGATTTAAGTTACTGCCTCTACTACCTTGACACTATGCTGCTATGGTTATTACTATTACTACTATTAAAAATTACCCTTATTGAGTACCTACTGTGTACTAGGCACTACGATGAATACTTTATATGTTTATCAGTCAGGTCAGTCAGGAAAACCGATGCCATTCCGTAATTTTGAGAAGGAATTTAATACAGGGGATTAAGTGCTTACAAAATCATTAGTTCAAAGAGAGAAAAGCTGTCATTAACTTTCTATTTGCTATAGACTTTTAGAGGATCAGGAAGTTGCTGCTTTTGCCACGTTAGGAAAATAGAAAAGTTGTAGTGTGAAGGTAGGTAACTCAGGGCAATATACCCAGAGGCCATTGCAAAACTTCATGTCTGCTGAAGCTCACATGATTGCCTGTTGCGGCCATAGGGAAGAGTCATAAGCTTCTGGCTGTCTTCTGTCTTCCAAAACTCCCCCAGATTGGTAAAACCTAAACTGTACCTAGAATCACTTGACAAAACAGTCTGAGAAAGGTAGCTCCTAAGCTTCTAGTCTTTGCTATATGGGGGAAGCCCATAAAGAGGTGAAAAGGCTGCCAAATCTCTACAGCCAACATACAGCAGGGTATTTACTGTGTGTTTTAATCCTTAATAATTACAGATGAAGAAACCTGAAACTTAGACATTCTAAGGAACTTGTGTAAGAAGCTTCTTGATTATATAATAGGCTGGCTGACACATGTTTAGTAAAGCACAGATGCTCCCTGAAAGGTAAAAAATCATGAAATTATTTTTATTTGATATTTCAAACAGATGTGTTTAGGCAGTAATCATGGGACATACACCAGGGCCTTTAATATATATATATATATATATTATATTATATTATAACATTATATTATATATATTACATATATATGTTATATATGCATGTATATTACATGTATATATTTATATATTTTAACCTTCCAACCTATAAAACTGGTGAAAGAATCGTGAGAAAAGCGTGGGAAGCACACCAGGGACTTTAATATATATATATTATATAATTATATATATTATATACTTATATACATTAAAATATAGTTTTAAATTATTTTCTGCTTCTTTTTTGACTATAAAAGTGATGAGGTTATAGTGAGAGGAACACTGCCTAAAATCACATAGCTCGTCATTGGGAAAAGCAGGATTTAAAGTCTACAAATCTGACTCCAGTGCCTGCCTCTTTACCTGCCTCAACTGTCTTGAGACATGGAAGGGATCTCCATCTAGTATGATTATTCTTTAATTAGCATTCACTTTCATAGCCACTCTTTTGCTTATCTTGGATTTGAAAAATATATTGTACTTACTGTCATCCTGTTTTAGGAGGAAAAGCATAAAGATTGTATGATATGTTAGACCTATTGCTTTAAGCTGGAACACAAACAGTCAAGTCTTGTGCTCTATGAGGAAATAAAGATCCAAAGTAAATAGTCTTGACTTTTAGGATAAAGTGGAATGGGGAAACACAGATGAGGATAGGGGAATGCAGGTTTCCTATGACCTAAGCAGTGCCAGACACCCAGTTTAGAAGAGCAGAGCAGAGAAGCCTTCACGTTTTTATGAGAAAGGGTGTTGAGCATTGAAAGATCCGGCAGCACCGTTCAAATCTAATTTCAACCTTGTCCCTTCTGGAAAAGAGCTCCCCCTGTGGGGGTATGTTGAACAAATGTGAAATACAGAATTTGAATTAGGTATTTACAGAGATCTTCCTGCTCTGAAATTCAGCTTTCGAGGTTTGCGAAGCATTAACATAATACAAAGTTTACTCTTGCTTGCCATCAATTGCTGACATTTTCCTTCTGCCTTTGAGGTTTTGAAAGTTTAATAAGTTTGAAATTCATGGTCAAATGATGCAATTTTTGGGTAACTAATTTTGGCACAGATTTTTCCCATTTCTAAGTATATTTTAGTGAGGCAGTATTTTCATTTTTAAACATTTCTCTATCTGTTGCTTATAATTTTAGTCCCAGGAGACAACTCTCAAGTTATTTAAAGACAAGATTTTTACAGATAATTGCTAAATTTGCAAGTTTATTGGATGCATATCAGCCTCAGACCAAAGAAAACTAATTAAAATCTAAGTTGGAAAAATAGCTGTGTCTGCTCATTATCTGATTATTTTCAAGTTCAAAGCTGCGCTTTTATTTAAATTGAACTGCTTTTGTGTCTTTCTCCATTTTAGTTTTAAAATTAGTAGGATAGAAAACCTAACCATTTTAACCATCTCCCATTGAAGTGATTAATTCAAGGTATAACTTAGTCTAATCCAAATTAAATTAATATACTAGAAGAAATGGATCACTTTTTGTTGATTACTTTTAATTGGTTCCAGTTTAATAAGCAAACATTACTTTAATGAAGTTTTTGAGTTTATTATGGTATAAGGTTGTTTACTCCAGTTCCAGTATTAACTTGTCACCTTAGGGCATAGCTGCTTTATACTAGTACATCTTATGTTTCAGGGAAGGAATTATAAGTTTACTCTTATGTGCCTCTTGAGTAGAGGATGCATGGGCTACTAAGTAGATGCCTTTTTAACCTCTATCTGTTCAGTGATAACGTGTTGTGATAGAGAAGCACTGTCAAGAGAGAGGAAACGAAAGAGAGTTTTGGGAAAGGAATGGCTGTAAGAAGTAAACAGCATCTATTCACTGTCACTATGTTACACACTGGAGACTGTATGGCCCTGGAGGCCCTAGAGTCAACTGAGTCACTAGCTACACATGTTTTATAAGGATAAGACACCTCATCTCCCATGCTCAGATCTTCCTCATGTCAGAGATGAGGTGTTGACCTTGGTGATTTCACCAGCTCTGAGATTCCATGATCCTATTCTGTTAAATTCCTGTGAAAATTGACCTTAGTCCATTCAGTCCTTGGTAGTTCATTTGAGGCCCATCAGTTTGAATGTTTTGGTAAGAAAAATAAGCAACTGCCTTCCTAGGAATTGAGGAAGAGTCATTTAAAGACACAATCTTATTCCTTAATAATACCAATTCCATCCACTTCAGGAAGATCAGATTGTTTTGCCCTAAAACTCTGCTTGAGTTGTTTATTTTTTTCAGAAGTTCTACCTTTAGGAATTAGCTAAAAGGTTGCTCTATTCTTAAAATATTCTAATGTATTGAGAATCAATATTTATCATTCCCATGCCTGAAGTTTTAGGTTTGCTTAATATTTGGAGGTATGTATTCAGGGGATGCTATTTATCTTTCTAAAAAGTTCATAAATGTCAAAATATTTAATTGTCTTTCCTACATTCTTCAAATTTTTTTGTTTCTTGTGACATTTATTTTTAGTAGACTTGAGAACTGTAGAATAGTTTTAGATTTACACAAAAGTTGTGAAGATAGTATAGAGTTCCCACATATCCCATATCTGGTTTCCTCTATTATTAATACCTTAAAATAATACAATATATTACCCCACTTGGTAAACCAACATTAGTGTATTCTTACCAATTGAAGACCAAATTTTACTCAGATTTCCTTAGTTTTTGCCCTAATGTCTTCTTTCTGTTCCAGGATCTCATCCAGAATACCACATTACAGTTAATTGTTATGTTTCCTTAGGCTCTTCTTGGTCATGACAGCTTCTCAGACTTTACTTGTTTTTGATGACCTTGATAGTTTTCTTTTTTCTTTTCTTTTATTACATATATAATATGTACAGTTGACATACAATGTTATATTAGTTCTAGGTATACAACTTAGTGATGTGACAAGCTTATACATTATGCTATACTCATCACAAAGTATAGCTACCATCTGTGCTCATACATTGCTGTTATAATACTGACTGTGTTCCTTATGCTCTGCTTCTTATTCCTGTGACTTACTCATTCCATAAGTGGGGGCCTGTGTCTCCACTTTCCTTGCTCCCATTTTGCCCAACCCCTCACTTACCTCCTCTTTCACATCTGTCAGTTGTTTTCTGTATTTATAGTTCTGATTCTGCTTTTTGTTTGTTTATTCACTTTTTGCTTCCATTTATGAGTGGGATTGTATGGTATTTGTCTTTCTCAGTCTGACTTATTTCCCTTAAATTAATATCCTCTAGGTCCATCTATGTTGTTTCAAATGACATCATCTCATCCTTTTTAATAGCTATATAATATTCCATTGTATATTTATACCACATTTATTTATCCATTTGTCTATTGATGGACACTTAAATTGTTTCCATATCTTGGCTATTGTAAATAATGCTATAGTAAGCATCGGGTGCATATACCTCTTTGAGTTAGTATTTTCACTTTCCCTGGGTAAATAAATACCCAATAATGGAATTATTGGATCATATAATATTTCTGTTTTTGATTTTTTTTAAGGAACCTCCATACATTCCCACCAACAGTACAGCAGAGTTCCCTTTGTCTCCCTGTCCTCACCAACACTTGTTTCTTGTCTTCTTGATTTTAGCCAAACTAATAGGTGTGAGGTGATCTGATTGTGGTCTTGATTTGCATTTTCCTGAGATGATTAGTGATGTTATACATCTTTTCATGTGTCTGTTGGCCGTCTGCATGTCACTTTTGGAAAAAATGTCTATTTAGGTCCTCTGCCCATTTTGTATTCAGATTGGTTTTTTTGGTGTTATGCAGGTTCTTCATATTTTAGATATTAATCCCTTCTCAAATAGATCATTTGTAAATATAAATGTCTTCTCCCATTCAGTAGGTTGTCTTTTTGCTTACTTGATAGTTTCCTTTGCTGTGCAAAAACTTTTTATTTCGATGTATTCCCAATAGTTTATTTTTGCTTTTGTTTCCCTTGCTTAGGAGACCTATCTAGAAAAATGTTGCTGAAATTATTGCATGTGCTCTCTTCCAGGATTTTTATGGTTTCAGTATTTCATTTAGGTCTTCAATCCATTTTGAGTTTATTTTTGTGTATGGTGAAACCCAGTTTTATTCTTTTGTATGTGGCTGTCCAATTTTCCCAGCACCATTTGTTGAAGAGACTGTCTTTTTCCCATTGTATATGTATTCCTCCTCTGTCAAAGAATAATTGACCATATAATTGTGTGTTTATTTCCAGGTTTTCTGAGCCACTGGTGTGTTTTTTTTTGATTGGAGCATTTTATCCATTTACTTTTCAGATAATTATTGATAAGTAAGGACTGACTTTGTCATCCTGTTGTTCCTTGTTGTTTTGTAGTTCCTCTGTTCCTTTATTTCTTGATGTCTTCCTCTGTGAAATGATGATTTTCAGTAGTGGTATACTTTGATTTCTTTCTCTTCTCTTCTTGTATTTCATGGAAGCTTTTGTTTTGTGGTTATCCTGAGGCTTACTTGAAATATCTTATAGATGCAACAGTCTACTTTAAGCTAATAACAACTAAGTTCAATTATATATAAAGAGCCTAGATTTTTATTCCCCACCACAGTTTATGTTTTTGGTACAATACTTTATATCTCTTTGCATTGCATATCCATTAACAAATTATTGTGACTCTAGCTGTTTTCACTTTGACCTTCAACCATTATGTTAGAGTTAAGGGGTTAATAAACCACCATATTACATTATTAAAGTATTCTGTATTACTATATGCTTGGCTTTACCAGTATTTTTCCCCATGTGTTTTTATGTTACTAGTTAGCATCTTTTCATTTCAGCTTAAATAATTCCTTTCTGCATTTTTTGTAAGGCAGATGTCTTGGTGATGACTCCTTCTGCTTTAGCTTGTTTGGGAAAGTATTTTTCTCACCTTTGTTTCTGAAGGACCACTTTGCTGGGCAAAGTATCTTTGGTTGGTGTTTTTTTTTTTCTTTTACCACTTAGAATATATTATCCCTTTCCTTGTTAGTATGCATGGGCTCTGCAGAGAAATCTGCCAGTAACCTTGTGGGGTTCCCTAGATTCAGACAATTTTATTTTAATGTGTCTTGGAGAAAATAGTTTTGAATTGAAATTTTAGTGTAACATATTAGCTTCATGAATTTGAATATCTGAATCTTACCTCATGTTTCCGTAATTTTCAGCCATTATTTCATTCTTATCCCTTTTGTCCTTCCCATTTTCTTTTTCTTGTCCAAGATGAAAATACAGTAGAAACCTGTGCTAAGTCTGTAATTGTTCTTTACTTTGAATTTATCTCCTAGGGTGTCACTTCCTGTGTTGCATTGTAAAGATTTGTTTACATATTTTTCTTATTCCTTGTAGGCTCTGAGCACTTCTTGAGCTGAAATTAAGTTGTTATCTTTCTAGTGCCTAGTACGATGCTTGTGATATGGTTAGTGCTATTCAAATATTTGAGTCAGTGAAACTTTGAATCTGTGGGAGCAGAGTAACAATGTCATACTGTAACCAGACTTACATTGTTGGGTTGCCTTTAAACAGGAGGTTAAGCTGCTTTTGAGTGTTTAGATGTAATATTTGACCTGATACATAAGCTAATGTCCAAGACTAGGATCTCTGGAATCCTAGCAATAGATCTTGGCTCCACCACTTACAACTTGTATGACCTTGAGAAGATTATTTAACTGTTTTATTCCTCAGTTTCCTCTTCTGCAAAATGTGGGTAGTAATAAATCAAGTTCATAGCATTCCTATGGGTTGAATAGGAATATACCTGTAAAAGGTATGACATAAGGGCTTGCACATACTGCTTTGAAAAGGTGGGCATTATTACTATTAAATTATCTTCATTTAATTTTACTGTTAATTGGCATATTTAAAATATTGCTTAACATTTTTTCCTACACTAGAATATTTTTTAGATGTTTATTTTTGAGAGAGAGAGACAGAAAGACAGAAAGAGAGAGAATCAGTGGGGGAGGTGCAGAGAGGGGGGTGGGGACAGAGAATCTGCTATCAGCACAGAGCCCAGGGCTTGAATTCACAAACCACGAGATCATAACCTGATGTGAGGTCAGACACCTAACTGACTGAGTCAACCAGGCACCCCCCTGTCCTAAAATATTTTTAACCTTAGTGCTTTTCCTTTATTTCTATAGATTTGATTATTTCTCTCCTAATATGTGTGTGTGTGTGTGTGTGTGTGTCTTTTTCCTGAGCAGTGAGCAGAATGATGATTTCTCAGAGAACACATTCCTAGCTTGGCTCATGGTTTGAGAAGTAATTACTTTGGCATTATCTTCCATTGTCCTGCATTTGCCATCTGTTGGAAACATCACTGAAATGATCCAAGTCTTCTGTAATCTGGCAGTATTTAATTAATTTTTTTTTTTTTTTTTTACTTTACCTCCAACTTCACTTCTATCTCCCAAATGGGGAATTTGGCCATTTATAAAGTATTTGACTAATTTCCAAAGTAAGCCCAACTATTTTAAATTTTTATAGGACATCTGTAGCTTCCGATTTGGAAAGATACTTGTTTTACTTTTAAAAATTCTATTAAATATATCAGAAAATAATAACAAAATAGTAGGAGAGTGCCATGTTAATTTTGGTTTATGCTATTATTTTTATTAATTCTGAACTGTTTAGTGGGTGGCTTCTTGTGGTAATTTCTACAGTGGAAATGTCAATGATCTTGGAACACTAAAATTTTTAAGATAATCTGTGCCTTCTAAACTTCAGCAGGTAACTGTGTAGTTCTGGATTCTAAGCCAATTTCCATATAGGTCTTTCAGTTACCTGATGTGCTTTTAAAATGTCATTCTCCAGTACCATTCAACAGGTTGAGGTTGCATCTCTGGGACTGCAGTTTCTTCGGGTTTTTATGTCACATGCAGGATGTTTTCATCTCTGCCACATCACTCTTTTCATTGCACGTATATATTTATCTTTCATGTTGATCTAGGCCAAAACCTCCTGTAAATCTTACCAGAGTGCCTCAGCCTCTGAATTTTCTTTATCTCTCATGGAAGCATGTTCTTGAAAGGATTCCAAGAGGGCAGTTATAATGAGTGATCCTCTCAATTTTCTCCTTCTTTTCAGACCTGACAGAGAGGCTACTTATTTCACAGAAGGATGGTACTGGCTGAAAAATGCTCTCCTGGAATGGAAGGATTAATGTCTTAGGTTCCCTTGAAGATGTATTTTATTTGCATTTTAATTATTAGAGCTAAAAAGCATGAGCATGAACTGTTGAGGATATTACCTCTGAAATTTTATCTACATTGTTTCTGTTTGCATTCTGTAGAGTGTGTCACATAGGAACATATCAGCATGTGTTAAATATATATTTTTGTTATAAATTAGAGTTTGATGATTCATTTGATAATATCCACACCTATTCTTTTGATAATAAATAAATAAGAAATAGACAATGTATAGTGTTGGTGAAAATGTAGGGAAGCAATTGCAATTATTCTTACATATTGCAGAACAGTGATTGCTACAACGTTTTGGGAGGGTAATTGGGCAACATTTAGCCAATCATTTAGTGGGAATCTGTTGAGCATGTACGGTGGAGAAGGCACCATTCTAATTACTGAGGATATAGCAGTGACCAAATAGTCTTTACCCTTATGGATCATGCTTTCATTTGGAATGGGAATGGAGACATAAAATAAATAACCAAGTAAACACAAAATGTGTCAGGTAGTGACTGGTGTTCTGGACCAAAATAAAGCAAAATAGGGGGATAAGAAGATCTGCTCCTTTTGGGGAGGCATGGTACTTACTTTATGAGGAATGGTCAGGAAAGGCCCCACTGAAAAGTGATTTTTAAGTAGAGACTTGAAGGAAGTGAGAGAGGGAGACATCCGGGTACCTGGTCAGAAGGAGTTCAAAGTAGGGGAAACAGCAAATGCAAAGAGATCTAGGGTGGAGCCTTGCTTACAGGGTTCAGGAACTAGTGCTGAGGCCAGTGTGTCTTTTGTAAATATTGATAATGGATTTTGTTATTAAAATTTCTGAAAATTTTTATTAGCCTCTTTATAGTTTTGGACTTTAAAAACATGCTTAGAATAAGCTTCCATGTGGTCACAATTATCCAATAGAAACCAGTTTCTTCTTCTAAACCCTACTGATGAGTTTGTTCATAGTTAGAGCTTTTGAAACTAGAGTTGATTAGGAAAATGATCATGTAAGGATTGGACATCACTACAGTGTGTATACTAAAATCATCTATGTTTGTGTTGACACATTCTTTGCTTACCCAAACTGTAGTTAGGTTCCTGAACCTTCTCCTGGACACATCTGTGTACTTCCTTGTAAAATCCAGTTGTAGCAAGATTCCTGCCAAGTCAGGTGAACAGGAGCTCCCTATCCTCAAAATTGGATCACTTCTATCTGATTAGCTCCTCATGTTCCACCATCCTGTGGATGATGTCTGATCACCTTGGCCTGTCTTCAGCAAACTCATGTTAGCTCAGCTCAGCCAGAATCCTCTTTATCTATGATGTTTCCTCTTAGGAATTTTCCATCCACTGCCCCCAACTCTGATCCTTGGCTATAAATTCCCACCTGTCCTAGCTGTGTTTGAAATTGAGCCTGGTTTAATACTGTGCCTATTTTCCCCTATTGGAATAGTCTTGAGTAAAATCTATTGTTGCCTTTTAAAGTAGCTCTGGTTTTTATTCGAGAACATTTAGCCTACAAGTGAACATCTGAATCACTTTAGATTTTTGTAGGTTTGTTAATATTAAAATATTATTAGCTTTAATAAATTTAGAAATCTTTGTAAGACCAGATGATTATGTTGCTTTTTTGTCTTTGATTTGTATGAATAAGCTTTTCACTATGGTCACAATAGTGTACAACTCCATGTCTTATTTGACAAAATATTAACCATGAATTATGATGGATCAGTTTTAGATGATATTTTTTTTGTGGTTACCTTAAATATACATATTATTAAATGTGCATGTCAATTACAATGCAAAAGATCAAATTTGACTATATGTATTCAGTGATTAATGGCAAATATGCCCAAAACATAGGGTAAACCAAAAATATATTCAAGATTCCAGTTATTAAAAATTGTAAACACAACAATGGATTAAATTTCTTTTTTCTTTCTGCTTTGGTATAGACACATTTGGAGTCTTCTTTCTAGAAGATAAGTCTTACATATCACTTGCTCTGAAGGACAGCTGCTCAATATTAAAATTTGCATATGAACAGTTAAAGTTAAATTGTTGATGAGTTATATATCTTTTATTGTTACTAATTATATTGCCCTTAGAATGTTTGAAGGATCTGTTGATAACTTCTATTTCTGATAGAATACATGTTCTCCAGAGGGCCTCAGCTCAAGGGACATGTGTTTGTGTGTGTGTATACATTCAGTCTTGGAATTGTGTGAACTCTGATATTTAATCATTAAAACAAAATACTTGCTCATGCACTGCCTTAAGCCAGAATGCGGGATCCTACTATGTACACTCCAATTTCTCCAATGACATTAGAATCTCCTTAGAAGAGATGGCACAAGGAAAATAGAATAATGTAATTTTTAAAAAACAAAAGGGAGGTGCACATTACAATTTTGACTCATAATTTCGGAGTAAAATATGACCATTAGTAAGATAGCTATCATGTTTTTCTATTCTGGTTAATGCAGGGTCCACTGTTTCTCTAAACTCTGCAGAAAAGTGATTGAATAGTCTGTATGTTAATTATTCCCTTGTCTGATATAAATAAACATGCAATAAAAAATGCTAATTAAAACAAGTCTGGTTATTTAAACAATGCATTATTTAAGAAAGATCTCTAATATTTAATGTTAATTTTCCTTTGTGTATGTCAACAATCTGTGAGCTTTTGTTATTAAAATTAATAAGTGATTAATCAGTACCTCAAATAAGCACAGGAGTCTTAAGGTCCAATATCATTGTTCATAAAAATACTTTAGTAGTGGTTCCTAAAAGACATATCAAATATTTATTGTTTTGCAAAACCTGATGGTAACATTCTGTGAGTTGCCTAAGGGTAGCAATTCTTCATCTGAATGTTTTCATTATGACAGTATTTTTTTTGAGAGGATAATGTAGTTGGAAAAAAGTCTCTTCAACCAAATGGTGTTGGGAAAACTGGACAGCAATATGCAGAAGAATGAAACCGGACTACTTTCTTACACTATACACAAAAATAAATTCAAAATGAGTTTTCGGATGAAAGACCTAAATGTGAGACAGGAAACCTTCAAAATCCTAAAGGAGAAAACAGGCGGCAACCTTCTTGACCTCAGCCAGAGCAACTTCTTGCTAGATATGTCTCCAGAGGTGAGGGAAACAGAAGCAAAAATGAACTTGTGGGATTTCATCAAGATAAAAATCTCGTGCACAGTGAAGGAAACAGTCAACAAACTAAAAGGCAACCCACGTAATGGAATAAGATATTTGCAAATGACATATCTGATAAAAGGTTAGTATGCAAAATCTATAAAGAACTTATCAAACACAATACCCAAAGAATAAATAATCCAGTTAAGAAATGGGCAGAAGACATGAACAGAACTATCGCCAAGAAGACATCCAGATAGCTAACAGACACTTGAGAAAATGCTCAATGTCACTCATCATCAGGGAAATACAAATCAAAACCACAATGAGCTACCACCTCACACCTGTCAGAATGACTAAAATTAACAACAGAGGAAACAACAGATGTTGAGGATGTGGAGAAAGGAGAACCCTCTTACACTGTTGGTGAGGATACAAACTAGTATAGCCACTCTGGAAAACAGCATGGAGACTCCTCAGAAAGTTAAATTAGAACTACCCTATGACCCAGCAATTGCACTACTGGGTATTTACCCAAAGAATACAAATAACTGATTTTAAGGGGCACATGCACCTCAATGTCTATAGCAACTTTATCAACAACAACTAAATTATGGAAAGAGCCCAAACTTCCATCAACAGATGAATGGATAAAGAATATGTAGTATATATACACAATGAAATATTATTCAGCCATCAAACAGAATGAAATCTTGGCATTTGCAACTATGTGGATGGAGCTAGAGTGTATTATGCTAAGAGAAATAAGTCAGTCTGAGAAAGACCAATACTGTATGATTTCTCTTATTTGGAATTTAAGAAACAAAACCGATAACCATAGAAGGGGGGAAAAAGAGAGAGAGGTAAACCATAAGAGACACTTAACTATAGAGAACAAACTGAGGGTTGTTGGAAGGGAGGTGGGTGAGGAATGGGCTAAATAAGTGATGGGTGGAATACTTATGTCCTCAGTGATGAGCACTGAGTGTTAGTGATGAATCACTAAATTCTACTCCTGAAACCAGTATTATACAATATGTTAACTAACTAGAATTTAAATAAAAATTTATAAAAAGTAAATCCACAATAAAGCTGTAAAACACTAAAGAAAACAAATAAAAGATATGTAGTCAGCTAGTAGTTCATTTTCATATCCAGTGGTCAAGGGCAGCTCTCTTGTCTCTAACTTTAATGAAGTATCTATTTCATATTGATTCACTGGAATTTCTATGAATACTTAAATATTCTCTGGGAATGCATACATCTGACTATTAAAACATAGACCTTTGTTAGAATGCAAAGCATTGATGTCTGTATTTAAAAACTATTTTCAAGTTCATTTGGAGATACCCAAATTTTAATTAAATGAAAGTGTTAGAAATAATAAACAAGGATTGAAAATGGAATCAAAATGTATCAACCTGACCTTGCTGATTTGGTGTTAAAGGAGTTGTATATAATATCTAATTTTAACATTCTTTGTAGTGTGACCCAACAAAGAAATATTCTTCACAGACTAGTTTCCTTCAAATTTGCTAAATAATGCATTTCTAATTTGCTACAGTAGTAGCCAGTAGAATGCACAAGTAATGCTGCTGTTTAATTTTAGAATAACTCTGAATTTTTCATTAGTATTCCAATTCCATGATGTACTTCTCTTTTTTTTTTTTCCAGAACTGCTACCATGTTGTAGAACATTTAGAAAATTTGAAGGAGATTCTCATTAGTGTTAAAATCATTAAACCTTTCCATCAAGTTGCAAAGAATGATGTTTTAATAGAAATACTGATCTATCTGAAAGAAGAAAAGTTAAATGATGTCTGTTAGTGAATATTTGGTTTCTGGGTACCCATGATCTATTTATTCTGTAGGTAACCATGTTTCCAACCCTGCTGGTATATTACTTCTTTTCCACTTGCTTCTAAGCTGTTGACATTATCCTGGGCTCTAGAAAAGGACATGTGCTTCAGATCTCTCCAGACGTAATATTCCCTTGTCCACAGTGATTGGATCAGGGCTGGCACGTGACCAGGTTAGAGCCAATAAATAAGAAGCAGTGTAAGGAAATGGTGTCAACAGTAAGGAGATCTTCCTTTTCTTCTACTTCTCCTGGACTACTACTTCCTTCTGCTCCTCTTCCTCCTACTTCTTTTCTAAGAAAGTATTCTTGACTAGGTCCAAGAATGACTTATTATAGTATTAAAAATAACAGGTCATGAAATAGTTAAATGACATTGTATTAAAGTAAAACATATTTTAAAATACAACTTTTTTGTGGGCACCTGGGTGGCTTACTCATTTGAGCCTCTGACTTCAGGTCATGATCTCATGGTTCCTGAGTTCAAGCCCTGTGTAGGGCTCTGTGCTGACACCTCAGAGCCTGGAACCTGCCTCAGATTCTGTGTCTTCCTCTCTCTCTGCCCCCTCCCCCACTTGTGCTCTGTCTCTCTCTCTCTCTCTCTTTCAAAAATGTTAAAATTTTTAAAATGTTTATTAAAAAAATAAAATACATTTTAACTGAATACTTAAGATTCTTTGACTCATATTAAAATCACCACAATTATTATAAGCTCCCCAAGTCTTTGACACTCCTCTCTACAAAAGCTGGATTCTAATTTTGCTTCTCTTAACCATGAGCTAAACATAGTGACTTTCCTCTAGTGAATTAAATGTGGTGGAGGGGCTCCTGGGTGGCTCAATTAGTCACAGGTCTGACTTCAGCTCAGGTTATGAAAGCAGAGTTCAGATTCTGTGTCCCCCTCTCTGCCGCTCCCCTAATCGCGGTCTATCTCTCTCTCTTTCTCTCAAAAATGGGTAAGCATTAAAAAATATATTTTTTTTAATGTGGTGGAAGTGGTGGTGTGTCGTTTCCAGGAGTCATAAAAGACATTGCAGCTTCTATCTTCCTTTCATTTGAATTATTTGTTTTGGTGGAGTTGGCTGTCTTGTCATGAGATACTCAAGTAACCCTGAAGAGGAGGTTCTTGTGATGAGAAACTGAGGCCTTCTGCCAAGAGACAGTGCTGACTTGCCAACTAAGCAAGTAAACTGTCTTGGAAGCAAATCCCCCATGCCTACTAAACCTTTAGACAACTGTAGCCTTGGCCAGCACCATGGCTGCAACCTATGTGAGACTCCAAGCCAGAACTACTGGGGTAAGCAGCTCCCACATTCCAATTCACAGAAACCATGAAGTAATAAAACTGATTGCTCTTTTAAACCACCAAATTATAAGGTAAATTGTTACGCTTAATCCTTTACTATTTTGAAATCAGTACTGATATAAAACTTTTGGTTTATCTAGAGTGTCTATAAAGCTGTTATTTCTGGATACTTTTCTTCCAATAGTTGTAAATTATGCTCTGGACATTTGCTTTTAGAACTACTTTGAAGTCTTGATTCTCTCAGTAATAAGGCAAGCAAAAGAAGATACTTTAAGATTAAAAAAACTTCTAGTACTATTTATTCTTAAAACTTGATTTTAAGTCTTATACGTTACCCTGGATATTAACCAGTGTTATATTGATCTGTAGGATTTTGAAGTGATAGCTCAAAACTTCATTTCATACCCTGATAACAGTATGATCACCTCCTCAAATTTTCATGTTTCCGAAAGGACTTACTTTTTCAGAATCAGTGCTCTTTGAGAGTCTTCATTCATTCATTCATGTGTCATTTATTCAAACAACAAATATTTATTTTTTAAACATTTGTTTGTTTGTTTAATTTTATTTTGAAAGAGAGTGTGAGTGGGGTAGAGGCAGAGAACCAGAGAAGGAGAGAGAATCCCAAGCAGGCTCCATGCTATTAGCACAAAGCCAGTTGTGAGGCTTGATCTCAGGACCACGAGATCGTGACCTGAGCTGAAATCAAGAGTCAGATGCTTAACTGACTGAGCCACCCAGGTGCCCCAAAGAACAAATACTTATTGAGCACCATCTTACTGCTAGACACTATTTTGTGGCATTAAAGTGAGTGACATAAGCTTCCTGATGAATAAGGTCATTTTGGGGACTATCTCACCCCTGTCTGTTTCACATCAGATAGACTCAGGAGCAGGATTTAACCTTTTCCCCTCATTTTTCACCAAACCACTTATTTAAGATATTTTTATGCCTAGGTTTTCTGAATTTTTGAATATATTATGAGTTTTATGCTGAAGAAACAAATAGCCTAAAATTCACTGTAAGAAATTCCTGTTTTTAGTAGTCCTGTAGCTCTTTCTATAAATTAAACTCCAGGCTCATTGGTTGTGTTTTGTGGCCCTCTTCGCCCCTCATTCTCTGTGCTCTGTTCTCCTTTCTCCATTTTTGGTTCTCTGTACAATTGGCAACTCAAAGCAAGCAAGAGAGGAAACTTTGTAGTGCTTATTTATTTTCATTACAGAGAATTTTACCTCTTCTGTGGTCTTTGCTTTTGCCAACCTGTAATCACTTGCATTTTCCCCTAACTCACTTTCTTATCAGTGCATATTTCTATACAAAATTGGCTCCCTTCACAAAAAGAAATCGGATGCTCTCTTTTAAAGAAATTATTTTCAAATTGCTATAAAAAATTTTCCCTGAAGGGATAGGAGCTATGATATGCATTCATCAATAACACCCAATAAACTGGTTGGACTAGTGGTAAAAGTAGTTCAAGGATTATTTACTGTGGGGCCACACATATAATCTCTAAATATTTATTTACCAGTGAATAGGATACCTAATAATAGTCACATAGTCCAAAAAGGCTACTCTGGGCAGACAAGTGAAAAAATTTTTTTCAATCTTCAATTTTTAATTTAAACACAAAAATTGGCTCTTTTCAACCTGTTTTCTGTTGCTTGACATAACATTTCCATGCAGGACATAGTTAATATTAAAATCATGATTCCATGAAAACTAGGCTATAAATAATACCTTTTTATGTGAGGTAAATATCAGGGAGAATTGTAAGATTGAGAAATATATGTTTTGAGAAAAGTCATTATGAAATCTTTGCTCATTTTTCTTCTTTTCCTCCTTCATGATTTGGATTTGCACAGGTTCTTTACTCTTTAGAGGGTACAATTATGGAATCTATTTGAAGGTTATGAAAACACAATGTTTTAACTTTCCATTTAGGAGTGTAGTGTACAGTTTATTCATATATATTATAGGGCCCAGGTTTAAATACTGTTGTTATCCTTAAACAAAGTTAAAGGTGTAGATTCTAATGAGTTTAATTTACCTATAAAGTGAAGCCCCCCACCACCTTTTTTTTTTTTGATATTGCAGTGCTTTCTACTTACTACTAATGTTGGCAATATTCTGTTTTTGAATTTGGCTGAGACAGATTGAAAGAACAATACATTTTTTTAAACTGAAAACCTTGAAAAACAGTTGCTTTTAACAAAGTACAAGGTCTAGTAATTGTTTCTTTTCCTTTCTGTCTCCTCCCTTCCTATCTTCATTCCCTGTTTCTTTTCTTTTACTTTCTCACTGATGATATGCTGGAGAACCTGAAAATACTAAGCAAAATCAAATGGCTATGTAAGATCATAGCATGTGTTCAGGCAGAGATAGATTATTATGTATTTATTCCCAAAATAGACATCCATCAGTTTTCTTTTCTTAGAAGTACTTGGAGAATGTGGGTTTGATTTAAAAATTAGTCTAATTATGTCTTTTATCAGTCTAAAGTTTCTCTAACGGGAGGTTTGAGATTTGTCTTACATATTTGTTCTAAGCTGTTTAAAGGAAACAGAAAAATGAGTAGAGAAATATGGATTCTAGTTATAACTAACTTTTAAGTTTGATGTTAAGTATGTCACTTATGCTATTCAGAAACCATTTTATCTAATATATCATATATTAATATAATTAATATAATATATATTAATGTATATTATCAGCCACTCTCTAAGATTTCTGCTAGGTTTTAAGCTTTGAGTCCATGATTCTAAATGTCAGCTTATTTCATATTAAAGATTGGCATTATTTAATGTAAAATTATTACTAATTATAATTGGCATCTGTCCATAGCTTTCTCAATACTACCTGGTAATAAAACTTATTGCTCATATTACCTTTTGATTTTTCAAACAAACAAATTTTAAAGCTAATGTAGTGGATATTTGGTATCTTCTTTGATAACCTTCTTCTTATTCCCTTTTCCATACAGTTGTCAGTTTCTATTTGGGCATCTAGTGATGCAACCAAAAATACTAGGCTAACCCAATCAGAGTGAATTAATTCATTGGTTACATACTTTGATTAGGAAGTTCCCATTCTGCTCCTATGTCACCTAAACTTGTCCAATCTGAGTGAAATTCAGGGTTTATGTTGAGAATTATGTACAAGACAAATTTAGTGCTAGATGTAAATGAGAAAGCACATATCTCAGGGTATTAGCAAGCATCTTGGGATACACAAAGAGAGTGCAAGTGGGGGAGGGGCAGAGAGAGAGGAGGACAGAGGATCCAAAGTGGGCTCTAAGCTGACAGGCTGACAACAGTAAGCCTGTTGTGAGGCTCTAACTAAAAAACCCTGAGATCATGACCTGAGCCAAAGTCGAATGCTCAACCTAATGAGCCACCCAGGTGCCCAAGATCTTTATCTTTTTTTTAATTTTTTTTATTTTTTTTATTTTTTTTTTTTTTTACAAATAGTTTATTGTCAAATTAGTTTCTACATAACACTCAGTGCTCATCCCCAAAGTGCCCTCCTTCATGCCCATCCCCCCCTCCCCCCCACATCCATCAGTCCTCAGTTTTTGTCAGCATTCAAGAGTCTCTCATGGTTTGCCTCTCTCCCTTTCCCCCACCATTTCCGCCCTTCTTCTCCCCCTTGGTCCTCCGTCAAGTTCCTCCTAATCCTCCTATACGTGCAAACATATGGTATTTGTCCTTCTCTGCCTGACTTATTTCGCTCAGCATAACACCCTCAAGGTCCATCCATGTTGCTACACATGGCCAGATTTCATTGTTTCTCATTGCCATGTAGTATTCCATGGTATAGATAAACCACATCTTCTTGATCCATTCATCTGTTGATGGACACTTAGGCTCTTTCCATGTTTTAGCTATTGTGGAGAGTGCTGCTATGAACATTGGGGTACATGTGCTCCTATGCCTCAGCATTTCTGTATCCCTTGGGTAAATTCCTAGCAGTGCTATTGCTGGGTCATAAGGGAGTTCTATTGTTAGTTTCCTGAGGAACCTCCACACTGTTTTCCAGAGGGGCTGTACCAGTTTACATTCCCACCAACAGTGCAGGAGGGTGCCCGTTTCTCCACATCCTCGCCAGCATCTAGAGTTCTCTGATTTGCTCATTTTAGCCACTCTGACTGGCGTGAGGTGGTATCTCAGTGTGGTTTTGATTTGTATTTCCCTGATGAGGAGGGATGCTGAGCATCGTTTCATGTGTCTGTTGGCCATCTGGATGTCCTCTTTGGAGAAGTGTCTGTTCATGTCTTCTGCCCATTTCTTCACTGGGTTGTTTGTTTTTCGGGCGTGGAGTTTGGTGAGTTCCTTATAGATTCTGGATATTAACCCTTTAACCAAGATCTTTATCTTTTAAGCCAGTTTAAATTTTCCTTTATTAATGGTTAAAGCCAGTGTTTAGCTTTCCAACTGTGGTGGGTAAAGTCAGTTCATGAGATCAATCACAATTATAGAGTGCCAAAGCAATTAAATGATGGAACAAAACTACAAAGAGACCTCTAAAATACCATGACGAATCTTTACTTGTTGAAAAGAGAATGATAACATAATGGAAAAAGCATGGGCTTTGAAGTGCGGTAAACTTATTTGAAATCTTGACTCATTTACATAATATAAATAGTACCTAACATTCATTTACTATTTGCTATGTCCTGAGTGCTTTGAGTTCATTATCTTTTGTAATCTTCTTAATTATTTTTACCTTCCTTTATAAGTGAAGAAACTGAGGATCAGAAAAATTAAGTATACAGTTATAAGGCATAGCTAGGTTTCAAAGCCATATGTACACTATCCACAGTCTTCATTTTTACTTACTACATCTTTGAAAAATGGAGATCTATGTGTGTATTTTATTTGGCATATTTTTTTAAATGTTTGAGCTAGCATTTGAAAATTGAAAGATCATGTGTAAAAATTTAGACTTGTATCTATCTTCCCTTGAAAAGTAAGGGCTGGCCATTGTGTCTTTATTCCCAGTGGAATTGTCAGTGACAGAGTTACTGTTTGCTCCATTTAGTTAAGACATGCCCTCTACAATTTGCCATAGCCTCTATTTTTCTATATTGTAGCTCTGACTCCAAAACGATGTCAAAAGTAGTGACCATTTCTACCATATTGTTGATTTTCTTACAACAGAGAAATATTTATACCTATGAAATGATGGATTGATCTAGAAGGCTGGGATTTTCAAAGAATGGGAGAATATACTCTTTTTTTCTTCCAGATTTCTTGAGATATGATTGCCATATAACAACACTGTATAAGTTCAAGGTGTACAGTGTGTGATTTTATACACTTCTATATTGCCAAATGATCACAGCATGGCATTAGCTCACACACATCACTTCACATAATTACCTTTTCTTTTACTGTAGTAAGAACATTTAAGATTATAGTTAATAATACCCGATTACATACTAGAAAGTTGTTAGAGAATGTATTCTGAACTGTAGATGCAAAGAACATTTCTTCTTATTTAATATGCAAGTGCCACACCTAATGTATTTATTGATTTTACTTAGCTCCTGGGAACATTTGAGTTTATGAAACTTGAACAATCCTTTCGGTTTTCTGTGTAATTTGGGAAAATTTTCTCCAAATTTTCAAATCCTTTTCCTCATTTTAAGAATGGAGATTTGGGGGCATCTGGGTGGCTCAGCTGGTTAAGCAGCAGACTAGCAGACTGTTGATTTTTAGCTCAGGTCATGATCTCACGTCATGAGATGGATCTCTCTGTGGGGCTACACGCTGGGTGTGGAGCCTGATAAGATTCTGTCTCCCCCTCTCCTTCTGCCCCTTCCAGACTTGTTCTCTCTCTCTCTCTCAAAAAAAAAAAAAAAAAAAAAAAGAAAAGAAAAGAATGGGGCTTTTATGGCATGATTAAATAAGGTAACCTGTTTAAACAATTTAGTGTAATACCTGGCATCTGGTAGTTGCTCAAAAAGAGAAGTCTGTGGTCCCTTAACCTTTCTTTTTCTTATATGAATCTGGCCTATATTACTGTAGTGCAAATGGTAAGAGACTGCTTTATTTTTTCTATATCAATGGCTTTACTGTCTATATCATTTGCAAACTATTTTCTGCTTGGTCTTGTGTTTCATTGGTCTATGGATAGTGCCTCTCAAATATGAGGGCTATAAAGGAAAAAGTAATTAGTACCACGAAGATGGGATTTCAGTGGGCCAAAACTTCCATGGTATGAAAGAAATGAAGCAGTGGTGTCTGTTTCCTAGAGCCACCATCCAGGAGAGGAGCTTTATGACAGAAAGAGGCCAAATTGCACATCTAGAATAAAATGAGTACTGACTGTCGGGAAGAAGAGATACTTTAATTGGTGATGGTCCTGTCAAAGTTTGCAAGAAGCTATCACCATGGGAGTGACCCTGTCTAAGGAATGATTGGTCAAATGAGGGAAGAAAAATAGATCCTTCTCAGTCTTTGCCCTTTCGGGGCCATTCAGTATATGAGGTGAAATAAGAGTTTTGTGATATGAAAGTCAGTCTCCATATCTTTTTAACTTGGGAAAAAAATAAATTCTCCTTTTTAGTGTCTTTCCAAAGAAGGGATTTACGTTTGAACTTAGTCATTCATTGTAGAATCATATCATTGCAACTTTAGCTGAGAGATAAAGAAATAACACATAGATTAAGAAGAAGCCAAGAAAAAAATTGTTATTTATAGCCATCAACATATCATAGAATTTGAACGATCATTAAAAAGATTGAATTATAAAACTTTAAAGCAGCAAAGAATAATATTTCTTTTACTGTACAGTGACTTCTCTGAATTTTTCCAGCTGGCTAAATAGATACTGAAAACCAGGTCTTAACGCTTTCAGAGTAGTAGCCTTTTCACTATACTTTGCCTTCCTATTGTGGTTCTATTTGAGCTGCTGCTCAGAGATCAGATACTAAGTTAACATTTAAAAAAAAAATACAGTGAGCATGGATGCCTATTCATAGTCCTCTCAGCCCCTTTACCTTATTGAGGACTTCTTCCTTTTTGGGAATAGGTAATGCTCTCTCCATCTACATTGGTCAGAGGGAGCTACTATGTTCTTGCAATGTGACCCTCACTTTCTAACTGTAACTGATTTGTTGAATGGTGGATATATAAATCAAATAGTCAAATAAAACATTTTATGGAGAATTTGCAATTGGGATTGAAATAAAGACAGATCAGCCTCTCTTTGAATGGCTGACTATGTAACATATAAACTCAGTAGTCTGTGTCTGCCATGTAAACTGAAAAAAGAAAACTGGTTGCAATGAGGGAGACATTAACATCATTGCAGAGAAAAGCAGCAATGAGAGAGGGTTCTCATTCTGGGGTTCTGTATTATGTTCCACAAAATGCCACTAGATTCTCCTAACTGATTCCCTCTTTTGTTTAAAATAATTCCAGAGGATTCTTTTTTTTTTTTTTTTGCATCTTTCATTTACTGTAATCAAATAAGAGTATATACTTCTCATTTGATATTTCATGTCTTTGAGGTTTTTCTGATGGCAAGTTGCATTTTTTTTTTCTCATCGGGGACTGTATATAATATTATTTACCATTTACAATATGGGTACCAGATACTAAAAAATGCACAAAACAAACATTATTCATAAGCCTTAACCTGCAACAAAGAAGACAATATTGACATTTAAACCGTGCTATTCTGAATGATGAAGTAACTTGTCCAATATTTCTCATCTCATTAATGATAAATTTTCTACCCACTTCTTCATTTATTTCTTTAATAGAATTTCATTAAATACCTAGTATATTCAAGTATCATTCTAAAAGTACTGAACAGTCACAAATAAGCAAGACAAACAAATAGGGTCTCAGTTCTCATGGTTCTACATTCTAATGAAGGATATAGGCAAGAAACAAGTAAATATAAATATGAAGCAAGGGTGAAGGATATGAAAACTACAATTCAGTATAAATAAAATATAATATATATTAACAAGATTATTTATTAAACATAGATTTAAAAAAGAGTTATGGGAGATTGGGGACTATTTTAGGTTAAAGTTGTCAGAAAAGTCCCCTTTGAGAAAAGACCTAAGTGGATGAAAGAGTGAGCCAAGTATAGACCTGTAGGAGATAGTTTCCAGACTGTGTAGAAGACTCCTATAAATAAATAAAAAGGACAAATTACTAAAACCATGGTCAAGATAAAACATTTCACAGAAAAGGAAATATGGATGGCCAAAAAATATAGAAGTCTGCTATCAATAGTATGCAGAGGGGTGAGAATTATAGCCAGAAAGCTTTATTTAATATTTACCATATTGGTAAAAGTTTTAAAAGATAGAAAATTATGAAGTGTTGCAAAGATATGGAGAGATAGGAACTCTTACTTTGATGGTGGAAATTTAAAATTGAGAAAGTCACTTGAGAAAACAATTTACTGTTATTTAGTAAAAAAAGGCAGATGCATGAACCCCAAGAACCACCATTTCTACACCAAGACTTAAACCTTGGAGAAACTTTTACACATGTTTAAGTGATATTTATTGCAGATATTTTTTAATAGAGGAAACAACCCAAATGTCCATAATTTAAAAAACTGGATAACTAAATTCTCATTCATGTGTACACTGGCTTTTTATTTAGTGATGGATCATAGATGGATTTCAAAAATGTAATACTGAGCAATACATGAATGAATGAAAAAAAAGTTGTGGAAATGTCTATATAAACTTGCATGACCAATCTTTTTGATTAGGGATACATCCATGTGTGTGACAAGTCTAAGGAAAATCAAATGGAAGAAATTTTGAAAATTATTGAAAGAAATTTAGTATGGCAGTGACCTCACAGGGGTATAGAGGGGTTCTATTCAGAGAGGAATATCCAGAGGTCTTTGGAAACAGTTGTAAGGCTCTTTTGCTTAACCTGGGTTCTGGGTGCTAGGTACTTGATTTTATCATTATGTAAACCATATATCTAACAAACTTTAAACATTCTATATACTACTTTCTATGTATAAAGTGGTTCACAGTTTCACATAAATAAGAATCTCTTGCTCATACCATGATGCTACACTTCTAAAAATGTAAACAGAAAGCTGTCATTATTTTCCCCAACCTGATACAATTCAGGTTGATTCTATTTCTTTATTTCTTGCTTAGGACATCCTTAAAATCCTTTTACAGGAAAGGAGTTAATTCTTCATTTATCATTTAATATCTCTTCTTAAGGTTTTATTATTTTTTTAATGTTATTTATTTATTTCTGAGAGAGAGACTGCTTGAGCAGGGGAGGGTCAGAGAGAGAGGGAGATATAGAATCTGAAGTAGGCTCCAGGCTCTGGGCTAGCTGTCAGCACAGAGCCCCTTGCAGGGCTCGAACCCACGAACCATGAGACTATGACCTGAGCCGAAGTCAGACAACTTAACTGATTGAGCCACCCAGGCACCCCTTCTTAAGGCTTTAAAACATGTTTGGATATGGGTATTTGAATGTTCAACTAAGTAAGTAAAATGTAAATTGTTATTGTCAAATACCATTATAGACTTCTTTATTTACCAAAGAAAACTATTTTTGTTTTATTAGATGCTTTAAAAGCCCTTCAGAACATTGATAAATGGCAAATCTATAAAGAATGTTTTAAGTTTTTAATTTATTTTTTCTACAGAGATGAACTAGAAAATCTTGTATTATAAGTGCATGTAATTTAAGGTTGGGAGAAGAGATGTGTAGTACAGAAAAATAATAGAAATTTATGTGCATAATGTTCTATTCTTTCTTAAAGATTTTTTTCTATTCTTCATGGATGGCTGCTTATTTTTTAACAATATTCCTCAAACATTTTGATCCATTGAATAAGAAAGAGCTTCTGACTCCATTTATCCAAAGGGAATAAACTTCAACTATTGCCACTTTTAATTTCCCAATAATTATAGTTTAGAGCTGATGAAAACAGGAGCAAAGTTGAGGACCATTTAGGGAAAAGGCTTAGTTTTCTGCCTCTTTGCAAAATGCCATAGATAACGTAAAGAGTGGTAAATACTGAAGCTACAGGGGCCCTAGAAACAAAATTATTTCTACTTACTCATTATTGTGGTTCAAATCAGGATATCTATTTCTTTTCAACACTACATACTCTACCTAAAAGTATTTTAAAAAGCTGTAGTCTAGAAACAGCATATATTGGTTCACATCTTTAAATTTCCTTATATGTGTAAGACAACTTTTAAGATTAATTGATTAAAAAGAACTGTGAAGCAAGATATGGACATATAGTCCAGAAACCTTGAGTTATACATAAGTCAAACTTTTTGAAATAAGTGGTGCTTTATCTATAGAGACAACTTACATTTTTTTTTTCAAGACTGGAGAGTGTTATCTTTCCACCATTTGCTCTAGCAGCCCAGCACTTAGGGATGCAAAGGGACTTTGGGGGCTTACATTATTATCACATTTGGTATTCACTCTTTATATCCATGATGGTTCTCTCTGGTTGCAAGGAAATAAAAATGGACTATAATAAGCCTAAGCAAAGTAGACATTTGTTGGAAGGATATAGAATAGTTCAGGGAGCTGAACCAAAGGATGATAGAAATTTTACAAATGACCACAGTTATTCTGAAAATTTAGGTAGCAGAAGTGGATGGTCTCTATGGAGCACTTCTATTAGATGAATGAACTCAAATTTCTTTTAATCTGTGGATCCTTCTGCTTAAGGTTTCAGTTTTAGGAAGAAGACCTCTGGCTTCCTGCTTGCTTTTGGCCAGGAGCTGAGTAAGTTTCGATTTATTTTCCCACTACGTTTATATCCAAAGAAAAGTTAGGATCCTGTAACTTTTTCTTAAAAGAAGTAAGCTGTATAGAATTATCATATTGTCACAGCACTGCTTGTAGGGTTGCATTGCTCTGATAACCAAGTTTATTTTCTGTATCTGAATCTGTTTTGTTTGTTGTTGTTACCTTGTTTTCCTTCTCATATTCCATATATAAGTGAAATCATACACTATTTGTTTTTCTGTCTAACTTATTTCACTTAGCATGATACCATGTTGTCATGGTATCCAACATGTCCATCCATGTTGTCACAAGTGGTTATAAGGGGGGCTTCTATCTCTTTGAATTGGCATTTTCATTTTCTTTAGAAAAAAAATCCAGAAGTTGAATTGCTTGATTGTATTGTAGTTTTATATTTATTTTTTTGAAGACTCTCCATCCTGTTTTCCACAATGGAAGTACCACTTTATACTCCCACCAACAGTGTACGACACTTCCCTTTTCTCCGTGTCCTTACCAATACTTTTTTTTTTTTTTTGTCTTTTTCATAGTAGTCAGTCTTACAAGTGTGAGGTGATGTTTCATTGTGTTTTTGATTTACATTTCCCTGATGATGTTGAGCATCTTTTCATGGGCCTACTGGCTATTTAAGTCCTGGGCCTATTTTTCTATCAGGTTGTTTCTTTGATATTAAGTTGTGTGAGTTTTTTATATGTATTGGATATTAACTACTTGTCAGGTGTATGATTTGAAAACAATATCTTCTTCCATTAGGTGGTTGCCTTTCCATTTTATTGATGGCTTCCTTTACTGTGCAAAAACTTTTTAGTTTTGAGGCAACTGGGTGGCTCAGTTGGTTGTGACTAACTCTTTTTTTAATTAAAAAATTTTTAAGCTTATTTATTTATTTTGAGAGAGAGAGAGAGAGAGAGAACGAACCAGCAGGGAAGGAAGAGAGAGAGGGGCGCTACGAGTTTACAAAGCAGGTTCTGCACCAACAGCAGAGAGCCCGATGTGGGGCTCAAATTCACAGACCACAAGGTCATCATCTGAGCCAAATTTAGACACTCAACCGACTGAGCCACCCAGACACCCATGACTGACTCTTGATTTTAGTTTAGGTCATGAGCTCAGGTCATGAGATCAAGCTCTGCATAGGGCTCTGTACTGGGTGTGGAGCCTGCTTGAGATACCCTCTCTCTCTCTTCTTTCTGCATTTCCCTCATTTGCTTTCTCTCTCTCTCGTTCTCTCTCTCTCTCTCTCAAAATAAATAAACTTTTTAGTTTGATGCAACTCCGTTTGTATTAGCTTTTGTTTCCCTTATATGAGGAGACTTGTTTAAGAAAAAAAATTATTGCTAAGACTGATGTCAAAGAGCTTACTGCTTGTTTTTTTACCAAGAGTTTTGTGATTTCAGGTCTTAGTTTCAAGTATTTAATCTATTTTGAATTTATTTTTGTATACAGTATAAGATAGTGGTTTACTTTCATTTTGTTCAGGTAGCTGTTCAGTTTTACAAACACAATTTATTGAAAAGATTATCTTTTCTTCACTGTGTATTCTTGTCTCCTTTATCATAAATTAATTGACCATATATGCATGAACTTATTTCTGGGCTCTCTGTTGTATTCCATTGATTCATATGTCTATTTTCATGTTTGTACAATGCTGTTTTGATTACTGTGGCTTTTGAAATCAGAAAGCATAATACCTCTTAGCTTTGTTCTTTTTCAAGATTGCTTTGGCTATTTGGGGTTTTTGTGATTCCATACAAATTTCAGGGTTTTTTTGTTCTAGTTCTGTGGAAAATGCCATTGGTATTTTGATGGGGTTTGCATTGAATCTATAGATTGCTTTGGGTAGTATCGATATTTTATTTATTTATTTATTTATGTGGGTTTGTTCTATGTGCACTTTATTATATTGAAGTATATTCTTTTTATACTCTCTAGGTTGAAAATTTTTTATCAAAAATAAATATTGTACTTTATCAAATGCTTTTTGAACACCTATCTAATGTTTTGCTAAGGTAGTGTATCATGTTGATTGATTTGCAGATGTTGAACTACCATTATATCCCTGGAATAAGTCATGCTTGATCATGGTGTATGATCCCTTTAATGTATTGTTGAATATAGTTTGCTAAGTTTTGGTGAGGATTTTTGTATATGTGTTCATCACAGATATTGCCTTGTACTTTTCTCTTTTTCTTCTCTCTTTCTTTTGATATTCTTATCTGATTGTGGTATTGGGATAATGCCTGCCTCCTAAAATGAGTTTGGAAGCATTCCTTCTTCAATTTTTTGGAATAATTAGAGAAGCGTAGGTACTAAATCTTTTATCTTTTATTTTTTATTAAAAATTTTTAAATGTTTTATTTATTTTTGAGAGAGAGATAGAGACAGCATGAGCAGGGGTGGGTCAGAGAGAGAGGGAGACACAGAATCTGAAGCAGGCTCCAGGCTCTGAGCTGTCAGTACAGAACCTGACGTGGGGCTCGAACCCATGAACCATGAGATCATGACTAGTGCCAAAGTCAGATGCTTAACTGACTGAGCCACCTAAAAACCCCAGTAGTAATTCTTTTAAATGTTAGGTAGAATTCACCTGTGAAGTTGTCTGGTACTAGACTTCTGTTTTGGGAGTTTTAAAATTACTAATTTAATTTCATGGCTTGTAATTCATCTATTCCGATTTTTTATTTCTTTGTGATTCAGTCTTGGAAGGCTGTGTGTTTCTAAGAATTTGTTTATTTCTTCTAGATTTTTCAATTTGTTGGTGTTCTGTTAGCTGTTCATAATAGTCTCTTATAATTCTTTGTATTTCTTTGGTGTCAGTGGTAGCTTCTCTTTTATTTCTGATTTTAGTTTTTGTCCCACTCTCTCTTTTTCCCTTGAAGAGTTAGTCTAGTTTATTGATAATGTATATCTTTTCAAAGAACTGCCTTAATTTTATTGATTTAAAAAGAATTTTTTAGTCTCTTTCATTTATTTCAATTGTTATTTCCTTTCTTCTACTAACTTTGGTCTTTGTTTGCTCTTCTTTTGTTAGTTCCTTTAGGTATAGAGTTAGATTGTCTATTTGGTATTTTTCTTGTTTCTTGAAGTAGACTTATATCACTATGGAGTTCACTCTTAGAACTGTTTTTGCTGCATCCCATAATTCTGGAAAGTTATGTTTCCATTTTCATTTGTCTCAAGACATTTTTAAATTTCTTCATTGACCCACTGGTTGTATAATACCATGTTTAATTTCATTAATTTGTGGTTTTTATAGTTTTCTTCTTATTACTCATTTCTGGTTTTTTTTATTGTTGTGGTCAGAAAAGATGCTTGATATGATTTTAGTATTCTTGTATTTATTAAGACTCATTTAGTGGCCTAATATGTGATCTCTCCTGGAGAATATTCCACGTGCACTTGAAAAGAAAGTGTATTCTGACGTTCTGTATATATCTATTAAGCCCATTTGGTCTAATGTTTAGCCAATGTTTCCTTATTGAGTTTCTGTTTGGATGATCTATCCACTGATGTTACTTGAGTGTTAAAAGTTCCCTACTCTCATTGTATTACTGTCAATTTCTCCCTTTCTGTCTGCTAATATTTGCTTTACATAGTTAGGTGCTTTATATAGTTATGCTTGGTACATAAATATTTACAAATGTTATATCCTGTTGTTGGATTGCTCCCTTTATCATTATATAGTACACTTCTTGTGTTTTGTTACAGTCATTGTTTTAAAGTATATTTTGTCTTAAATGAGTATTATTACCACAGCTTTCATATTGGTTTCTGCTTGATGGGAAAAAAATATCTTTTTCCATCCCTTCACTTTCAGTCTTTGTATGCCTTTAGATCAGAAGCAAATCTCTTGTTGGCAGCATATTGGTGGATCTTATACTTTTATCCATCAGCCACCCTATGTCTTTTGGTTGGAGCATTTAGTCTATTTACATTTTAAGTAATTATTTATAGGTATGTACTTATTGCCATTTTAATTGTTTTCTGGTTGTTTTTCTGAAACAATTAATTGCTCTAGAGTCCGAGTTTTAATTTTTCAGGGTCTCAAGAACTCATCGATACTCACTTGTGGTAAAAATTGTAAATTGTCTACTTAATATCCATTTTGTCTTTCATTAGTAATAGTTCAATCAATTATGGAGATAGGGAAGGGCCCTGCTCTGAAAACAAACCAAACTCCTGCAATTCCCAGCCTTTCTTACAGATAAAAATGACTAATGATATGTAAGCAAAAGTCATTTGGTAGAGATTCCAGAAAAAATTTATAAAGGGAGATCTTGACAGGGCGGTGCACAGTATCTGTCCTTGACCCTTTTCTCTTCTTCCTTGCTGCTTGAGGACATGATGGCTACAGATGCATTGCCATTCTTTTCATTGAAATAACTTTGAGAATAAATGACAATGTTAAGGTAAATGGTACAGTAAAAAGGAAGGAACTTAAGAAACTGAGAATAATGTACATCTTACATACCAACCCTGGTTGGCCTATTTCTTATATACTTCCATAATAAAAGTAAACAAAGCTTTATCTTGCTCAAGCAACTATAATTTCAGGTCTCTGATTTAGCAGCTAAGTGTAGTTCCAGGTTCACATGATATTCTTAATAGTTTATGTATTTTCTTGGTGTGCTTTTCACTTAACTTTTTAAGACCATAGGATGATCATGGGAAGGCCAAACCACACAAAGCAAAAGTGAGAGTTAGTGTGGTGCAGAAGTAAATGAGACAAAGAAATGCAGAGCAAGGAAAAAAATTATGAGAACAATAAAGAATTTTAAGAGTACTCCTGGGAATATCTGCTTTCATTAATATGATAGCTAAATAAGCAACCTCTTAGCAAATAAATGTTAATCCTATAATACAGTATGGTTAGCTTATAGGGACTGTGCTGTATATAGTAGATCTCCAGAACTTACTTATCTTCCATGGCTGACACTTTGTTTTGTTTTCTGAAGTTTATTTACTTTAAAAAATTTTAATGTTTTGTTTACTTTTGAGACAGAGAGAGACAGGGCATGAATAGGGCAGGGGCAGAGTGAGAGGGAGACACAGAATCTGAAGCAGACCCCTGGCTCTGAGCTGTCAACACAGAGCCTGATGCAGGGTTTGAACTCACGTACCATGAGATCATGACCTGAGCTGAAGTCATACACTTAACCGACTGAGCCACTCTGGCAACCCTTATGTTTATTTATTTATTTTGAGAAAGAGAGAGAGAGAGAGAGAGAGAGAGAGGCAGGCAGACAGAGAGAGCATCCCAAGCAGGGTCCATGCTCAGTGCAGAACCCTACATGGGATTCCATCTCATGAACTGTGAGATGATCTGAACTGAAATCAAGAGTCCAGCACATAACTGACTGAGCCATCCAGGTGTCCTGTGGCTGACACTATGTAACCTTTGACTGTGATCACCACTTCATTTTCCTTTCCCTCATCCTGGCAACCACTATTGTACTCTCTGCTTCTGTGCATTTGACTTTTTTAGATTTCACATATAAGCAGTATCATATAGTCTTTTTTCTTTTCTGTGTCTAGCTTATCTCACTTAGCATAATGTCCTCCAGGTCTATCAATGCAGTCCTTATGTTACGTGCTCTCACCATAAACAGATAATACAAATACAAATAATAATAATAAAAGAAGGTAGATGATAAGTCTGAGGTTTCATGGATATGTTTATGGCCTTGATGGTTGTGATGGTTTCATGGTGCATACTTATCCCCATATTCATAAGAGTTGGATACATTAAATATGTACAGATTTTTATATGTCAATCATACCTTAATAAAGTGGCTTTAAAAATAAAGAAGCTTTACTTTTCCATATACAGGTAAAAAAAAAAAGTTCACTGTAATGTGGACAGCTCATCTTTTTTCTTCATGTGTGAGATTTTACAATACCAGATATTGGTCTTAAATCTTTCTTGGAACAAGAAGATTTTATATATATATACAGATAGATTATCTATCTATCATCTATCTATCTATGTATCTATCTATCTATCTATAGTAACTGAATGAGCATATATAAAATGTGTTGTAAGGTACATTTCTTGTTTTTTCCACATCTAGTTTCTGTCTTTTCGTAGCTACAACCTGATTTTGCAGGGTAACCACTCCCTGCATATTCTGAGATTTAGATGAGACTGACTTGACATCTTGGTGTGGCGAAACAACCTGGCACCATGTTTAGGCAAACAGTCCAGGCCTTGCCATATTTCATCCCTTTCCACAATGGCCAGTGCAGGAATCATGAATGTAATACAATTCAGACCAATAGGATATAATCTCATAGAGGTTGGGACAGAGGAGGTCACCCATTGCTAATCGTCAGGACATGGACACTTAGAGCTGTCTATGACATCTCAGGGAGAGAGCCTGTCTGAAGATGTTGTCAACATAGGAAAGTAGACTTGAGAGACAGAGAGGAACAGATTTTTGAATGTATCACTTCTCTAAGTGATTTTATGTGGGTGGTCCATGGCCCTAGTTTGGAAAACATTGTTTTACACTTTAGACTCACTAAAGAGGCTACCTAGATAAATACTATAAAAGAATCAGAGAAATATTTATTTACTTCTTTCTTCTGTGCATTGCACTCATGTGTCTATAGCTTGAAGTTTCCCATGCCTGGATAACCTCACTGTCTTCTCATTCTACTTATGGGAAAGGGTCACGGCCAGTGAGACTGGGATCTGGTGCTGATGACTGGGTAAGAAAGGCTGAGGATCCACCTTTTCTTAGAATCTTTCACCTGGTTACTGAACTTTAAGCTAGACTTTTATTCCTAGAAAACCTAGAAGAAGGTTTTGCCACATTCTTAGAAGCCCCAAATTTGAAAACACCATCCAGATTTCCCCTGGAGGACTGTAATCGATGTTCAAGTAACACACAGAAACAATCCCTTTTTACCTAGCTGAACATTCTGAGGCAATATTTTCTCAAAAACTGTACCTTGGTGGGCCATTCTGTTCTGCCACTTTAGCTAGCAAGGCTACAATATGGCTTTGTTAGCACCAAAATATGTCTTCATATCATAATCATTGTTGTAATAAATGGGATTATAGAGAGTATCTATTAAGTTCCACTTTGCTGGACCCACAGGAGTTGTATATTACATAAAAAAACAAAAATAAATTCAAGACTGAAACCCATAAAACTTCCTTTCATAACAGCAATATGCCAACCTATAAAATACAAAGATAGGTGTTTTTCACAATCAGAAGTCCCTGTAATATGCCAGCTTCTTAAGTAGAAGTATTTAATCTGTAGGTTGATTCAAAAGATAACCTTTTGTGCTGCAGGGAAATACTGCAATCCCATGATTTCTGTGCAATAGTTTGAAACATGTATTCTACTTTGTAACCCTATTTTTAGGAAATATATGATTTCCTGTCAAATACTCTAAGTTTTAACAGTATGTATTTTGCTAATTAAGTGATATTCAAGGTAATCAGGCTCAAGATATAGGTGACAAAAATTAATAAATTTAAGTTATGAAATTCAGTTGTTGTTCTTAATTTGCCTACTTGAAGAAATAGCAGTATTTGCTATTATCTAGCACAAATTAATATTTAGAATAATATTTAATATTTTTACATAAATTTATTTAAAGTTGTTAGAATACATTCTGTTAGGAAAAGCAACATGGTAAATGACATGAATTAGTATATTCATCTGCAGATATTCTCCTTTGTTTTGCTGATTGTTTTTCTTTTAGTTCAAGGATATTGGGGCGCCTGGGTGGCTCAGTCGGTTAAGTGTCCGACTTCGGCTCAGGTCATGATCTCACGGTTTCTGGGTTGGAGCTCCGCGTAGCCCTCTGTGCTGACAGCTAGCTCAGAGTCTGAAGCCTGTTTCAGATTCTGTGTCTCCCTCTCTCTCTGATCCTCCCCTGCTCACGCTGTCTCTCTCTCTCTCTCTTTCTCAGAAATAAATAAAACATTAAAAAAGAAAAAAGGATATTGCCTAAGTCTTCACATGCCTTCTGTTTATTCAGTCAGTCATCCAGTTTTACAGCAAAGACTTGAAGATTTATTTTATTTTATTTTTTGGGGGGTGAGAATATGTAAGTTGTAATCTTGTAGCAAATTTCAGGTATATAAAAAGTACTGTTAACTATAGTCATCGTGTTTTACATTAAATTTTCAGAACTTATTCATCTAATAGCTGAAAATTTGTACCAACCTTTCCCAATTTCCCCATTTCCTAGGCCCTGGTAACCATTTTTGTACTCTGTTTAACCTCAAAAAAAATCCACATGTTAGTAATACCATGCAGTATTTGTCTTTCTTTGTCTGGTTGTTTCACATAGACCTTCAAGGTCTGTCCAGGTTGTTGCAAATGGCAGAATTTCCTTATTTCTCATAGCTGGATATTTCTCTCTCTCTCTCTCTCTCTGTGTGTGTGTGTGTGTGTGTGTGTGTGTACATTTAACTTCTTTATCCATTCATCCAGTAATGGATATTTAGGTAACTTCCATTACTTAGCTGTTGTGAATAATACTATGATGAACAGGGGAGTGCAGATACCTCTTTGATATTCTGTTTTCATTTTCTTTGTATATATACAACCAAAGTCATGAGAAATTGCTGGATAATATGGCAGTTCTGTTTTTAATTTTAAAGGAACCTCCATATTGTTTTCTATCATAGCCATATTAATTTGCATTCACCAATAGTGCACAGGATTTCCTTTTCTCCACATCCTCACCAATATTTGTAATCTTGTATCTTTTGGATGATAGTCATTCTAGCAGGTGTAAGGTAATGTATCATTGTGGTTTTCATTTGCATTCCCCTGATGTTTAGTGATGTTGAATAATTTTTCAATTACCTTTTGGCCATCTGTATGTCTTCTTTGGAAAAATGTCTATTCACTTCCTCCATTTTTATTTCATTTTAAATAACTAATTACTTATTTTTATTCAAGTATATTTAACATAGCATGTTATATTAGTTTCAGGTATACAGCATGACGATTCAACAATTCTGTACATTTTTCAGTGCTCATCAAGATAAGTAATAGTCCACTCTTTATCTTTTCCCCATGCTCCACCCACCTCCCCATGGCAACCACTATTTTGTTCTCTATATTTAAGAGTCTTTGTTTGTTTGTTTGTCTTACTTGTTTGTTTCTGTTTTGTTTTTGCATTATTATTTTTTGCCTTTGAGTTGTAGGAATATATACTTATGATACTAACCACTTAGCAGATATATGATTTGCAAATATCGTCTCCCATTCCATAGGTTTCTCTTTTTTTTTTTGCACTACTTTGCAGTGTAGAAGTATTTTAGTTAGATATAGTCCTGCTTACTGATTTTTGTTTTTGTTGTCTTTAGTTTTGGTGTCACATCCAAAATATCATTACCAAGACTGATGTTAGTGAGTTTACCCCCTACGTTTTCTTCAGGGAAATTTATGGCATCAGGTCTTATATTCAAGTTTTTAGTTGGTTTTCATGTATGGTATAAGATAAGGGTCCAACTTTGTTCTTTTGCATTTTAGGATCTTTAGAATCCTAAAGAATGCATCAGAATCACCCCAATTGATTATAAGTTTTTTAAATGTTTATTTATTTTTGAGAGAGAGACAGAGTGCAAGTGGGGAAGGACCAGGGACAGAGTAAGACACAGAATTCAAAGCAGGCTTCAGGCTCTGGACTGTCAGCACAGAGCCTGACATGGGGTTTGAACTCATGAACTGTGAAATCATGACCTGAGCTGAAGTTGGACGCCTAACTGACTGAGCCACCCAGGAGCCCCAAACCATTTGATTATAAATGATGATTATCAGACCTCATTCTCTTGAATATCTATCTTGGTAGGTAAATGATAGGGTCTAAAAAAACATCAAGTTTACCAAGTTTTGCAGGTACTTCTGAATCAGGACTATAAACCATACTTAGGAAAATATTGCCTTTTTATATTCTAGGCATCATATTATCAAATGTGAATGAAATTATTAAGCCACTTAAACTAGGACAAGATACAGAAAGCAAGATAACCAAGGTACAAAATTTAGGGAAGAACTCACTCCTCAGCCTTAGCCCTAATTTTGACGTGCAGATTCCACTAACCTGTCAATGTACTGAATTATTTATTCCCCACCCTTGTCTGCCCACATCCCATCCCCAGGCAGGGGCTTGTACTTCATTATGGCTTTGGGGCTCTCTGGGTTCCCAGAAAGAGCAAATACTATTCAGCTGTTTGTTACATAGATGGGCTTTATGTAACGTCCTCTCTGTAATACCAGATTTATTTTCATGTCATCAGTGAGTTAATTAAACAAATGGCAGAGGTTTTGCCAAAATCTGGTGACCTGTTCTCTGACCTTGCAAGTACCTTTAAGTGTAATTTTATTTAAATAGCCTAAAAGCTTTTACATAAATATAACTTGGCAGATAAATTATATATGGGGAGGGAAGAAAAGAAACTAACAAAAAGCCAAGTGAGTTGAATAATTTTTTCCTCATGGAAGTTTTATTTGTAATTTTTAAAGATATTACCATTCACACTGCCATTTACTTATCTGTGAAGATGTTTAGATTTGCCTAACACTTGTTCTTTATGATATGTTGATCTTAAATGTATGCAAAACTTTGCAGTGATGTGGTCTGTAAACAGAGGGGCCCTGGATGTGACCAAATGGAATAATGACATGTTCCTTCTACAGATGACATGGCGGCCCTTAATTGCCGAGAACATCAGAATATATGTGATGTTAATACTTCAGTGGTGCTTATTTTTTGCCCTTGAAGTTGTTCATTTCAAAAAAGGTCAAAGATGTATTCCCTGACAAAAGAGAGTGAACTACATTTAACTTTGCTCTATACTATGTACTAAATTTAAATCCTATTATTATAAGAAGGTAGTTGGGAAGAGACCTACACTCTTAAATGTTTGGTTGCCAAGACTTTTCTTAACTCTGCTTCTGAGGATGCTAATTCTCTGCATTTCAGTTGTTGCTAATCTTATTTCAGCATCCCACATAATTAGAATTGCTACAAATTCTAACTATTCAATCATCTCTTCCCTCCTTTATGAAATGTGCTAACAGACTATGAAACGGAGGTGGACTCCCTGTGCTCTTGCTTTGAGTCTAAAGGGAGTTAAATATAATACATCAGGAAGTGTCTGAATCCACCTCCATTTCAATGTGATCCTCAGTTTGTACATTTCCCTTGAGGTTGACAGAGAGCTGTGAATATGTTTTTTTTTTTTTTTAACTCCAATTTCAACTTAAAATTTTCCTCTACCCATCAACTGGATACCCTGGATTATAGAAGGATAGGGAGGGAGGAAGAGGGAGAGAGAAAGGCAGACAGAGAGAAAACTTGGTTGAATCATTTGCTATCTTGTGATATTTTATATTTTATGCAGCTAGTCTCACCAGAAATGAATCTATGTTAATTCAAACAGTAAGATCTAAGAAGGGAACTTGATATAGGACCTACTAAATTAGATTGAAGACCTATACAGTTGGGCTTTAAAAAACATTTGGATTTTGGAACACCAGACCAAACATATCTGCTTCAGAGTCTCTTATAGGTGATAAAGAAAATCTTTACTGTGATTTTCATTATTTTCTAATTCAACAAAAGAGTAGAATTCAATTCCCTAGTGCAACTCAAGCCTCAGAATTTGGCTCTAAAATGTAGCCCAATTGTACACATTTCTGAACTTGACCTTTTCTAGAGTTTTTGGAAGTTCAGGTACAGAGAGAAGCTTGGCTTGAGCTTACAAACTCCTGATTTTAATGGTGTCTTCTCTCTTTTCTTCACCTTTGAGAATTTTCTGGAATCAGCTGAGACACTATCTCCATAAAGCTTCGGTTAAACTGCAAATTATTTTCCAATGATATTGAACATTAAGACACTGTCAGTTCTTTCCACTTATAGCAGAGACCTGGTTTTAACAGAGTAGTGGAAAAAGTTTCAACATTTGAGAACTGCCAGGAGAGGAGGGAATGGTACATGCTGTCCGGGTAGATCCTGAGCAACTTGAGTACAGGCAGAATAAGGGCATCAAACTCAGACAGAAAAGGAGGGCTGCCTCAGAGATACTTATTTTAGTTTTTCTTAGGGCTGCCCACACAAAGTTTTTAGTCAGTGACTCATCAAATTTCATTTTCCTAAATGTGATACTATTTTTGTCTGTCTTAAGAAGTTCAACAAGCATTTTCTGCCAGAACATGTATTTCTGGTCAGCAGATGTTCTGTAGCAGTTTTGTAGCATGGACCTCTTAAGGTACCTAGTGAAACCCATAACCCTCTTTTCTGAATATTATTATTACAGGTGTAAAGTAAGATACCTAAGATTAAAGTAAACCTGTTACATTTATATATAATTATAGAAAATAACTTATCTATATGTTTAAATATAATTTAAATATAAAAGGAAACCTATTATGTTTAAATATAATTCCTAAAATACAATAAAACAAAAGTTGTGCATAGTAATACATACACTTCTTCAATACATTTAATAGTAGAATCTCTTATTACCTAATTATTAGGACAATTCTGAAGTAGTGGTGAACATAAATGAAGTCTTGAACTGTTTGCAACAACTGTAATATAATATAAAAATATCTTGATTTCTGCCGATGACAGAGCCAGAGATTCTGCTAATACTGGAATTTGTTGCATACACTGATAATTGAAGGAAATGCTAACTCACATTAGTGGGAAAGCAAGAATACAATCTTATTCATTCATGTTCATGGAGCTCTTGAATTCTATCCATTGTCTTCTTGGTGGACTGTGTCCCCCTGGTTAAAATTCTTGCTACATAGATTAAGACAAATAAGATAAATCGGATTTCTTCATATCAAAAAATGGCTTTGATATATTTCTTGTAATATTTTATAACAACTGAAAACATTTTAAATGATATACTTACAGGGAAATTAAGACCTTTCAAATTGGGAAATTGGTTTTGATAGTTTTTGTTTTTTTTTTTCACTGTGAAACAAAGTGTTCCTTTGGCAGGCTTACCTCAGTTAAATGCATTTAATAAAATCCCTATGGTATTTGTATACTACAACATTGCTGGTGAAGGGTGTCAATTTATAACAATCATGTTAGACTAAAAAACTTAAAGGATATGATGAGTCAGAAATAACAAATTTCAATGGGGATATGGTTTGTCTTTAATTCTTTGTTTCTTTCTTTTTTGTTTGTTGGTTTCTTTTTTTCTAAAGAGTAGATTCATCAATAGCATTTTGCCTTAAGATGTTAATCTCTGTCAGACAGGACCAAAACAGCAAGCCATTTCAAACTGATCACAGACAAAAATTGGCATTAAGTTCCCTTGGTTTCTACTTGAGCATGCGACACGGCTCATTTCATGAGTAATAAAAATAATGATGACAATGACAACAGTGAGAATACTGTCCAAAGTATAGTAGAGAAAGAAACCAAAGGGGGGAAAACCATCATTGTTTCTAGCACTGTGTTTAAAATTCTTGGACTTTGAGTTTTCAGGGTGAAATAAAGACTTCTTCAATAGCAGAGTACACATGTTTCACTTCTGTTTTCTGGAAATTTGTATTTCTAAGGAACACAATGGGAAGAAACCAGGGGAATTGGAATTCCAGATCAAGGTTCTGACTCAAATATTGACAGAGGGCAGACAGGACACAAACAGGTTTCTATTAGGTCAGTTATAAAACAGATGAAGGACTGATAAGGTGACCACAGATTACAAGGAATTGAGTATAAATGAAAAGGAAATGGTGTAGTCCATAAGAATTTCACAAAGTCTGTCTTACTGTAGCAAGTTTGATTGGCCATGGTTGGGCAGATGGGATGGAGATAGGAAAGTGTACTCCCTTAAGAAAGCAGAATTCAGTTTCTCTATTCCCATTTTACTGGTCTGCTTCACTGTACTCAGGCAATATTGACTTAATTGATCTTTCCTTTGAGTAAAGTCTTATCAATGACATTTCCACCTTGATTTATTATGTAGCAGTAGACTTTCACACAGTAATTTACTCTTTGGTGTCCCCAACAGATTGTGTATGAGTTATATGTTTTCCCATAATACTGCAAAATAAACCCCAAATAACTGTCTATTTAGCCTAAAGTCTATGGGATTTCTCTGGTTTGAACTGGGTTTGGCTGATTTGGTTATGCTTGGTTGATCTCAGCGGGGCTTACTCAAGCCTCTGCAGTCAGGGCAGGTCAGCTGGGTAGCTCCATTCATGGTTACTTGGCTCACTCATGTGTTTGATCATCTGCCTATTATCTAATCTAGGATGCCCTTGTTTGGGATGACCTGAACAATTCAGCTATATTCCTTATGTTCCATCTTCCAAAACAAAAGCTTGATCATGTTCTTCACGTGTATTTGGCAGAAGGAAAGAGATAAACACAAACACTTTTTCAAACTTGTTCTTGAGTTGCTGTGCTAATATTTCATTGACAAAAGTGAGTCAGAAAGCCAATCAGAATCAAGAGTAAGGGAATAAGTTCAAATTAAAAACCCCACTGAGATAGCATTTTACATTCATTAGTTTTGCTGTAATCAGAAAGGCAGAAAATAACAAGTGTTGGCAAGGATGTGCATAGGTGGCAGGAATGTAAAATGGTTCAACCACTGTGGAAAATGGTATAGTAATTTCTCAAAAAATTAAACATAAAATTATCATATGATCTAGCAATTCCACTTCTGGGTGTATATATAAACTAACTGAAAGCAGAATCTAAGGAATATTTGCATGTGTATGGTTAGAAAAGCATTATTCACAATAGCTAAAAGATGGAAGCAACCCAAGTACATCAATGCATGAATGGATAAGCAAAAGTGGCACGCATACACATGCGCACACACACACAAAATGGAATATTAGTCGCTTTTAAAAGGAGGGAAATTTTGACACCCACAGACTTGGTGAAACTTGACATTACTCTACTCAGTGAAATAAGTCCTAAAAGGACAAATATTGTAAGATTCCGCTTATGTGACGTTTCTACTATAGTCAAATTCATACAGACAGAAAATAGAATGGTAGTTGAAGGGGATTGAGATAAAGGGAAATGGGCAGTTAGTTTGATGAGTACAGAAAATCAGTTGAGGAAGATGAAAAGGTTCTGAAGACAGATGGTGGTGGTGGTTGCACAACAATGTGAACGTATTTGATGTCACTGAACTGTACACTTAAAAATGGTTATAAATGGGTGCCTGGGTGGATCAGATGGTTAAGCTTTCAACTCTTGGGGGCTCTGTGCTGGAAATGGAGCCTCCTTAAGACGATCTCTCTTCCTCTCCCTCTACCCCTGATGTGCATGTATTCTCTCTCTCTCAAAAAAAGTTTTTAATGGTTATAATGGTAAGTTTTTTGTTATCTATATTTTACTACAATTTAAAAAGTGCATAAAAAAGAGTAAGGAAATAGACTTAGCTTCATTAGTAATTATTGCTGCAAAGTCATGTAGGAAAATGGATTGGATGCACAGAGAAGCATGTAACTGGGGACGTTCAAGCAGTCAGTCTATCACAGAGGATATTTTGTTTTCAGAGAAAACCCAGTTAAGCCATTTATTCTTTTTTTTTTAAAAAAACAAATAGTTTATTGTCAGGTTGGTTTTCATATAACACCCAGTGCTCATCCCCACAAGTGCCCTCCTCAATGCCCACCCCCCCTTCCTCCCCCACACCCATGAGTCCACAGAGGATATTTTTAAAGGCTGTCATGGGGTACCTGGATGGCTCAGTCGGTTACGTGTCTGACTTCAGCTCAGGTCATGATCTCCCAGTTCGTGGGTTCCAGCCCCATGTAGGGCTCTGTGCTGACGGCTAGCTCAGAGCCTGGAGGCTACTTTAGATTCTGTATCTCTCTCTCTCTGACCCTCCCCTGCTCGCTCTCTCTCACAAATAAATAAAAAACATTAAAAAAATAAAGGCAGTCACATGTTTTTCAAAGCATAATGAATCATTGCAAAATTTAATTTTCTTTAAAAGAATTTAATTTTCTTCACAGACTTAGAAAAAGTGTAGTGATGTGTTAAATCTTAGCATGGTAGTCTGTATGAAACAGGGATTTGAATTTTGGAACCGAGTTCAAGAATACTAGTGAAGAATACCTATCTCACTTACAATACAACGTGCCAGTTAGAATAAAAAACTCAAGTTATAGGGAACAAGTCAACCCAATATATTATATTTGGCTTATGCTGCAAATAATCAACGAAAAAATGAAAGTCTTCTTATGAAATGGGTTGTATTAAGATATCTGAAAAAGATCAGGTGCCAAACACTTTATAAAACTTCTCTTACCTTCCAGCAGTTATATAAAGATAGAAATCTATAGTTGCTGCCATTGTATTGTTTGTTATATGTAATTGTGATCTGATCTTAGAGTATTTTAATATTAATTAAAATTTTACACTATTATTCATAATTTCCTTCATCTGTGCTATTTCCAATTTTCTGGTAATGAAAATGCTTATGGTACTAATAGCAAAGGCATCTGTGCAATGTTTACACACAAGCATCATTAAATATTTCTAATTTATTAAAATTCATGCTCATGTTCTTTTTGAAATATTAGTTAATGACTCCATTCATATGGGAAATTTGTGTGAGTTCTAATTTCACTTAGAGAAAACTGAAAATATGATAATACATTTTTAAAAACTGTCATAATATGTGGGGTGTCTGAGTGGCTAAGTTGGTTAAGCATCCGAGTTCGGCTCAGGTCATGACCTCACAGTTTGTGGTTTTGAGCCCTACATCGGGCTCTGTGCTGACAGGTCAGAGCCTTGAGCTTGTTGGGAATTCTCTGTCTCCCCTCTCTCTGACCCTCTCCCACTTGCATCCTCTCTTTCTCTCTCAAAAATAAACATTTAAATAAAATAGAAACCATAGTAGTACAGATAGTACCAGTGAATGAAATACCATTAGTTATTTTCTTTAATAGTTTATTGTCAAGTTGGTTTCCATATAACACCCAGTGCTCATTCCAACAAGTGCCCATGCCCATCACCTCCCTTCCCCTCCTCCCCAACCCCCATCAGCTCTCAGTTTGTTCTCAGCATTCAAGAGTCTCTCATGGTTTGCTCCCTCCCTCTCCCCGACAATTTTCCCCTCTTCTCCCCACAGTCATCCGTTAAGTTCCTCCTAATCCACCTATACATGCAAACATATGGTAGCTGTCCTTCTCTGCCTGACTTATTTCACTCAGCATAACACCCTCAAGGTCCATCCATGTTGCTACACATGGCCAGATTCATTCTTCCTCATTGCCATGTAGTATTCCATTGTATAGATAAACCACATCTTCTTGATCCATTTGTCAGTTGATGGACAACTCTTAGGCTCTTTCCATGTTTTGGCCATTGTTGAGAGTGCTGCTATGAGCATTGGGTACATGTGCCCCTATGCAACAGCACTCCTGTATCCCTTGGGTAAATTCCTAGCAGAGCTATTGCTGGGTCATAGGAAAGTTCAAATATTAAATTAAAGAGGAACCTCAACACTGTTTTCCAGAGGGGCTGCACCAGTTTACATTCCCACCAACAGTGTAGGAGGGTGCCCGTTTCTCCACATCCTTGCCAGCATCTAGAGTCCTCTGATTTGCTCATTGTAGCACTCTGACTGGTGTGAGGTGATATCTCAGTGTAGGGGTTTTGGTTTTGATTTGTATTTCCCTGATGAGGAGGGATGCTGAGCATCGTTTCATGTGTCTGTTGGCCATGTGGATGTGTTCTTTGGAGAAGTGTCTGTTCATATCTTCTGCCCATTTCTTCTGGATTGTTTTTTTGGGTGTGGAGTTTGGTGAGTTCCTTATAGATTTTGGATACTAGCCCTTTATCTGATATGTCATTTGCAACTATCTTTTCCCATTCTGTCGGTTGCCTATTAGTTTTGTGGATTGTTTCCTTTGCCGTGAAGAAGCTTTTTATCTTAATGAGGTCCCAATCGTTTATTTTTGCTCTTGATTCCCTTGCCTTTGTGGATGTGTCAAGTAAGAAATTGCTGAGGCTGATGTCAAGGAGGTTGTTTCCTGCTTTCTCCTCTAGAGTTGTGATGGTTTCCTGTCTCACGTTCAGGTCCTTTATCCATTTTGAGTTTATTTTTGTGTATGGTGTGAGAAAATGATCTAGTTTCATTCTGCATGTTGCCGTCCAGTTCTCCCAGCACCCTCTGTTAAGGAGGCTTTCCTTTTTCCATTGGATACTCTTTCCTGCTTTGTCAAAGATTAGTTGGCGGTACACTTTGGGTCCAGTTCTGAGTTCTCTATTCTTTTGATCTAGGTGTCTGTTTTTGTGCCAATACCATACAAAATGAACCTCATAGTTTAAGTGACTTTTTCAAGTTTACCAAGTTGTTTAGTGCTGGAGACAGAACAAGGCTTCTGCATTGCTGCCCCCTAGTACTGGGGTGTAAAATGATGCTGCCCTCTGCCACATGTGGCTATTGAGCACCTGACATGTGAAAACTCTGAACCAAGATGTGCTGTGGGAATGAAATATACACTGGATTGCAAACAAAGTACTAGAAAAGGAATGTAAAATATCACATTAATAGTTTTATATTGATTACATGTGAAAGGGATAAGGCTTGGGATATGTTGGGATAAAAAATATATTAAAATAATTTCCCTTAAATAATTCTTTTAATTTCGCCACTGCAAAACTTAAAATTTTATGTGTGGCTCTCATTGTATTTCTCATGGACAGTGCTGTCTGGGAACTGCTTTGGGTTAAGCATCTGAGTAGGGGGCATGAATTGTACGTTTAGGTTCATATGGTGTGTTCTCGAGTTGAAGAATCAGTTAGGGTTTGACATGATAATTTCCACATCAGTATAACTATCATGACTAGCTGCCCTTCAATGAAGTCATAAATTATCACAGTTAAATAATTAAAAGTATTGCCTATGAAGTTATAAATTCTGACAATAAGTTTCCTTGTTTTCTACCATAGATATGTTAAGTTCCTTGAGGATATACATTTTAACCTCTTCACTTTTGATCATCATCTTTATGATGCAGTGTGTCAGGGTTTAGTAGTAGTCAGAATATTTTTTTTTAAAGCTTACCTGATAAGAAAGAATATTCTGATTCCCTGTTGAGTGACTTTTCTTGAATGCTTTGCTCAAATAGAAAAAATAAAGTTCTAGGATGGTGTGATCCATGAGAAATAAGAGCCACATAAAAAGTTTTAAATTTTTTAGTAGTCACATTAAAACAGCAAAAAAGTGGAATAAATTTAATAATATATTTTATTTACTCCAAGATACTCAAAGCAATAAGAGAGAGGCTTTTATGCAAACCTGTTTGTGTCTCTCCAGTTCTTATAAGCTTCCCCGGCCTTTCTAGGGTTCTTAGAGTAATTACAATTCTTACCGTGGCTTAGGTGCTCAATCTCTCTATCTCTCTGTACTCTCTTCCCATAACCAAGGCTACCTGTCTTCCTTTATGTCCCTGAGCACTCTAGTATCCTGTCCCCTCAGCCCAGAGGGCTGTGTACTGCTTCTTGTCTCTGGAATGCTCCAGATCTCAGCACAAGTCTCATTTCCTTGACTCCCAAATATAGGTCATTTTTCATTATATGTGCTCATAGTACCCTGTTTCTTTACTTTGGATGGATTGTTTGGATTTAGAAAGATCCATTCAATAATATTTCACTCACATCTCTATGCCTTAGTGGACTCTAAAATATATTAGGGCTGGCTCCATGTCTGTGTCTGTTCAGTACTGTATCCCCAGTGCAGAGTGCTTGACACATAGTAGGCACTCAATGAATATTAGCTTAATGAAGGAATGTATCAACAAATGCCTGTATCACAGAAAGAACTAACAGATGGACTTTGATGTATGCATAACGCTGCATTTAAAATAGGACTCGATATTTGGTTTAAATGAGTCCCTTGATGTTTAAGTAGCTATCTTGTCTTCCCTATTTGTTTTGCAAAGTGTTTGAGTTTCTAGCTAAATATCAGATTCACTATTACTGCATTTTCTTAAACATTTAAGCATTGTCATTAATATTGCTTCACATGACCACCATTAGTTCCTTGGTCCACATAATACCCCTGTTTCTACCTTGGGGAAAAAAGTTGTTATTGAAAAGGTAGGTGACTGCTCAAACTTAAGGGGAGAGTAATAAATATGGAAATAGATTTGGAAATGGTGCTGTGGTGGGGGGGGGAGAGAAAGAGCGAGAGCGAGAGAGAGAGAGAGATTAAAAGAAAGACCAAGGCTAGATTGTGATATACTGTCATCTTTGATGTTAATTTTCACATTTGTGTGGGGCTTTTATACTTACCAAAAGCTAGTGTTGCCTTTAAAAATAGACAATATAATATTTAACTCTCAATTATAGCTGGATGTTTTCAACATTTAAGAAAAGAGGAAAACTATAAGAAAGCAGTCTGATGGCAATTTAAATATAGATTACCAAGGAAATCTCTCAGAGACATTAATCCTGACATCACAATAGCATGGATACTGCTCATCTATTCTATCTGGAAGTCTAAAAAATGTACACTGATGTCCAAATAGACTTAATTACCCAGAGATATCCCTTATTAAAGAAATATTAAATTATGTCTGATAGGATTTGTTCAGTGTAGACTACTCCCTTTTAGAAGGATTTATCAGAAACCTAAAATATTTAAAATTATTTATCATAAACTTTTTAGTTGACAAAGTATATTTAACTATACCACTGGTTTTCAATGTGTGATAGTTGACTAGGAACATAGGCATTACCTGAGAACTGTTAGAAATGGAATTTTCTTGTTCCTACCCAAATTCACAGAAGAAGAAATTTTTGGAGCGGGTTGCAATAATTTGTGTTGAACAGCTTCTCTGTGATTTTGATGTACCTGATGTTTAGAATAACTAAGCTAGACTCTTTTTTTAAAAGTTTATTTATTTTTGAAAGAGAGAGAGTGCAAGAGAGCAAGAGAGTGAGCATGAGTGAGGAAGGGGCAGAGAGAGAGAGGGGGGGAGACAGAGAATTGCATGCAGGTTTCCTGCAACTGTCAGTACAGAGCCCAAATTGGGGCTTGAACCCACAAACTGTGAAATCAAGACCTGACCTGAAATAAAGAGGCTGGCACTTAACCAATTGAGCCACCCAGTTGCCCCTACTAGACTATAATACTTAAGGAGAATTCTCATTAATCATCTTAAAAATATATAGTGACTGGCAAAACATTATTGAGTCATGCTATATAACACAGACAAAATTATAAATAAATTATAGAAGACTTCTTTAAAGAAACAAAATTATATATAATTTATCATTTCAAAAATCGTCTTTAAAATCTCTGTTTCAGGTGTCAAATTCATAAACAGTTTCGTAAGAATAGGAGTCCTTCCATGTAGGAAACATGTGAAACATAGATACTGATAGCAAATTGGCAAATGTATTGGCATGTTGGCTCTCTGAAAAAAGACACCCAACTTTATAGCATTTCCCGATTTCCATGGTGTATATCTCCCAGCATGGTCATTTACAGATTCTAACACAATGTCTCTTGAAAATGGAGTTAGGAAGAGCTGTTCAAAGTAGGTGTTCTACTTTTTTGGAGGGAGAGGAGACACTCTTGAGAAAGGTCTGTCTTGCCCAATCTGCTAACTTTATAGAAAATTTCCTTTGTTCTCATATTCTTTTTTGCCTGGATAAAAAGAAGTCATACATATTCTAAGATTCTTTGAATAAGAGTTCTTACATAGGGATAATGTTGTAGTTTTTTAAATGGAATACCAGTCAGTTAATTATAGTATCTTTTATCATAAGTGATACACTGAATTCCCAACCATTTTGCCAGTAAAATGGGAAGTATCCTTTACAACGGGAAACATTTGGCAAATATGTAATGTAGGTCACATTTGTTTATGTTTGTGATTAATTGTTTTAAATATTTAGGTGCTTCCATATTCGGTGCATAGACATTTATGATAGTTAGTTCTTCCTGATGGATAGACCCTGTAATTATTATATAATGCCCTTCTTCATCCCTTGTTACTGTCTTTACTTTAAAGTCCAGTTTGTCTGATATAAGTATAGCTACTCCAGCTTTCTTTTATTTTCCAATAGTATGATATATTTTTCTCCATCCCCTTACTTTTAATCTGAAGGTATCTTCCAGTCTAAGATGAGTTTCTTGTAGACAGCAAATAGATGGATTTTTTTTTTTTATCCATTCTGCTACCTATGTCTTTTGATTGGAGCATTCAGCCCATTTACATTCAGTGTTATTATTGAAATATGTGGGTTTATAGTCTTTGTGTCTTTTGTGGGTTTCATGTTTGTGGTGGTGTCTCTGGTATCTTTGTTCCTTGCAACCTTTCCTTCAGAGCGTCCCCCTCAGGATTTCTTGTAGGGCTGGCTTAGTGGTGACAAATTCTTTCAATTTCTATTTATTTGGAAAGACTTTTATCTCTCCTTCTTTTCTGAATGACAGGCTTGCTGGATAGATTCTTGGCTGCATATTTTTTCTGTTCATCACATTGAAGATCTCCTGCCATTCCTTTCTGGCCTGCCAAGTTTCAGGAGATAGGTCTGTCACCACTCTGATAGGTTTCCCTTTGTATGTTAGGGCCCTTTTCTCCCTAGCTGCTTTTAAAATTCTCTCTTTGTCTTTATATTTTGCCATTTTTACTATGATATGCCATGCCGAAGTTCAATTCAAATTATGTCTGAGGGGAGCCCTCTGAGCCTTTTGTATTTCAACATTTACTTCCTTCCCCAGGTTGGGGAAGTTGTCTGCTATATAATTTGTTCCAGGGTTCCTTCACCACCTTTCCCTCACTCTTCCTCTTCTGGGATTCCTATGATATGGATATTGTTGCATTTGACCATATCGCTGAGCTCTCGAACTCTTCTTTCATGTTCCTGGATCAGTTTGGCTCTTTTTTTCTCACTTTCTTCTTTCTCTATAATGGTGTCTTCTAAATCACTTATTTTCCTTTCTGCCTCTTCAATCTGTGCATTGGATGCCTCCAGTTTATTATGTATCTCATTTATCACATTTTTAAATTCATCATGCCTATTTTTAAGCTCCATGTAGTTTGTAGCCATAGTTTCTTCGATGTCCTCTATGCTTTTTGCAAGCCCAGAGATTAATTTTATGATTATGGTTCTAAAATCTTGTTCAGTTATGCTGCTTATATCTGTTTTGAGCAGTTCTTTAGCTGTCAATTCTCCTTGGAATTTCTTTGGAGGAGAGCTCTTTCGTTTCGTCATTTTGGTTAGCTTTCTATCTCTTGTTAGTTTTAAAGACTTGTTAAGCTCTCTGCACCTGTGAGTGCTGCTGTACCCAAGAAGACTCTTTGACTGTCCAGGGCCTATCATTTCAGAAAGTGTTCTTATATGGTATCTCTTGGTCTCTCTTGTTGAGACCTTGGTTATTTTATTTTCCTACTCGCAGTGGTATTTGGGACTCTCCACCATGTGTATTTTGGCTTGTTTCTTGAGGTAGCCCTGGAGAAGAAAACAGACAGACAAACACACAGGGAACAGAGGCACACAAACGTACAGACAAATCCAACAAACACACAAACCAAGAGGGAAAATGAAAAAGTAAAGAGAAAAAGGGAAGAGGGAAGGCGAATAATAGAAAATAAAAATACATAAAAAAAGTCAAAAAGAAGAAAAGAAAGGGAAAAAAGAAGAAAGCTTATAGACAAAGAAGAATTTAAAGCATATAACCAGATTTCCCAGCTACAATTAAATAACTGTGTGTATGCAGTGCTGGTTGAAGAGCATAGCAAAAGAGAGAGAAGACAGGGCAGGGATGAGGCAAAATTGGAATAGAATGAACAGGTAGAAGGGATCAGAAGATTTTTTTCAAAGAATGAAAGGGTGGAATATGGCTGAAGAGGTGAGAGAAAGACGCTGGTGTTATCCAGAGAAACTACATAGTCTGATTACTCCTGAGAGAAACAGATGAAAAGGTAGGTAGGTGTAGAATTTACATCTACAGAATGGATTAAATGTGACTGTTTAATCAAGCCAGTGACTAGAATGAATCAGGTCAGCGCTCCGATGAAAAAAAAAAAAAAGGGTGGAGGGCAGCTCTCTAGCAGTGATGGGCATGGTTTGATCCAATGCATCAGGCATGAGTTCTGCCTTGGTGGTTGTGGGAAGAAGAGTGGCAGCACTCCAGTCCCTTCTTGAACCAAGCGCTGCACCTCACTTTTTTGGGCGTGTAAACTCCCTGTACCGGGGGCGCAGCCAAGTTGGGTCGTGCTCTATATCCCAGGCCACGCCTCGTTTCCAAATCCCAGTCCCTGTGCCCCACTGAAATTGCCATAGACACAAACTCGCAGATGATCCCCCTCAGGGCAATTCCAAGCCTCTTGCCTACCCCCTGGGGATTGAGCCAGAATTGGTGCTCCTGTCTCCTCCAGGTTGGGTTGGCGAGCAAGGACGGGGGTTCGCCTGGGAGTGCCTCCTGTCTGGGGTCAGCTGGAGAGCAGGAAACCGGGTCCCTCTGTTTCTCGTCACCTGAAGCATGAATTCGCAGGCAAATCTCCCAGTTTTAAGCCCTTCGCCTCCCCTCTAGGGATCCAGCTGAGCCAGAAGCACAAAGGTGCTGTTGGCGTGAGGCCCCTCCAGATCGAGTTGGCGAGCAGGGAGTTGGCGCATGCAGGGAGTTGGCACACAGGGATTTGACACGTACACAGTTGTTTTTCCAGGGATTGTTTGGGTCAGCTGGAGAGCCAGAGACTGGGTCCCTCTGTGTCCCAAGTGGAGGTTTTACCGTTCCCCAGCGACAGGGACCATGTCTTGAGCAGTTTCAGCCTCTTTCCCCTCTCACTCCCCACAGAGGGGGATCACCCCCATCCCTCTGCCTCTCTGGTCCCCACCTGATTTTATCTTCCCCAGTTCACATTCACGTTAGAAGGTTTTCTCAGTGGACTCGGTCTCCTTTTCCTCCCAAACTCCTGGATTCTGTAAGGGTTCCTATGGCTTCAGGTCTTCTCTGTGCAAGATATGGGGGCGAGTGCAATGTACGGAGCTCCCTACTTCTCCGCCATCTTGCCCCCTCCTCAATCATCAGTAATTTCATGCTAAAACAAAACCAAAAACTTTTGGGTAAGTAAGAATCAACATTTCAATTATTCAAAATATTATTGAATATAATTATATTTGAAAATGGTGCCAGTAAGTAAAAACAAACATTGAAAGTGAGGGCATTTTTTTTTCACAGCTGGTAAGAAACAAATCTGGTGTGTTGTTGCTGGTGATGAGGACTCCTTAAACAAATCTGGCTGGTTAGTATTTCTAATGCAGGCTGCTGTCCTGGATTTCAAAATATTTTAGTGCTCCTTTGTGGCTTTTGCTCTTTTTCTCTTAAAACTTTTAATGTTTTTATTTATTTCTGAGAGAGAGAGACAGCGTGAGCAGGAGAGGATCAGAGAGAGAGGGAGACACAGAATCTGAAGCAGCCTCCAGGCTCTGAGCTAGCTGTTAGCACAGAGCCTGACGCAGGGCTAGAACCCATGAACCACGGGATCATGACCTGAACCAAAGTCAGGCGCTCAGCTGACTGAGCCACCCAGGCACCCCTCTTTTTCTCTTTTTAAATTCAGTATCCTTGACAGATAAATGCTAGTAGAAGTCTGTTTTGAATCTGCTGCTTCTGTGGTCAGAAAGTTCCAAAATCTTTCACTGCCTGAAATATGAAACCCAACACTTTAGCTTGAACCCAACATTCAGAATCTTCCTAACTTTCCGTTTTAAGTTTCTGATCCTACTGTACGTGAGCTAGTCCACTTTGCCATTTCTGCACTCTCGTGCTTTCCCTGATACTGCAATGTTCTCTCTGCCCATGATGTTCCATCTCTTTCTCATAACTGGAAACACCATGTATAAATTTTATGTCCTAGTGTACATCTCATGTTCTTTCCAAAATGTCATCATCCTTCCTGCTTTTATTGATGAAAAGTGAGATATCATATTTGGAGTCACTACCTGGGCTTGAACATTTCACAGCTATTTTATCTTTTGCACTTCACTCTGTTGCTTTCAGCTCATCCTCATTCATAACGCGGGTTTCATAATAACATTTTAAAAAATGTATTGCAGAAACTTGGCAAAGTGCCTGGCAAGAAATATTAAGACTTTGTTTCCCTCTTTTGAACTCAAAAGCTACATCTAACCACTAGTTTGGACCTTATATGCTTTCTTGTATTATAGTTTTTTGGTACATTTTTATTATTAGGAATATATTTTAAGAACCTCGGCCATGGGGACCAGACATTCTGCTATCTCTATAGGACCTAACACACACTTTGCAAACAATAGATACTGAAAAAATAACTGATGAATAATAACAAAGTGGAAGAGGGCAAGAAACACTTATTTGGGTACTGGGAAAACAGGGCCAGGCCTCGGCTTTGCCTACATCTTAAATCACATTAACTAATAACTTCTTTGATCTTTGATGTTCTCATTCCAAATAGAGAAAGAACTACTATGTGAACTCTGACTCTTTCAACACCAATGTGTAATTATCTGTGATATGGCTTAAGTCCACTAATGTAAATACAGACCATTTGCTATATTTTATATTAATGCCTTTGTTGAAAATATTACTTTGTTCTATTATGTTTTTTAAGCTCTCATTGCTTAGAACTAAGGTCATCATACTTCTCAATTCGTGACACACAATTTTACTTGGTCTGTGGGAGAATCCTTTTTTTTTTTTGAAAATTTTATTTTATGATTTTTGTCCTCCAGCTTATAAATTCTGTGTGGGTTATAGATTTAACTGCAAAAATAAAATTGTAAAACCAGCAGAAGAAAACATAGGGAATGCATATGTGACCTCAGATGGAAAACGTATTTGACTCTAAAAGGAAAAGCTGTAAAGGGAAAAATGATAGATTTAACTATCTCATTATATATTACTTTTTCCCCTGAGCTGTACATAAGTATTTAGACTTGTATCCCATCCGATCCTGAATTCTTCTGATTGTTTATACAAACAAAGCAACACAACAACAAAAACCAGTTTTCCTTGTTATTTTTTTTCATTTTTACCTCCAACATCCAGTAATTCAAACGTTCCTGCTGTTTCTGCCATCAAAAATATCTCTTGTAACCTTTCCATTTCTCACCATTTCTGCTAATACACCTCCCGATACTACCACTGTCTTTTGGATTATTGCAATAACCTCTTAATTTTTTCTTCTTTATTTTTGAGTCTTGAGTTATTTATGCTCACACCTTTTGAGCTTATTTATTCACTTAAGCTAGTTTAAAATGTGTTTTGCTACTTGCAGTCAGAATAGTCCTTTTCAGGTTAATTTCCAGAATCTATAAGGAACTTACCAAACTCCACACCCAAAAAACAAACAACCCAGTGAAGAAATGGGCAGAAGATATGAACAGACTCTTCTCCAAAGAGGACATCCAGATGGCCAACAGACACATGAAACGATGCTCAGCATCCCTCCTCATCAGGGAAATACAAATCCAAACCACACTGAGATACCACCTCATGCCGGTCAGAGTGGCTAAAATGAGCAAATCAGAGAACTCTAGATGCTGGCGAGGATGTGGAGAAACGGGCACCCTCCTACACTGTTGGTGGGAATGTAAACTGGTACAGCCCCTCTGGAAAACAGTGTGGAGGTTCCTCAGGAAACTAACAATAGAACTCCCCTATGACGCAGCAATAGCGCTGCTAGGAATTTACCCCAGGGATACAGAAATGCTGATGCATAGGAGCACGTGTACCCCAATGTTCATAGCAGCACTCTCCACAATAGCTAAAACATGGAAAGAGCCTAAGTGTCCATCAACAGATGAATGGATCAAGAAGATGTGGTTTATCTATACCATGGAATACTACATGGCAATGAGAAACAATGAAATCTGGCCATGTGTAGCAACATGGATGGACCTTGAGGGTGTTATGCTGAGCGAAATAAGTCAGGCAGAGAAGGACAAATATCATATGTTTGCACATATAGGTGGATAAGGAGGAACTTAACTGAGGAACAAGGGGGAGAAGAAAGGGGGAAAAGGTGGGGGAAAGGGAGAGAGGCAAACGATGAGAGACTCTTGAATGCTGACAAAAACTGAGGACTGATGGATGTGGGGGGGAGGGAGGATGGGCTTGGAGGAGGGCACTTGTGGGGATGAGCACTGGGTGTTATGTGGAAACTAATTTGATAATAAACTATTTGTAAAAAAAATAAATAAAAATAAAAATATAGGTAAGAAAAAAAAAGAATAGTCCTTTTCATAAAAGTATCGAAGTGTCAAAATCTATATTTTAAGAGCTAAAATTTTAGACCCATTTTAGAATGGGTTGATCTTATCCAACACACTTACTTTATAGAAATTTTTTCTTTAGCTGAGATTTCTTTGTAAGTTTCCTAAAAAAACAGTCACATAAAATGTAGGTTTCTTCACGTTAAGTGCTTTTATTTTTCTCTCTTAACAAAACCTGCAGTTTTTTCTTTCTCAACAAAGGCCAATATTATTCAGTGTGTAACTTCCTATAGTATCAGTCCAGTTTTGATCTGTCCATTTGAAAATGTTTAGAAAATGTAACTTCCAGCTTGCATTTTATTGTGTATGGCAGCAAATATTAAATCACTTGATACTATTCCAAAGCATCATCAAGAATAAAACAGGAAAATGCACATTATTTTTATAGGATTGCTATCTACATGGAAATACAGGGAATGGTATTTTAAATGTTAAATGGTAATTTAAATGTTTGTAGCTGTTGAAAGATGCTATTTTTGCTTCATTTGGTATATGGTGTTTTTAATTTGTTCACAGAGGAGACTCTTTAATTCTCCTTTATGAAAGCATCCCTGAGAAAATGTACCAGTCCAAAATTCTGAGAGAATTAAGGTTTTTAAAAGATTATTTAGAAAAACTTTGTAAATTACTTAAACTTCTGTAGTCAGTTGTTTTTCTTTTCTTTTTTTAAAATTTTTTAATGTTTTATTTATTTATTTATTTATTTATTTTTAATATATATATTTTTTATTTATTTCTATGAGAGAGAGAGAGAGCGTGAGCAGTGGAGGGTCAGTGAGAGAGGGAGTCACAGACTGAAACAGGCTCCAGGCTCTGAGCTGGCAGTCAGCACAGAGCCCGATGCGGGGCTCGAACCCACGAACCGCGAGATCATGACCTAAGCGAAAGTCGGACGCTTAACCGACTAAGTCACGCAGGCGCCCCAATGTTTTATTTATTTTGAGAGAGAGATAGAGACAGCATGAGCTGGGGAGGGGCAGAGAGAGGGAGACACAGAATCAGAAGCAGGCTTCAAGCTCTGAGCTAGCTGTCAGCACAGAGCCTGACGCAGGGCTCGAACCCATGAACCGTGAGATCATGACCTGAGCCGAAGTCTGGCGCTTAACCGACTGAGCCACCCAGGCGCCCCCAGTTGTTTTTCTAAAAAGGTCATCTCGGGGTCTCCATTCTTTTCTCTATTCAGTTTATGTTAGGTATTATTTTATATACATCACTGACTTCATGTAGATAATTCCTTTTGCCTCTTAATATGGTACTTAAGTTTTCCAGTTACGTTTGCATTTAGATTTATTTATTTATTTATTTATTTATTCATTCATTTACTTACTTACTTACTTACTTACTTACTTACTTAAAGAGGTTAGAGAGGGAGAGACAGAGCATGAGCAAGGGAGAGCGGCAGAGAAAGAGATTCTTCAGTAGGCCTGATGCAGGGCTTAATCCCACAACCCTGGTATCATGACCTGAGCCAAGATGAGGAGTCAGATACTCAATGAACTGAGGCACCCAGGCATCCCTGCATTTTATTTTAAGTTAATTATACATTCATTAGGTCCAGAGGCAAACACACTGTCAGAAATCACAGATTCAAGTCCCAGTTTTGTCATTGCGTATATGAACTTGGACAAGTAGCAAACTCCCCTAGGTCTGTTTTCCAGGGACTGTCAGTGTATAGTTTTGTGTTTTAAATAAAATATAGTGAAGCACCTTTTAGCCATAAAGAACTGTAAAGATATAAGTTGTGTTGTTCTTTTGTATCACCCTCAATAAAGTGTAGAAAAATTGAAAAGGAGTCTAGATATTTATTAAATAAACATTGGCTTTTTGAAGCTGGATCAAAGTAGAAAAGAATTGACTCTATTCCAGAGGATTCATTGAGTTCCTAAAGTACTCAAAGGCACTATTTAAACTAATTAATTTCCCCTATTAAGTGGTCATAGAGCATGAATAACAAGAACACAGTGTGGTTAGGTTTCAGGTATTACATTTCCTTTGTAGAATTCCAACATTTGTTCTTAAACTCTCTAGGTTTTGTGAATATTTTGTTGAAATATCAGGTAACCATTACTTTTTCCCCTTCACACAGGAATGCGATTTTAATGTGATATATTTGTGGTCTAAACTGAGTCATGACATACTATAAACAGTGTCCTAAGTTGTATACAAATACTAATTATTTAGCTATTTTTTTCTGGGAAAAATAATTAGTAAAAAGAAAATAATTTTCCCAGGACATTTATTCAAAGGCACAAGTCATATCCATTTAAATACATATTTATCTTCCTGATTTAAAGAATTCAGCCTAAATAATTTCCATTCAGAACTCAAAAGCACATTTTTAAACTGAATTTAGAGCTCTATAATAAAGTAGCTAAATTACAACTGAACAAAAAGGAAACTAAGTTGCATTATTCTTCTGTTATAATGAATGATACTCATGTTAACCATTGAAAATAAATTATTCTGACATCAGAAATCAACACATCTTTGTATCTAGGTAGGGCACATAGAAATAAGATGTTTGGCATGATGCATTTGCAATTGACACATCCCACTTGTTAGCTTATATTGCAATTGCTTTAAAACTTCATACAGATTAAAACATATTATCCAAGGGAGAAATGTGACCAGAAATTGTCATGTTTCTTTTATATAGAAACAAACTTATTTTAAAAAACACAGCAGGAGTATAACATATATTCCCTTAATACAGAGCTGAAATACATTCTTGTAATCTGAACATATTTTCAAATTCTGTAAAATAATAATTGCTTATTAATGTCATATTATGGAAAATCTAAATAATGCATGCAAAATATAACCTCTAAAATATGACTCAGTATTGCTTGACAGATTAGTCAGTCAAAACATGATTTGATTCTGTTCTGTTTTGTGCTCAATGTGATTTCAGAACCTGAAACTAAGTAATTAGAATGTGCCTTATCTTGCTAAGCCAGTGGGAGAGGTTCATTATAAATCCAGCAACAAAGTATGGCCTTGTGGTCATGCATCACATAGAAGAGTCAGGATTGTGTTTAGACCTTCATGAAGTTTAGTCATTTGTCTTTGGAGTTTTAGCACCATGAACAGAATATCTCCTAGCAGTGATGAGGGGCAGGGCTCAAAAATTCAATTAGAGCTGTAGCTATCTGTAAATGAATTCGTTTTCTATACTATTAAGCTAATTTACTGAAAGGTGAATAAAAATGTAGAAAAATCCATCAAATCAGTAATTAGACCATATTCAATCTTGTTTTAGGATCTGGACACTGATACAGACTTGGTTTATAGGTAACTTTTTTACTTAGTAGTCAAATACTGTACCCAACACATTATTCAACTCTTTCTCACCCTTCACTTTCCAATATTTTCTGTTTGTTAGAATGCCCTTATAATATTGAGGAAAAATGAAAGATAAAAATAATCTGACATCCCTGGGGGGGGAAAAGGACTTTGTGGATATATATGTTATTGATATAAATGAGTCTCTAACCACATATTTGTTTCCATCTCTTTCAATCTATCATACGTCCAGAGATAGCATTTCTATTGAAACCATGTTTCTAAGGTCAATAAAGGTTACTATCAATTCTTATTCATGGGGTCATTCATTCATTTATTCAACAAATCTTTATTAGGCCTGAATTTTATATTAAGCACTCTTCTGTGTACTGAGGTTAAAAGAGGTAAATAAAACTGATGCAATCTCTGCACTTACGGGCAAGTCTACTGGGAGAGCAGATATTAAACTATAGCTCAAAAATTATATGCTTACAGTTGTAATAAGTATGATGAAGAAAGAACAAAAGATATTAGAATACATAATATTATACTGGGCATACATCCTTTATCAGGGAAGAGTTACACAAAGATATGTCTTGATTTCTTGCCTACATGTCACCAATGATCTCTGAAATGGACTTCATACATTCACTCTATTTCCTCTTCAAACTATGCTCCACAGTGTCACTAAAGTGATCTTGTTGTGTAAAAATATGACCATACTTGTCTCCTAATTGATTATATTCAGTGGTTGTATAGCTTCTTATTACTTTAATATAATCACAGAATTCTTGTAAGGAATGATTAGGAACTTTACTACCTGTACTTCTTCATCTTTGAGATCTCCTTTCTTTTATATTGGCTTCCTTTCTCAAGTATATGCTCTCCATGTGGAGGCAAGGTAGTCTTCATGAAGCTCTATATTTGTGCCATCCTAATGTTTCTCAATCTCAGTTCCTAAAATTGCATGGGGTCGGGGAGAGGAAGCTTTCAAAAGAAAGAGATGAACAATGGATGAAATAACATGTATCTTCTCTAGTCATATAATTAAGATAAAATTATTCTGCATATAGTATAATTTTCTGTCATTTAATGCTCCCTATATTTAAAACTGTATTTAAGCAAGTATATAAAGTAATTTGCTTTAGTAAATTCCCACATAGAAAGATAATTTTAAAAGCCTCTTAGAGACTTTTGGAAGGAAATTGGAAGTTTCTGAGGTAAATCATTTTATACTCTCCATATTTTCATTCTAGAAAATGAGTGAATTTAATGTTGATGTTTTGAGCTCATTTAGTAGTATTAAATATAGTTAACATTTTTTTTTTACCTACTATATTTGACGTACTTCATTAGCTTGAATTTCTTTCTGTTACTTCCTTATTCCTGTTTTTGTCATTCTTTAAATTTGACGGAACTTATGGAAAATTTCAGGCTTTCTAAGGTATCACAAAATGCACTGTTTTTTAAAGCATGCAAGTTTTTGTTTATGACAGTGGGATATTGAAGTACAAAAAGTGAATTAGGCAAACCATATCACAAAGCTGCTTTTCTTCTTGTACAGCTTCTATATAATTCTTTCATTAGTGTCCCAGAGGGAAAGCAAGGCCAACATCATATTTCTAATTTCAAGATCACAACACATGTAACAAGTTGGGTATGAGAAAGTAAGTGTAAATCACTTGATTTAGATATCTACTTGGACTAATAAATTGTGTGTGTACATGTTGGGCCATCGGTGCATAACTAGACAAAGTATGAAGTGTCTTTCAAGCTGGAAATCTTATGAATCAAATGCTATTAATGTTAAAGCATGGATAGGTACCCTGGGATAGGCATTTTGGGGCTACTGACTAGGTACTATGTTCCCTATTAGAGTAGGTGGATGTGTTTCCCAAGAAATTGTCATTGAGAAGTTTGGAATTCACTCAGTCATTCACCTTTCTATTATATATGGCTGATATTAAATAGGCAATAATGTAAATTTTTGTTTTATTATACTTTGTTTAGATGCACAAATTTGTGGTTAACAGAGAAACTCTATCACTTCCTGTCTTCATTATCTTTTATATTTATAACTTTAGATGAGATTTTGAATTACTGAAATTGCCCATCCAGTAATTAAAGTTCTATAATAACATAACTATTAAAATCCCGTGTAATCATGGCTCCATTTTATAGGTAAAACAATAGACATTTTGACATTAATGGAATACTCTGATTTAAAGTCAGCATGAGGTAGGGGTGCCTGGGTGGCTTGGTCAGTTAAGCATCGGCTCAGGTCATGATCTCACAGTTTGTGGGTTTGAGCCCCTTGTTGGGCTCTGTGCTGACAGCTAGCTCAGAGCCTGGAGCCTGCTTCAGATTCTGTATCTCCCTCTCTCTCTGACCCTTCCCTGTTCATGCTGTCTCTCTCTTTCTCTCAGAAATAAGTAAAACATAAATAAATAAATAAATAAATAAATAAATAAATAAATAAATAAAATCGGCATGAGGTAATGTGTAAGCTTTTCCCATGTCTTTCGGTATCTTAATGGTTTAAATTGATCTCTTATTGCAAGTTAAAATTTCCAAAAAAAGGATACTTTAATATAGTAAATTTCTGGAATTCTGTCCATCAAATTTCATCTTGTGACACTTTCCTAGGTTATTTTGGAGCAGTGTCACTATTACCTACCTTTATTAAGTGTTAAGCTGTTAATAGCCTAAATATTTTGCTAGTCACCATTTAATTTAACTTTCATAATAAACCTCTGAGAGAAGTAAAATATTATGTTTTGGTGAGATACATGAATATGAATTTCATAATAGAACAGTTTGTTAAAATGGAATTGGGACTTCAAACCTGCTCTGTTTGACTAGACTTTACACCTTAAATACTAAATTACAAATCAGAGGACAACTTATTTAAAAGGCCCAAAGCTGCTTTCACATATTGTATAACAATACTGGATTTTTCATGGAAGTTTTGTTTGGTTGTTGAGTCTCTTTTGCTAAACTGCCAAGGACATACAATTTCATATAATGTACTGTACAGTAGCATTGCTTGTCTGTTTAAATATAGGTAAAATTCTCAAAGCCTGTCCTGGACTCCTCCAGGATGTCGATGTGAATTTGGGATTATACTGGAAGGAATGGCTGAAGAGTTTGTTTTCAGTGGCCCCCATGAATATGTTCTTGGGATGAAGAACAGGTGAATCAGGTATCTGAAAATGGAAAGATGCCAAAGTTTTTGCTAGTTTTCAAATTCATAGACTTGTTTGGAATTTGTAATGAGGTCTGATTATGGTTTTCTGTGGACTTATGGTGATAGTTTTTACTTCTATCAAGATTTCTCAATCTCAGTACTACTGACATTTTGGATAGATAATTATTCATTGTGGGAGGATGACCTCTGCATTGAAGAATGTTTGACAGTATCCCTAGCCTCTACCCTTTAGATGCCAATAGCAGCACCTGGTTGTGACAAATGAAGATGTTTCCCAGCATTGCCAAATATCCCCTCTGAAGGAGCAGAATTATCCCTAATTGAGAGCCACTGATCTATATGTACACACTTCCTAAAGATGCAAAATTTCCTTATTTTATGAAATGCAAACAAATGGCTAATCTTTTTAAGCAGTGACTATCCTGATTTCATTGTTGTTAAAGGAAACTCCTGAGTGACCGTGTATATATATATATATATGCTTATATATATAGCAACTATAAGCTCTTATTTCTTATTAAATTTACCTTGCTCTACAATCTCATAGACTCTTGGGTTAAAGCAGGGTTGCTTAGAAGCCTCAAATTTCAAGAGAATTTTCTTTTCTTTTCTTACATTTGGAACTTAGTCGGAGCTATTCTGGACCACTCCCCCAGATTTCCTCTTTGGATTTCAAAGATCAGGATTTCAGGTATGAGTCCTTTTCTTCCAAAAGGCTCTAGCCTTATTAGGCGTACTAGTCCTTGAGTTCCAAGAAACCCACTTGGAACATCACGGAATGAAGCAGATTTGCTAATGCACTCAAGAATATAACAACTGGCACCTATTTCTTTATATTGGCATAATGAAGGAAGGCATTCAAATGGCCTCCTGCAAGACCAAAATTATCTTCAAGATGATTTCCCATCATTTCCATATTATAAAAAAGATGTCAACTTCTCTCTCCAAATGACCAGTGTTCTTTTAAGCTGAATGACAAGGAGTTTTAGATATTAGTTTTTATCTCACATGGTGATGCAATTTCCTTGCAAAAGCAATCTGCTGTTTCAATCAATTGCAAAAGTTCAATGACCACAGACGAAGACAGCAGGGAAGAAAACCCCACAGGGATAGTTGTCTTGTTTGAGGATGTTATTAAGAAGCCCATTTTGGTTCATGGCCAGATACTTCCTGGATGCCTTTGTGGAAGGCCAGTCCACTCATTTGTGTTTGGTGATACAAAGAGCTATTTTTGTTGTTGAGTGCAGTAACCTCCATTTAGCAATGCTTAAAACAAGCACACACTCTTTCTGGAAAGCCATTCCATTTTCATTTTATTAAATGATTTATTGGATGGCTCCCAAAATGATTACCTAGAAATGTCAGGTAAAGGTTAATTTAATACCATGGGGCAGAGTGGTATAAGACTTGTGTGGCATGAAGTTGATAATACCATTTGCTTTAGGAAAGGAAAGGGAATAATTTAGTGTAACACAATGGGTATCTGACATTATTTTTCAATTTACCTTTTGATAATGAAATACATTTCTGGGTGTCTTTTCTATCTCACAAAAAGTGAGAATGTTTTTGAAGGAATTGCCTCAGTTTGCTATTTGAAAAGTGTTGGAATAATTTAGGAATATTTTCTTTTCTGCTGAAACACTATCTGCAAGTGAGATGATGCTATGGAAGAAAGAAGAAGCATGATATGGGGAGCAAGGCGGAGTAAATTTTTGCAGACAGATTATGACATAGTATTTTTGAGCATGTAGAAGCTCTGAGTCAGAAAATGTGGGCTTGGTTCCCGGCTCCATCATCTATTTACTAAATATATGACATTGGGAAAATTACTTCTTAAGTTACAGTTTTCTCATCTATAGCATGAATAATTCAGAGCACAGTTTCTTGCACACAAAGATGCTCATTCTATTCCCTTATTCAAGAAATACTTATGGAACACCAAATGTGTAGTAGGATTTTTCCCCAAGTTTCACTGAAATATAATTGACACACAGCATTGTGTAAGTTTAAGGTGTAGAGTGTGATAATTTGATACACTTATATATTGCAAAATGATTACTGCAATAGAGTAGTTAACACTTCATGTAATTACCTTTCCATTTTTGTGCTGAGAACATTTCAGATCTACTCCCTTAGCAAGTTTTAATACAGTATTATTAACTGCAATCACTGTGCTGTACACTAGATCCTCAGAACTTATTCATCTTAGAACTAAAAGTTTGTACCATTTGACCAACATCTCCCATTTTCCCCAACTGCTAGTCCTTGGCAGCCAAAATCCTCTGTTTCTGTAGTTTGGCTTTTTAGAGATTTCACACACAAGTGATATCATACAGTCTTTCTCTGTCTGACTTATTTCATTTACAATGCCCTTAAGTTCTGCCTAAGTTGGAGCAAACAGCAGGATTTCCTTCTTTTCATGGCAAATAGTATTTCATTGTATAAACACCACATATTCTTTACCCATTCATAGATGGACTCAGGTTAATTCCCTATTTGACTATTATGGTAATACTGCAGTGAACATGGGAGTACAAATATCTCTTTGAGAGAGTGATTTCATCTTCTTCAGATAGACACAGAAGTGGGACTTGGGGGTCATATGAGAGTTCTAGTTTTAATTTTTTGAAGAATCTCCATACTGTTTTCCTTATTGTTTTGACCAATTTCTATTTCTACCATCAGTGCATGAGAGTTCCCTTTCTCCATATCCTCACCAAACTTGTCATTTTTGATAATAGCCATTCTTACAGGTATAAGCCTTTTTGTTAAATTTATTTCTAAGTACTTTTTCTTGTTTTGGGTGCTATTGTGAATGGGATTGTTTTCTTTGTTTCTTTTTCAGATATTTTGTTGTGTCTATACATTGTAGTCTATACAACATTTTTTGTTGTTGATTTTCTGTTCTGCAACTTTACAGAATTTGTTGATTCTAACAGGTTTTTGGTGGAGTCTTTAGGATTTTAGATATTTTATATATAATTTTAGCACCAAATAAAGACATTTCATTTCTTCCTTTCTGATTCGGATGCCATTTTTTTCCTGATTACTCTGGAGAGAACTTTCAATGCGATGTTGAATATGAGAATGGACACCCTCGTCTTGTTCCTAATCTTAGAGGAAAGACTTTGAAACTTTTACCCTTGAGGGTGATGCAAGCTATGGGCTTGTCATATTTGGCCTGTATTAAGTTGAGGTATGTTCCTTTTACACTCATTTTACTGAGAGATTTTATCATGAAGGAATGTAGAATTTTGTCAAATGATTTTCTGCATCTGTTGAGATGATCATAGAATTTTTATTTTTGTTTCTATTAATATAGTGTATCACATTTGTTGACTTGCAAATATTGACCCCTATTTCCACCCTTGGAGTCAATACCACTTGATCATGATATATGATCTTTTTAATATATTGTAGAATTTAACTTGCTAATATGTTTTTCATAATTTTTGCAGCTATGTTCATCAGAGATACAGGTCTGTAGTTTTCGTGAAACGTTTTAATCTGGATTTGGGTAATATTAGCCTCATATAATTTTTATGAGGCTCTCATAAAAAGTTTTCATTTTTTGGAAGCCTTTGAGAGGAATGGTGTTAATTCTTTAAATATTTGGTAAAATCCTTTAGGTAGACTATTTGTTCCTGGGCTTTTCTTTGTTGGGAGGTTTTTGATTCCTGATTCAATTTTCTTACTTGTTATTTGCTTTTCCTAGTTTCTATTCTTTCATAAATTTTTTCTTAAATAGTTTATTGTCAAGTTGGTTTTGATATAACACTCAGTGCCCATCCCAACAAGTGCCCTCCTCCATGCCAATCACCCCCCTTTCCCCTTCTCCCACCCCCATCAGCCCTCAGTTTGTTCTCAGCATTCAAGAGTCTCTCATGGTTTGCCTCCCTCCCTCTCCCCCACTGTTTTCTGCCCCTTCTTCTCCCCCATGGTCCTTCATTAAGTTCCTTCTAATCCTCCTATACATGCAAACATATGGTATCTGTCCTTCTCTGCCTGACTTACTTTGCTCAGCATAACACCTTCAAGTTCCATCCATGTTCCTACACATGGCCAGATTTCATTCTTCCTCTTTGCCATGTAGTATTCCATTGTGTAGATAAACCACATCTTCTTGAGCCATTTGTCAGTTGATGGACAACTCTTAGGCTCTTTCCATGTTTTGGCCATTGTTGAGAGTGCTGTTATGAACATTGGGGTACATGTGCCCCTATGCATCAGTACTCCTGTATCTCTTGGGTAAATTCCTAGCAGCGCTATTGCTGGGTCCTAGGGGAGTTCTATTGTTAATTTTTTGAGGAACCTCCACACTGTTTTCCAGAGGGGCTGCACCAGTTTACATTCCCACCAACAGTGTAGGAGGGTGCCCATTTCTCCACATCCTTGCCAGCATCTAGAGTTCTCTGATATGCCCATTTTAGCCTCTCTGACCGGCGTGAGGTGGTATCTCAGTGTGGTTTGGATTTGTATTTCCCTGATGAGGAGGGATGCTGAGCATCGTTTCATGTGTCTGTTGGCCATCTCGATGTCCTCTTTGGAGAAGAGTCTGTTCATATCTTCTGCCCATTTCTTCACTGGATTGTTTGTTTCTCGGGTGTGGAGTTTGGTGAGTTCCTTATAGATTTTGGATACTAGCCCTTTATCTGATATGTCATTTGCAATTATCTTTTCCCATTCTGTCAGTTGCCCATTAGTTTTATGGATTGTTTCCCTTGTCATGCAGAAGCTTTTAATCTTGATGAGGTCCCAATAGTTCATTTTTGCTCTTGATTCCCTTGCCTTTGGGGATGTGTCAAGTAAGAAATTGCTGCGGTAGAGGTCAAGGAGGTTGTTTCCTGCTTTCTCCTCTAGAGTTTTGATGGTTTCCTGTCTCACATTCAGGTCCTTTATTTTGAGTTTATTTTTGTGTAGGATATGATAAAATGATCTAGTTTCATTCTTCTGCATGTTGATGTCCAGTTCTTTCAGCACCATCCGCTAAAGAGGCTGTCTTTTTTCTATTGAATACTCTTTCCTGCTTTGTCAAAGATTAATTGGTCATACATTTGTGGGTCCTATTCTGAGTTGAGTTCTCTATTCTATTCCATTGGTCTAGGTGTCTGTTTTTGTGCCAGTACCATACTGTCTTGATGATTACAGTTTTGTAGTAGAGGCTAAAGTCTGGGATGGTGATGCCTCCCGTTTTGGTTTTCTTCTTCATTATTACTTTGGCTATTCAGGGTCTTTTGTGGTTCCATATATATTTTAGGATAGTTTATTCTAGTTTTGAGAATATTTCTTCATAATTTAGTCATGGTAGGTTGTATGTTTATAGGGATGTATCCATTTTTTTTCTTCTAAGTTGTCAAATTTGTTGGCATATAATTGTTCTTGGTAGTTTCATATGATGCTTTGTGTTTCTATAGCATTAGTTGTAAGTCTCCTGTTTGGCTTTTGATTTTGAGTCTTCTCACCTTTTTCCTCTTGGTTAGTTTAGCTATAGGCTCATCAGCTTTGTTTATCTTTTCAAAAACTAATTCTTAGTTTTACTGATCTTTTCTATTGTCTTTTTAGTCTGTATTTCATTTATTTCTGCGTTTATCTTATTTCCTTTCCTATGCTAACTTTGGGCTTCATTTGTTCTTTTTTCCACCTAGTTTCTTGAGGTGTAGGGTTACATTTTTTTGAGATTTTGTGTGTCTGTTTCTTGAGGTGGGCATTTATTGCTATAAACCTTCCTGTTGTCACTGCTTTTACAGCATCCCACATATTTTTACATGTTGCCTTTCCATTTTCCTTCGTTTTAAGATTAAAAATTTTTTTTCCCTTTAGATTTCTTCTTTGACTCATGGGTTGTGAAGGAGTATGTTGTTTAATTTCCACACAATTGTGAATTTCCCACCTTTACACCTGTTATTGATTTCTAGTTTCATACTATTATAATTGAAAAAGATGCTTGGTATGATTGGAGTTATTTTAAATTTGCTAAGACTTGTTTTGTGACCTATCATATGATTTATACTGAAGAATGTTCCATATGCACTTGAGAATATGTATATTCTGCTGCAATTGGATGGAGTATTCTATATACTTCTGTTAGGTCCCTTTGGTTTAAAGTATAGTTTATGTCCAAAGTTTTGTTAATGATTTTCTGTCTGGGTGACCTGTTTTTGACAATGGGGTATAGATGTCCTCTATTATTATTGTATTGCCTCTTTTCCCCCTTTCAGATCTATTTTTGTAATTGCTTAACATATTTGGGTGTTCTGATGTTGTGTGGATGTATTGTAGGGGATTGTTTTATCCTCTTTATAAGTTAACTACTTTATCATTATAAAATGACCTTCATTGTTTCTTGTTACAGTTTTTGGTTTATAGTCTACTTTGTCGGATCTATGTATGGCTATCTCTGCTCTGTTTTGATTTCCACATGCATGAAATATCTTTTTGTTTTTTTTACTTTAATTAATATTAAAAAAAATTTAATTTTAGTTAACATACAGTGCAATTTGATTTCAGGAGTAGAATTCATTGATTCATCCTTATATACAATACCCAGTGCTCAACACAAGTGCCATTCTTAATATCCATCACTCATGGCTCCCACCTTTCTCCATCAATCCTGTTTGTTCTCTATCATTTAGAGTCTCTTGTGGTTTGTTTGCCTCTCTTCTCTTCCTTCCATTCCCATATGTTTATCTGTTTTGTTTCTTAAATTCCACACATGTGAATTCATATGGTATTTGTCTTTCTCTTATTATTTCATTTAGCATAATATATTCTAGCTCCATCCATGATGCAAATAGCAAGATTTCATTCTTAAGATGACTGAGTAATATTCCATTCTGTGTATAATATATCTATATTTATATATCTATATTTAATCTATATCCATATCTATCTATATCTATATCTATCTGTATCTCTATATATCACATCTTCTTTATCCACTTATCAGATGATGTACTTTGAGCTCTCTCCATAATTTGGCTATTATTGATAACGCTGCTATAAACATTGGTGTGCATATATCCCTTCACATTTGAATTTTTGTATCCTTGGATAAATACCTAATCGTGCTTGTATATGTCCTTAAAGCTGAAGTGAGTCTCTTGTAGGCAGGTCTTATTTTTATCCATTCAGTCACCCTTCTTTTTGTTTGGAGAACTTAATCTATTTACATCAAGATTAATTACTGAGTGATAAAGATTTGCTAATGCTACCTTATTGTTTTGTGTATGTTTTATAGTTCTATTGTTCCATTTTCCCTCTCTAGCTGCCTTCCTTTGTGAATTGATGGTTTTCCATGGTGATATACTTTGATTCCCTTCTCTACTTTTCGTATATCTATTATTGGCTTTTGCTTATCTTATAAGTAACGCTATTTATACTGATAAAAGCTTAACTCTTATTGCATACAAAACCCAACCCTTTTACTTGCCCTTCCTTTTTATGGTTTTGATGCCACAGTTTTCTCCTTTTATGGTGTGTATTCATTAACAAACTAATGTAATATTCTTGTCCTTTAAACTTTATGCTAGAGTTAAGAGGTTAACACACCACCATATTACAATATTAGAATATTCTGAACTTGACTATATACTTGTCTTTACCAGTGTGCTGTATATTTCATGTTTTCATGTTACTAGTTAGCATCCTTTCATTTCAGCTTGAAGATTTTTTTTAAAGCATTTCTTGTATGGTAGATCTAATGGTGATGAACTCCTTCAGCTTTTGTTTGTCTGGGGAAGTCTTTATCTCTTCTCTGTTTCTTAAGGGCAGTTTTGCTGGACAACATATTGTTTGGTGGTGGTTTTCTTTCATCAATTTGAATATATCATCCCACTCTCTCCTGGGAAAATAAAGGTTTTGCTGAGAAATCCAATGATAGTCTAATAGGAGTTCCCTTTGTGAGTTACAACTTATTTGCTCTTACTTCTTTTAAGATTTTGTCTTTGTCTTTTGATGGTTTTATTATAACATGTCTTGGAGAAAATTTCAGTTAAGCATGAGTTTCAAGAAATTGAACATTCAAATATCTCCCCAACTTTGGAAAGTTCTCAGCCATTATTTCTTTAAGTTTTCTGCCTCATTTTTTCTCTCTTCTCCTTCTACAACTCAGTAATTCACAGATTATCTCTATTGCTGGTATGCAACAGATCACATTTTATTCCTTTTTTCCTTGTTTTCCTCTAACTGGATAATTTCAAAAGTTCTGTCTTATAATTCACAGCTTCTTTTTTTTTTTTCTACTTGAATGATTCTGCTGTTGATTATCGTTTACCTTTTTATTTCATTTATTCTAATACAGTGAATTCAGCTTCAGAATTTGTTTGGTGTGCTTTAAAAAGTTAATTCTGTCTCTTTTTTAAACTTCTCATATGTGTATTGCTGATTTTGTTGAATTATCTCTATATCCTTTTTTTTTTAATTTCTAGGAGAGAGAGAGAGAGAGAGAGAAAGAGAGAGAGACAGCGTGAGCAGGGGAGGGTCAGAGAGAGAGGGAGTCACAGACTGAAACAGGCTCCAGGCTCTGAGCTGGCTGTCAGCACAGAGCCCGACGCGGGGCTCGAGCCCACGGACCGCGAGATCATGATCTAAGCAAAAAGTCGTACACTTAACCGACTAAGCCACCCAGGCGCCCCTGAATTATCTCAATATCCTTGTAGCTCACTCATCTTCCTTCAAAAAAATTTTTTTTCTTTACTGAGTTAGTTGCAGATTTCCATGTCTTTGGGGTTGGTTACCGGATGATAATTGTGATTCTATAGTAGTATCGTGGTTTCTTGATTTTTTTGTGTGTGTTCCTTGAAGTCTTCTGATGCTGTCTTCACATTTGTGTTAGCAGTCTAGCAGTCACACCGTCCAGGCTTTATTGTCTTTGGGAGAGAAATACCTTCTATCAGCCCTACCAAGGAAATCTGAGGCTTTCTCAGATATTCCATAGACAAACCTGTTATGTTTTCCCTGTTACTTCTTATGACAGAGTTCTTAAGTTTTTATGCCTTCTTTTAATCTTGCTTTGCACCAAGGCAAATGCTGACATCCCTCCTTTATCTTTCTTAAGGGTAAGTCTGAAGTTCAAGTTCATGGTCTTTATCTGGCCCTCAGATTCAGGCTGGCTTTCCACATGTGTTCCCTAACCATCTGGCAACACTTGCTCTACTGCCATTTGGCGCATGCACAGACAAGTGGGCACAGCATGTGTGTTGGTGTGGCCTTCAGGTGACTGTGGATGCAGGTGGGATAGTTGGGGTTATATTAAGTGAGGCATCTCCAGTGCTTCATAGGTGGATTTCCTGATGGGATTTGTGATGCAGTTAGTAGGTTCTATGTCCCTTTAATGCTGTCACAGAGTTCTATCTGCAGCTCTCCAAGCCTTTTGCCATCCCCAGTCCTGCAGCTCATGACTCAGCTCTCTGCATGGGGTGAGAGAGAAAAGAACTCTCTGACAGCATAATATAAAGCTCGGGAAACTGGACCTTTACATTCTCTCACTTTCCTTTGTGAGAGAAATCACAAGTCTAGAAGGTATCACTTGGCATGGAGCTAAGTACCTCCTTGAGGGGGGGGGGAGGCGGAGGATGGCTTGACATGGATAAACTCAAACTTTTTCTCTAACTCTCCCAGTGCATCCAAACTCATAATTTTTTGTTCTAACACTGTTTTGAAACTTCATTACTGGAAACCCGGACTTCCATAAAATCTCTCTCTTCCTTGGATGATTGTCTAAGAGTGTATTCTCCACGGGCTCTGGGACCATGTCAGAGAGGGACCGAAGCCACTGCAAAGTGGTCCACAACTAGGACCAAGGTCTGTATGTATATTACTTTTTTTTTTAGTTCATTGGCATATAGTGCTGGATTCTACAGCTCCCAAAAGATACTTCTGTCTGTGGGTGGTTGCCAAATTGTTGTTGAGGAGGAATACAATAAGGGACTTCTCATGTAGCCATGTTGCTGATGTCATTCACTCAAGAATGAATTTAAGTTCTAGGAATAGAATAGAAGAATGGGCCAAAACATACTCATTCTTCCTTCTTAGAGTCTGTGAGTTGAGGAATTTGTGAGCTTAATTGAGAAGGCAGCTGTGAATTAAATAATTATGAGCATGTGTATGAAATTTTAAATGTGACAAAGGCTATGAAATAAAGGAATATAGTGTTATAACTTTGAGTTAATTTGTCAGTCTGAAAGACAGGAAAGTTTTCTTGAGGAGATAACATGATTAGGTCTCAAAAATGAGTAGAAGTTAGCTAAGGAAAAAGGGCAAGAGAGGAGAGATTTCATCACATGGAGAAGAAGACATTCAAAAGTGTTGTATCAGCAGGGAGCAGGGAGCTTCTGAGGAATAGAGTTCAGGCCAGTGTGATTGGAGCCCAAAGGAGTACAGAGAAGAATGATGTGTATTGATGCTGGAGACACTTGTAGAAGTCTGAATACATATGGCTTTTTAGACTATGTTACAGATTATGTTTTGCTTGTTTGTTTTTTGTTTTTTGAAAGCGCTGAAGGATTTTAAGAAATATATTGTTGGTGATGAGTATGTTTGCATTTTGACTGGTTACAGTGTGAAGAAGATAAGAGGGGTAGGTGTGGATATTGAGACCTAAGGAAGGAGGCTACTGCAGTGGGTCAGGTGAGGGATGATGGTTAGGAGGATAGCTCTGGAGAGGGCAAGAAGTTCATGGCTTTGAGAAACTGAAATCAATATATGTTAGCCATGATTATTGTTATTACTATGGTTCTTCTGCCATACGATCAGATCACTGATATCCTTTTGAGTTTGAGGCAATAGATTTGTTTTGTTTTAGAAAATTTTGATGACAGTGGGAAACCTTATATGTTTTTTTTCTGTGTTAACCATCACCTTTGAAGGATAGTCTTCACCCAGTCCAATGAGACCATCTGGTAGACTCTGAGAGGTCCAGTAGCAGATCTAAAGTTGCCTCTAGTATGTCAGTCTTTTTCTGGATGATGGGTTTTCCATTGGGAATAGTAGGTTTCTGATAGGACCCAGGATTAGACTACTAGCCTACATAACCATCTGTTCTCCTAACCTTGACATGTTTTGACATCTAGGTTCCCTCTTATTGTTGGCAAAGAGGTGTGGATCTTAAATTTCTCATTTTTTCCTGTGTTACCCAAAGAGTACAAAATTTTATATTCTGTCCAATTAACTGTGAACCTAAAACTCCTCTTGAAAATTTAAATCTACTAAAAAAATATTGTATTCCATAGAATGCAATCTGATAAGTAGCAATAATTAATCCTCTATTATTGAATACTTGACTCCTTTGAATTCTTATTTTTGATTTCTGACAGTTGGTATGTGAACTTGAGCTCATCTTTTTTATGTTTGCTTGTACTCAAGTTTTGCAATAAAAATGAGGGTAGAAGTATTTAGATATTTACAAGGATATTTTGAGATTAAAACATATTTATTTTTATAAGCACTTGAATACCAATTATTTATTCAACAAGTATTTATTTAGTATATCTTGTAACCGCTTAGTGAAGAAAACACTAAAAAAACCAAAATTAGACCTATTCCTGTGGTACTTATATTCTGATTTAGATGGATAGGGGAGGTATTTAGACTTCAGTACATCTCTGAAATCCAGGCCAGCAGGCCCCTGTTCCCGAACATGTAAGAGGAACATACTTTGGCCCTATCTGGCACATCTCTCCACACTGGAGTCCAGGAGTCTGAATGGCCAAGGGGAGCTGCTCACTTGCCCATATTTCAAAATTGTAATCCAAATAATTGCCAATTTGTATTTGTGGCCCAGACCACCTTGAACCCACTTCTGGAGCATGCATGAGTCTACTCCTGGGTTCCTTCTTTTAAAGGTAGAAGATTATGACACTGCTGTGTTCCCATGTGGTCAGGGCATGGGGAGAAGGAACTATAGATGGGACATGGGTGAATGGGTTGGTGTATCTTATACATGAACATGTGGCTCTTTTGTGGATGAGACAATGTCAAGAAGTGGGAAGGGAAAGAGATCAGACTATGGGCTACGGTTTGCCCTCCTTTCCCATACTGTCATATTCTAGTACAGAATATCAAGGAATCCAAGAATTCTAAACTTTAACTTGAACTTTCATTACTAAAGTATTTTTATTAATGAAGAACATATATTTTATTTAGCAGCTTCATAGCTTGATTTTACAAATTGTAAATATTTAAGCATACATTAATGGGCATTGCAAATCTTAGGGGTGGGCTTGTTGAATAGATAGCTAATCAATAGGTAAGCAAATATTTGAAGAGAATCATTTTGTTTTGTTTTATTTTATTTTTAATTTTTAAATGTTTTTAATTTATTTCTGAGAGAGAAAGAGAGACAGTGTGAGCAGGGGAGGGTCAGAGAGAAAGGGAGACACAGAATCTGAAGCAGGCTCCAGGATCTGAGCTTGCTGTCAGCACATGTGGGGCTCGAACCCACAAACTACGAGATCATGACCTGAGCTGAAGTTGGACACTTAACCAACTGAGCCACCCAGGTGCCCCTAAGAAGAAGAGAATCATTTTAAACAGTGATAAATGTATGACTGAAATAGGATAGGGAGATGAGATAGTGACTTCCAGGAGTAGCAGCTCCTTTTGATTAATTGTTGATGGTAGTCCTCTTTGAACAAGTGACAGAGAATTGAGGTAAATAAGAAGGTACTCATTAAAAAGATCTTGGAGCAGGTCATTCTGTCAAAGGAAAAAGTAGATACAATGGCTCAAAGGAAGAAAACACTTGGTAAAACCAAGGAATAGAAAGAAGGCTGGTGTGTAGGCATGTAGGTGTGTAGTGAACCTGAGTACATAGTATGAGTTGGCATTAGAGAGGTCTGTAGGTACTAGATCCTATAGTGCTCTGAAGATGACAGTTTTGATTATGGATCAATTCCAGTTGCAATGAAAGCATTAAAACATTTTGCACAGGGAAGCATCATTATCTGTTTACATTTTATAATGATAACTCTAGCCACTGAGTGGTGACTGAATTGTAGAGGTAGGAATGGAAGCAGAAAAATCATTAATAAAAGGCTATTGCAATGGTATAAGTTAATGATGATGGTGGCTTGAATTATGTTTCAGACACCATGCTAAGTGTTCAGTGTGAAAATACTCTGGCTGAACATGTATTTAGAACTATTATTTTGGGTCCTTTGGAAGCTTCTGGTGACTCATCAGTTGTTGAATTCCTTTTGTGACAATTCTTTTTGAGAGATTGCTCAGCAAACTATTCTTTCAATAGTCTTTCTCTTTCAGGCAGGATTTCTATGATACTGAGCGTCAGGAGATCAAACTAAATTATTTTAAGCACCATTTTAAGAAGAAACAGAAAACTACTGTGGAGGTCAGACTGGATTCTGTGATGGCCTGTGTGTTAATAGCTGACAGTGGAAAATAATTAGTAAGGAACAGGAAAGAATATTAGGAATTAGTATAGTTAAACTCACTCCAACTTCATGTCAGATGGCAGTAGAGCTGAAATACTTGGCTTATTAATAAATTGGCATAACATGTGAGGCCTTTGAATAATGAATGACTAAGCAATGCTTTTACCTTATGCTATTGAGTTATTAAAACATATAGTAGAGTTTACAAAGTCTTGAAAGTTCAGTTTATCCAACAAGTATTTTCTGAAAGTTTACTGTGTTCAGACACTAGACCAGGGAATACAAAGAAAGTTTCAGGTCTTGGCATCCAGAAGGCCAAGTTTGGTAAAGTCTTTGATTTTTAAGTCTTTCTAACCTACTCTTTCCATTTTTGGAAAACTCAGTATTTTTAAAATTTTCCACTCAATCTCTTGCTATTATCTTCCAATGGCTTACTTTCAGAAAGAGGAGTCTTTGTGAATTTTACTTCTCTTTAACATAGGCCCATTATTGTGGATGTCTTTCATAGTGAAATATTAGTCCTAGATTCCTTGTTCTGAGAGTAAATTAGTCTGATTTTTTTAGTGTTCTGATCCCCATGAAGTGCAATCAACGTGACTTTTGCTTTTCTTTTGTCCAAAGTAGCCAGTTACCATTAAAATAGATTTTGATTCTGTGATTAGACAGCAAAGCTCTTTCTCACATAAGAGCAAATAATGTCTGCCATGGTAGGTGTCATTTTAAAATAACAAAGTACAGTTTTTGCACAGTATCCATTCCATTGTGCTTATGATATCTCTGTTAAAAGCTGTGATTCTGATTGCTTTGAAATAATTTTTTTGAAGTCATTTTTTACTTTTTTAGACTTCTAAAAAATCTGCATTTGTGCATCACTTTTACAAAAGCAACTTCCTGAAGCCTACAATGTCACTTAATGTAATTAAGACTTATATTAATTACAATCTGAATTAATTACAGATTAATTTCTCTAATCTTTGTGACACAGTATAATATAACATAGGTTTTGTAAAATCTGCTTTTTACAAAATTGACATTGTTTGTTTACTGCCATGTTAAAAAGTCCCCACAAGAATATAAACTCTAGGAAGTTAGGGATAATATCTTCCTATTTCTCTCTTGTATTCTAGTAGCTTCTATGATGCCTGATCCATAGCTAATGCTCAGTATATACGGAGCTATCTTTCTAAATGGATGACACTCAGAGGTTAAGTGGTTTGCTTAAGATCACACAACTTGTATACTACTCTCTTAATCCAAATACTATGTGCTTTAGTGAGCTTAATACAGATTCTAGGAGGAGTCCATTGCCTTCCTGGGTTGCTTACTAGGAATTCCTCATGTCATTTAGATTTATCTAATAATGGCACAGCTAAAGATCTCCTGCACTTTGTATTAGGTGATTTGGAAAATTTTTATTCTTTTATAAATAGCATCAGGCTCCTGGTAAACATAAACAGCTTTTCCTTCTTCATGTAAAAACAGTTTCCCACCATGTTACAATTTAGTCCTAAAGGAAGTAACTGAACTAAATGAATGTAAAAGTTCTTTCTCAGATTACCCACATAAAGTTAAGTTTTTCTCATGTAGTCTGATTAAAGTCCTCCTATCCTGCCCCCAGTGAATTTAGAAATAGCAAATTATCCTTTTCAGGGAAATTATTAATCTTGACACCATTGTTCTAATAGCAACTTTAGGTTGATTTTACATTTCCTGCTCGAGTGAATTCTGGCTTCTCTTCTGGGCATTTAAGGTGCTTCCTTTCCTCTCACGCTTTTCTAAACCTTGAAATCCAATTATATCTTCTGGTCTCACTCCCAGAAAATTCTACTGATACTTTGTAATGCAGGGAGACTGGAGGGCTGGCTCAATCTTTAACATACTTTGGGATCCTCCTCATGTGTACCTGAGTGTGTGCTAATATTACCACCTCCATGTTTTCCTCGCACATCTCTGTTTATCTGAAGCTTGCTCTCTTTTTTGGCATAACAGAGGCAACCTCTCCTTTCACAACTTGTGTTTTCCTTAGGTCTGCCTCCCATGGACTAGAGAGCTGTGGTGTATAATTCACCTCATAATGTGGACCCTTTGCAACAGAGACTGGGTTTCAGTCTCATTCAGAGCCCAAAGCAGTATCCACTTTATGGCGAGAACAGAAGGGTACATGGCTGTGGGTTCTTTTCTTCCTCTCACTTTTTGCCTTGCTTTGCTCTTTCCCTGAGACCACACTCTATCCTGAAGCGTCAGGGTCCTGAATGTCATTTGAGAAGGATTTAGATTTTTTGGATTGTAGCACTTCCATAAAAAACAAAATACCTCTTGTTAATATTGAATACCCCTTTATTTGTCCTAATAAAGACCTTTCTCCATGAAAGTGTTAGGGGGAAGAAACAAAATGAATGTTTCACATATAAACCCTGGGATTATTCTTATGTATGGAAGACTGTTCATATAACCCATTAACCAAAGAAAATGGTATGTGCAAATCTTAATTTTGTATTAAAAATTTTGTTGCTCCTTCTTGAATAATCACAGATTCCCCTTTTTTGGTCTGATAGTATTCTCTATTTTTTCAACCCCTTGATCATTTTGTCCTCTTCTGCTTTACTGGGGTCCCAGTACTATACTGAAGAAGTACTTCTAGGTCTTCTCCCCATGGCGGAGGGAAGGCACTCTAAGTTTTTGGTATTCCTTAGAATGAAACATAAAGACAAACAAACCTATCTTTGGATTATACACAGTTTATCACAAAATGATAAAGTAAGTTTCATGAAAACAAATGTGCATGTGGGCAGGACTCTGTTGTCTCATTATAGAATTCCCAGTACTAAAGTGCTCGTGAAATATTTGTAAAAAATATAAATAAATAAATGTGTCATTATTTTAAGAAAGTCTCTGCCCCTCTACTCTGATTACCAATACTTACTGAGGATGAACATAGGGGGTGAAAATCAAGGATGTCTGGGAAAAAGAAAGAAATTCTCATTCTATGGCAAATAAAAATGAGAGGCACTGAAATTTTAATGATTCTTTGGTATTGCCAAACTCTTTGTCTGTTAAGGACCTCTCTTATTATTCCTTCAAATAGAACATGATAAATTTAACCTGTCACAATGTCGTCATGAAGTATAAAGTCATTTGAGTATAAGGAAGTCAGGCCTTGTTTCCTGTTTTGCTGAGGGTAAATTTGATAGTCTAGTATAAGCAATACCCCAGAAATGCACTTATGGTCACTTTGGACCTCCTGATCACCATCTTTGGTTATTTTTCATTCAGTAAGCTTTTACTCTTTTATGATGAGATCCATGAAACTTTTCTCTTTGGGCTTCTTGAAGTCATACTGGAATGTTTTGCAAATGTAAAGCATTTTCATCATTTTTGGCATTATATAATTTGGGTTTTTTTGGGTACAATTGATTTTCCCTGCCTGGCTCTGCTCTAAAGCCATTGCTCAGACTGCTTTAATGACAAAGTGTATTGTGCCCATTTGTCTCATGACAGGAAGGGGAACTTTCAAACTGTTCTCAGCATATGTAGAGAGAAGCAGGAGGTTGGTCTGTACCAGGAGAAGTTAAATTCAACCAATGCATCTAATTTTCCACCTACATCTTTGAAGAGCTTTTGCCAATTTTCTTAAAACATTTACCTGGTACTTACTTTTCACTGAAGCTGTTACACAGCTGGGTTGCAGCTAAAATATTCCTTCCAAGAAACAATATCTGATCCCATTCCATTCTTGTCTCCTCTGAATCTTATTGTTTGCCTCATCCTGTAACTTTTACTGTGTCCTGGGCTTGAGATTGAGATAATTTCTGACTATGTCTTATCTTTCCTATTATGTTTAGGCTATTCAAGAACAGGGCATAACTCTTTCGCAGTTTTAGAATTTCTCCAATCATAGATATATGTTGAGGGCCCACTAAGTATTTTTCCTGGGCCTAATTTGGATGAGTAAGCACACTAGGGGATACAAGGCTAAAAGTTGTTAGATAGTCCATGAGGAGGGCAGTCTTAGGTGAGACTATAAATTTGCCAGGGTTAGATATCTGACATTATTGGTCCAGCGGCCCTGACTCAAAAAATGATCTCATGTAAACTCAGGACCTCTCTTTGTCCCAAAGCTAGTGGGAGTTTTATAATATTGCTTAGCCTCCTTTTTCTCTGAAAGCATAAAGTGGTGCCTTGTGGTGTGTATGTATATATGTATATGTGTGTGTTGTGTTTAAGGATTCAAAATGGGCAGAAGTGGGACTCACATATGGCTCTAACCAACAACCAATAGGGACTCTTTCCAAACAGGCTGTGAATGCTTCTAGAACTTTACTCTGGTGTTGCACTTCAAGTTAAAGGCATAATCTTATCATAGTCCAGAAGGAGTTCCATTATTTGGTCCTTATTTTATACCTCACCTCTACCTTGGAGAGGTACCCATTCTTCCTCCTATACATCATACCACCAAAATACTGGCTTTCTTTCTGCTCCTGGGCACTTGAAGTCATTCTCACTCTGAGTCTTGCTGCAGGCTAGTGATCTTTTGCAGTTCTGCTCCCCCTTCTGATTATGTTTTATATGGCTTTTTCTTCATGTCATTTAGATCTCAGGTCAAACATTGTTCCTTAGAGAGGATTTCCTTGCCACCCCAATCTAAATGATATAAATTTGGTTCACCTATTATTCCCATTTATAATTTTTTCCTTTCCTTTATACTCTCAAAATTTATAACCATGCCAAGATAACAGCCTCAGTAAGAGCAAGAACTGAGGTTTACTGCTATCTTGATAATTCTCTGCATGCTGTGTGGTACATACATATCTGAGATTTTCTGAGCTATATATCGATGTATGAACTGCCCAGGAAAACTAAGAAAATGGTGGGGCCAGAAGAAGATTTTGTTTTTGTTATTGTTCTTGGTAGAAAATTTAAATGATGCAACTAAAAGAAATTTATGTGGCGTTTCCTCTTTTATAAGCATCAATTTATGGGGCTTCTCGGTGGCTCAGTGGCTTAAGTGTCTGCCTTTAGTCCAGTCATCATTTCATAGTTCATGAACTCAAGTTCCACGTTGGGCTCTGCGCTGACAGTACAAAGCCTGCTTCAGATTCTCTATCTCCCTCTCTCCCTGCCTTTCCCCTGCTCTTCCTCTTTCAAAAACAAAATAAATACCCCTCCTCTGCTTTCTCTCTCTCAAAAATCAAATAAAAATTTTAAAAAAGTTTATTAGAATCATCAATATGTGTTCCTTTTGAAGAATGGGTGGTGATTTAAAAATGATAAGAGTCTTTAGGTTTTCTACATCCTGCTTATCATTTTGTCTGGCATGCTATCCCTGCCACTGTCACCTCTCTTTCTACTCTCTCATCACACTTTTCATTTTTTAATCAGGTAAGTTCCATTTATCTTCCAGGTCACAGTTGAAACTTGCATCCTCAGGGAGACATTTCCTGATCTCTAAATTTGACTAAATCCCTTGCTATTTGCTCTTAAAGCACTCTACCCTTCTCCTTTCTCCTCACATTTACTTCACTCAGTATTCAGTAAACATCTATGTGCCTTAAAAGATTGACTCATCAGGTTTAGGTTGTTCAGAACTGGCACATTCCAAACACAGGACTGGTCCTTGACTGGCTCCTGGGAGATATCAGCTAAGCCCTAGAAATATCTTGCCTATTAAGAGCATCTTTATGTCTACCTGGGACATTAGGCCACAGTAGATGGTTTTTGATTTTGAAGTGATTTATGGTGGATCCTTGAGCAATGGCATATTAGGTTGACCTCCAAAAAAGGATTTGGGGATTGAGTACCAAGTGTTTGTCACATGGATGTTTCATGCCTATGTAATTTTCCTCAAAAAAAAAAAAAAAACAAACTCTGGACAACAGGCTCAGGTGAACTTCCCTAATTGGTGATATTTAATGCCTGCTGTCACACATAATTGCTAGAAGAATTAAGTGCTATCTGTATAGCTTAGGCCTTCAACCATATGTGATTTCTTCCATTTGTCCCTCATAAGACTATGAAGTAGGTAATGTTGGTGTAAAATTGTGAACAGTTTGAAAATCATAGGGGTGATTACATAATGCCATATTAACAAAGTGAATTAGAGGAAGAGAGGTAGGATTATGCATTGTGAAATATCATGTGTGAGTGCCTGTAAATTGAGATTTCTGTGTGAATATAAGTTCCTTGGTATTAAAGATTTTCTTTTTTCTTTAGTTCACCTAGCAAACTGAGAAAAGCTTTATCTTCACAACTGCATGGGATTAAGGGTCTTGATAAATCAAAGTCTTGGCAAAGTGAAGGTAGACTTTGCCCAACAAAATATCTTAACAACTTCTTCCGAAACCCTATGCCTTTTCACACTACACTCAGTTTTGCTTAAAAACCTTAACAAGGTCTACAGACCCTCATGTCATGATGGCTTTCCACAGTTTCTTCATTCTCACCGACCATCCTTAGTCATGTCTCCTTTCTGTGCTCATACCAACCACACCCTTGTCCGTATTCCTCCATGTGCCAAGGATCTTTCTCTCCTTCCACCAATTCCTATTTCTATTAGTCAACTCATTTTCATCCTTTAGTTCTGCTTGGGTGACATTTCCTCTGGGACTACTTTCCAGACATATATATTAAACTAGGTCTCCCTGTCTTAAGCCCCAATAGTGCTCAATATCTTTCCTTATAAGACTTATCACAACATTACATTCATTTGTTTGTGTGATATTTTAATTAATTACTGACTTCTGTGTAATCTAACTTTTGAGGGAGAGGAGCTGTGTCTTTTTTTCCTTTTTCTTTACTATATCCTTAATGTCTACAATAGAGAATATTACATAGCAGTACATAATACATATTTATTAATTAATCTAAAAGATTAACATTATGGTTCAAAGGTAATAGACTGAGAATTTAAGTCAAAAAGTTGTGGCTTCAAATATAGCCTCCTCCTGCATTAGATATGCACTTTCTTTGAACCTTCATTTACAAAATGAGGCTATTAATATATTAAAATATTGAAATACATAAAAACATTCAGCCTTGTTCCTAGCATATTATAGAAGGGCAAAATAGAACTTATTTTTATTTTTACTATTATGAATAAATGAAAAATGGCTTTCGCAAACTAGTATAGAATAAATAATAAATACAATAATGTTAATGACGCTGCTATTATTGACCTTGACCTCAAATATTAGGTGTAAAAAATGAATATGTATTTTTCAGATATGCTTCAAAAATTTTTTCTATTTTATTTCCAATAAACAAATGTTATTCTTTTCATTCTGAGAAGAAGAGACAAATATAATTTGAAAATACCATGTAACTGGTGATTAGTAGAAACCGGAGGAGAGTAAGGTTTTCTGGGACGGGCACACCACTGCACTTTCTGTTTTCTATTTTCTTTCATGTGAATGACACCTCTACACTTTAAATCCATAAAAGGTATAAGAAAGGCAGCTAAGTTGACCTTTGAAAACAAATTATAATGTTATAATAATGTTGTATAAATTGCCCATGTTTCAAATGATATTATTTTCTCACAAGTATTAAACAGAATGATAGTCCCTGGTAGACTTATAGATTTACTCAGAGTAGGTATAATCATAGGCTAACATTAATGGATATGAGCAAGTGAGTAAAAAAAAAGAAAAAGAAAAAGCCCTAACATGTTTAGCAAAAAGTTGAAGACAATTATAATATGTGATTTTACAGCCAGAAAATGATGGATATGTGAGTTTTTGTGCTAAGGACATTAGGAAAAGAAAGTCTGGTGATTAAAGGGAAAGTGTTGTTTCTACCGATGGGGCAAGCTACATTGCAATAGAAATGCCATTAAGGTTTTCATTTGTCAGAACTTTGCAGAAAGATAGTTTCTTAATGGCCTCCAAAACTAAGGTATAGTTAATGTCAAAGTAAATATTTTTTTTGAATGCTTATTTATTTTTAAGAGAGAGAGAAAGAGAGAGAGACCCCGAGCATGTGTATGCTAGTGGGAGAAAGGGGAAGGGGAGAGAGAGAGGGAGATAGAGGACCTGAAGTGGGCTCTGTGCTGACAACAGAAAGCCCAATGCAGGGCTTGAACTCACAAAATGTGAGACCATGACCTGAGCTGAAGTCAAACACTTAACCAACTGAGCCATCCAAGTGTCCCTAGTAAGTATTTTAATTACAAGTAAAGACCATGTAAATTAAAATTAAGGCATCAGGGGCTAAGTTGAGCCATGGGTTGTTTTTGAGAGGATAACACTGATCTCTCAGTTCAGGAAAAAAAAATCAATAATTTGTACAAATGGTCAGATAGCTTTTTGAAATTGACTGATCACTTCCAACAGGCAGCCAGAAAACCATACAAGTAGTCTTCTATTGGGTCAGCATGGTTAAGGATGGTGAGTATATAGTTCTGAGATAATCATGAAATGAACTAACTTAGCCTGGGTTTCCACACAGCAGTCAAGAGGGATTAAGTCCCCTGTATTTTCTCTTTGTGCTTCTGCTATTGAGAACATTCTCTGATTTTCAAATGGTCATTTAATAGCAAAATATACTTTTGTTACATATAAGATTTACTTTATTCTTGATAGAACAGAATGTTTACTATCAAAGCTGGATAAGTAAGTCCAGCTACCAGTTAGCATCTACCAATAAAAAAAAAATAAAATTCTCCTACCCAATGTTCACATGTTGAACATAAGAACTCTCCTTTCATGTTGCTCTGGACTTACCCCTATCACTTGAAGCATAATGATTGACAGACCTGGGTCACAAGACACACTTGGGTTCACAGTTTCATGAAAACAAAACAGGGACTATGGAAGGGTTGTAGAGATAAGATAATATATGTCGGTTACAGAGATTGTGCTTTAAGAAGTTTAGATATACTAGAAGAGAAAAATGACTGCCTAGTGAATATGCTTTAGATTGATTAATTGAAAATAATAGGGGCGCCTGGGTGGCATAGTCAGTTAAGCGTCCGACTTTCGCTTAGGTCATGATCTCGCGGTCCGTGGGCTCGAGCCCCGCATCGGGCTCTGTGCTGACTGCCAGCTCAGAGCCTGGAGCCTGTTTCAGTCTGTGACTCCCTCTGTCCCTGACCCTCGCCTGCTCACGCTGTCTCTCTCTCTCTCTCTCCTAGAAATAAATAAAACATTAAAAAAAATTTTTTTAAGAAAATAATAAACTAAGTTCACATGTACAGACATGAAATTACATACTGAACTAACCAAATCTGTGAGGGCGATATTAGGAATACTTCCTAGAGTATCATACAATAATCATAAAAATATTAGGTGTTGATGTACAAAGAGAAGCTATACCACTGCCTTCGCTTTACAGAGAAAAAAAACTGAGATTCAGAGAAAAGAAGTAACTGCCTCAAGGGAATATTTATGATATCTTTGGGATACATATTGAGGGCGGATGGCAAAGCCATGACTGTGGGAGTCAGTAAACACATTTGTGGAAAGGGGTGAGATTAAGTTTGCATTTCATGAGGCTCATAAAATGCAGGGGCAAGGGAGTACTAATTAATAAAGTGTATACTTGGTGCTTAAAAAGTACAAAACCTCAGTATTAAAGTTTTAAAAATAAATTGGTTAAAATAATGTTTTTTTCATCATAAAAACAGTAAAGACATTCTATGGAAGGTTAGAAAATTCTGAATACTCAAAGAAGCAAGAATGAGAGAAAACTGCCACCACTGATCCCAGGTTATTATTTTCATCTTGCTTTACATCATTAGACCCAGCTGCAGTTAATGAAATATATATATTTATAGTATATTAAATATAAAACACATATAGAGACTCAGACATATGCTCTATATATGAAAATCTTTTCCAATTTAACATTTTCCCAGTTATTTTGATATTATAATAAAATAGTTTTTGAAGTGTACTTTTGTAAGTACCTCTTTGTGTAAATTCCTAATTATTGTTTAAGAAAAATTTATGGAAGTAAAACTTCTAAGGTAAAGAAGGTCTAATTATTTGAGTACTATCATTATTTTTAAGTAAAACTGCAAGTTAAAGTGTCTTTATAACTAGGTCTCCTTTTTTTTTTTAGAAAAACAAAGAAAAAGTAAAGCTAGTTCATTTCTATTCCTTATTATTTCAAAAGCAAGGCATCTCTCTGACGGCAATGTTCTATAGCATTTATATCTTGCTCATGGTTAATCAACTGAAATGTATGTCTCTGAAATTAATTACTATCCCATTGAGAACATATTTCATAGCAGGTCTGAAGGATTTCAAAGCAGCTAATGACCTTTTACATTTGTCAAAATTTATGATTTTGAAAATGAAAAACATTTAGTAGTACATCCAACCGATAAAATAGTAAAACTAGTGCTAATAGATATTAAGTTACTAAAATCATGTGTATGTGTAGATTCTTCAGATCATTATGCAGTTATCAAAATATATTTTAAAAATGTTTATTTATTTATTTTGAGAGGGCAGAGAGAGAGGGACAGAAAGTCCCAAGCAGGCTCTGCACTGTCAGCACAGAGCCCGATGCGGGGCTCGATTTCATGAACTCTGAGATTATGACCTGAGCCCAAATCAAGAGTCAAATTCTTAACTGACTGAGCCTCAGCAGGTGCCCCTCAAAATACTTTTTATAGTCACTTCAGTTGATATTTTGAATAATTGTATTTAAAACAACTATATAAACATTGGATGTTTTGAAAATTCAGTGCCTGGCCCATTTGCTTTATACATAATAGGTTGTTGATACTTATTTGAATTAAGACTGAGTGAAATATGTCTATTCATGTTTTCTGCCCATATTTTAACAGGGTTATTCATTTTTGGGGTGTTGAATTGGTAAGTTTTTTATACTAACTCTTTGTCACATATGTCTTTTGCAAATGTCTTCTCTCATTACCATTCTGATTATTTCCTTTGCTGTTCAGAAGCTTTTCCTTTTGATGAAGTCCCAGTAGTTCATGTTTGCTTTTGTTTCTCTTGCCTCAGGAGATGTGTCTAGTAAGAAGTTGCTATAGCTATTGTCAAAGAGATTGCTGCCTGTGTTCTCCTCTAGGATTTTGATGGTTTCCTGACTCGCATTTAGCTCTTTCATCCATTTCAAATTTATTTTTGTGTATGGTGTGAGAAAGTGGTCCAATTGCATTCTTCTGCACATTGCTGTCCAGTTTTCCCAACACTAGTTGTTGAAGAGACTGTCTTTCTTCCATTGGATATTCTTTCCTGCTTTGTCGAATGTTAGTTTACCATTTAGCTGTGGGTCCATTTCTGATTTTCTATTTTGTTCCAGTGACCCATGTGTCTGTTTTTTGTGTCAGTACCATACTGTCTTGATGACTATAGCTTTGTGATATAGTTAAAATCCAGAATTGTAATGCATCCAGCTTTTCTTTTCTTTTTCAAGATTGCTTTGGCTATTCAGGATCTGTTGTGGTTCCATACAAATTTTAGGATTGCGTGTTCTAGCTCTGGAAAAAGGCTGGTGGTATTTTGATACAGGTTGCATTAAATGTGTGGATTGCTTTGGGTATAGACATTTCAACAATATTTCTTCTTCCAATCCATGAACATAGAATATTATGCCATTTCTCTGTGTCCTCTTCAATTTCTTCCATAATTTTCAGAGTACAGATCTTTTACCTTTTAGGTTATGTCATTGTAAAATCTAAGGATATACTAGAATTTGAGAAGCATAATTTTGTTTGAATGAATGTGAGAAAATAATGACTAATGTTTGAGTAGATATTTGCACATCTGTATGGATGGTTGTGAAATCTGTTTATGATTGGCACTATTACATGGGGTTTATAAGATGTATACACACAATTTTCTTAAATAAAACAATTCTTTTTCTTAAAAAAAGAATCAATGAGTGAATAAATGAGTAAATTAGGTCTTTCCCAATTTTATAAATTCATATATTATGTATTATACAATTATTATTCAGAATTCATTGGTTGGTCTAATTTCAAATGTAATATTTTTAAAAGCTATACATATTGATTATCCTGATAGTAGATAATTAAACAGACAATTGACCTGTTGTATGTCTGAGTTTGCTGCTTCTTAGCAATGACTGTGAATGAATATATATATATATATATACACACACACACATACACACACACACAGTTTTTCACACATAAAATAACTATATTAAAGGCTTATTATTATGTCTACTGAAAACACCATTGCTAACTAATTTTATATTTTATGAGTGAGTGTTGCAGATAGTCAACTAGACGTAATTTTAACAGTGTCCCTTGCTTAGGAATCCAAGAAGTTTTAAAATCATTTTTGTAGGAGCATGAAAGTATAAATCACATAAATTCTGGTAGAAGAGCTTGTATACGCCACATGGAAAGTGATCTGGCCTGTGAGAGTACTCTAACACCTGTTACTCTGGCCTGTTAGTACTCTAACAGTTCTTATTGTTTGGAAAACAGGCACAATTGCCTTAAAGAGAATGAAAGACTTCTTGGGAGACATGGATTTATCTTTCATTTGAGTCTATTTTCAGGCCCTAGACCTTATATTTAGAAATGTTTCTAAATGCCAATTAGCTTTATTCAGTTGACATATAACTTCTGGGAGCGTGAGATGAGAAATAGTGAAAAATGCCAGTGAGCTTTACCCAGGGAGCTCTCTTGTCAGGACGATGAACAACACGTATCTCCAACCAACCAGCTCATACATGTTTTCTCTTCTTGGCAAAATAAGGCATTTGAGGTTGTGTGGTTGAAATAGTATCAATGCTCTAAGCAAAGAGAAATGTGTCATGGTTTGTATTTTGTCCACTTTGGTTGACACAGAATCAGCATGTGTTTGGGGCAGAGCACATCAGGCATTTTAATACATTTACATTACATGATGAAAGACAACATTCATTCAGCCAATGTTTGATAAGCACCCATTGAATGAAAGGCATGGACATAAGAAGAGATGAATTAACTGGATGCGTCCTCTTCGATCATGATTTAGTTACTGAGTACCGTATAGTTCTTCACTTGGCTGTGTCTTAATTCTCTTTCAAGATAAAAAGTTTCTTGAAGGCAGAGAGCATGCTCTATGACATTTAGTCCCTTATAATATTTGCATTGTTGGACATGCTCTGTAAATGTTTCAAAATAGGCTATGAGTATTAATATTATGTACTCAAAAACCCAAGCTTTAGAACTAGGCCTGGGTTTGAAATAACTTCTGTATTTGGTATCTTTGTGAGTTTGTAAATAAATCTTATCCTCTCTGAACCTTAATTTCTTCATGTATACAGTGAAGATAATGATGCTTATCTTACAGTTATGTTGTATGACTTAGCTTACTCATGTCTCCTCCATATATGATAACTCATTGAACTAACTTTATTAATTTGAATGAATACTGTTATTTGTATATTTTTATTTTCAGAGGAGACTTTTTCCTGGAATTTGAAACTAACTGTTTTTGAGTGGGAAGATTCCTTTTCAGATTTTATAAAAATTAAAAAAGCAAATTATAAGCTCTGTAATAATAATGAGAGAAATAATCGTTGCCTTTGCCTCCAGCCTGATATAATTGATGTTTGCAGTTTGGGAAGCACTTTTTCATATCTATTCTACAAAAAGACTTAGGTACGTATTATAGAATGATTTTGGTTCATATTCTAAAATAGAATCATTCTTTAATTTCTTCTTTCACTTACCAGTATAACTTGAAAATGTTTTATATGTATATACATACAATATTTTCTTATAGCTGTATTATGTCCTGGAATAGATTCATACATTCTTCTATAGGAAAATAAAGAGTTTTCCTTTGCTCTTTCAAGTGCTCCTGCTATAAATCATAATCAGATCATATTAAATACTTTTCTATTTTGTCAAAACAAAATCAAGTCACTAAAGCTGGGGGGTGTGTGTGGGAAAGTGTCTTTAATGTGCTAATGCTGATGGCCATGATATTAACAACACCCTCATTTTCAGCAATAACCATTAGAGTTAATGATGTTGCTGAATTACAATGAGTTTTTGGTAGACAAATGCATACACAAGTAGATAGCTTAATCAGTACCTAGAGTTTATTAATCAAATTCATATACACTGCTTTAAAAAATTAATGACAAGATGTGAGCTTCTAATTCTTAAGGATATCATTAAACACGGTTGTTTGGAATGAATGTTGATGAATGCTCTTGGTTAATTGAGTTTATATAAAGGTACATATGCACCAAGTGCATTAACATCATACTAAATGATGTAAATGGAATCAATGTCAAAGGCATATATTCAGGTGATTTATATTTTTATGCATTATGGTGGCTCTAATATTTTTATTTTTCTTGTTTCTGCCCTCTAGTTTCATAATGTATCACTGAAATTTTTAAGATTTAGCAGTACAATTTTATTTGTGAGCTGCGACAGACCTCAGTTTGACATGAGAGGAAGTTGAATTCATGTGGCAGCCTCACTTCAGGTCACACACTCTTTAACTTGGTCTCTGCACAAGTTACTCATCCTTTGTTACTTTACAGAGTAAAGGGACTTTAGCAGTTTTTTTTTAAATTTTAACGTTTTATTTATTTCTGAGAGAGAGAGAAAGTGTGAGCAGGGGAGGGTCAGAGAGAGAGAGGAAGACGCAGAATCTGAAGCAGGCTTCAGGCTCTGAGCTGTCAGCACAGAGCCCGACGCGGGGCTTGAACCCATGAACCATGAGATCATGACCTGAGCTGAAGTCAGACACTTAACCGACTGAGCCACCCAGGCGCCCCTGGACTTTAGCAGTTTTAAAGCAGCTTTACTGAGGTATAGTTGACATACAATAATTTGTATTTATATATATTTTTTAATTTGCACATATTTAAAGTGCAGTTTGAAAAGTGTTTTATATGTATCTATGGAAACATCATAGCAACAATGACAGTGAATATGTACATGATCCCTATAAGTTTCTTTGTGTGTCTTTGTACTCCCTCTATTTCCCATTCCTTGGTATCTGAGGTAACCACTGGTCTACTTAGCTTAACCATAGTTTTGTTTGCATTTTCTATAATTTTATATAAATAGAATAATACAATATGTAATTATTTTGTCTGGCTCTTATAACCTGCATAATTATTTTTGGTTTTGTTCATATTTTGGTTTGTTGTATCAAGAAGTAATTTATTTATTTTGCAAAGTAGTATACCATTGTATGACTATATCACAGTTGGTTATCCGTTCATCTGGTGATGGAATGGGTTGTTTCTAGCTTTGGGCTTATTACAAATAATGCTGTTATAATTATTTGTATACATATCTTGACATGAATGTGGTTTCAATTCTGTCAGATTAAACTGCATATGGATTATATGGTGGATATATGTTTCACTTTTCCAGAAACTATCAAACTACTGCAACTAGGTTGACCTATTTTTACATTCCCGTTAGCAGTGTATGAAAATTTCAATGGCTCCACACCCTTGTCAACATTTAATATTGTCAGCTTTTACATTTTAGCCACTAATAGGTGTGTAGTGACATTTACTATTGATCAATAATTAGGAACTGATGGATTCACTACCGACTAGGTTTGCTTTAAAAATCAGAATCTTCTAATGGCGTTTAAAATGGTGGAGGGGGGGGTGCCTGGGTGGTAAAAGTAGTTAAGCATCTGACTTTAGCTCAGATCATGATCTCACAGTTCATAAGTTTGAGCCCTGGCTCGGACTCTGTACTGATAGCTTAGAGTCTGGAGTCTGCTTCAGATTCTGTGTCTCCCTCCCTCTCTGCCCCTCCCCCACTTGTGCTCTGTCTCTCAAAGGTGAATAAATGTTTTAAAAAAAATCTTTTTAATTAAAATGGTGAAGGGCATAGAAAAGATGGATTGTAAAAACTAATTTGACAATAAACTATTTGTAAAAAAAAAAAAAAAGAAAGAAAAGATGGATTGTTTTCCAATTCATTTTTTTTTTGTGTGAAACCAAAATTGCTTTAATAAGTATAAATTTAAGATATGTAAAAAAGTTACAAATATGTAGTATAAAAACGAGACCATAGACTACTTAACTTCTAAATATTGACCAAATATTTAAAAATGGTTCCGAAATGTGTCAAAAAGTAATACACCATTAAGAACTAGAGTTTAAGGAATGCAAGTATTTTAATATCTGGAAATAAATATCAAATATGAAAAACACTAAAATAAATAATTCATGTCAGTAGATAGTGAAAATGTATCTGACAAAATTCAACAACTCTATATTTTTGTCATATAACTTCTCTATATAAGATATTAAAAATACTAATAAAATATGATACAGACTTTTTTCCCAAATATTAATCCCATAAAAATATAGGCCTTTGCAATTAGATCATGGTAGTCATAGAACACATTTCATATTGGGTTTGAGGTGTTTTAGTGAAATGAAAAACTTTTTAAGTTTCTCAAATTCTTGAAATTCTGAAAGGTAAAATTTGTAGTTATAAAATTAAATCAGTACTCCTGTTAAAAAAAAAAAACTTTGAATTTAATTAGGAACTAGATAGGAATGTCTGTTGTCAACATTATTATACATTGCCTTAGAAGTTGTTGAGCATTCAATGTGTTGCATCAACACTAGAAAAACAAGAATAAAATCCTCTATTTTTTGCAGATGGATTGTATTTCCATAAAATGCAAGCAACCAAGAAAACAATTGTAAAGACTTTTAGAATCCATCAAAAAAATGGGTAATGTGAATGGATGGAGTAAACATAATCATAAATCAACCCATTTTTTTCAACTCTACCAATACTTAGAAAATATAGGTCAATCTGTAGTGCAAATTATTAGTTATAGCAAAAGTACCCTGAAATGTACTTAGTAATAAATTCAGGCAAAAGTGATAGAAGATTTATATGAGAAAAATTTTTTTTGAATTTTCTATTTACTCATAACATCTGAGAAAATAGATAAGAAAATCACATTCTTAGCTGGGAGGGTTTCTTACAAAAAGATTGGTTGTCCCCAGATACACATAAATTTAATGCAATTACAATTGGAATACCACATGGACTTTTACTTCAGATAATTTAAAACATTTTTTTAATGTTTATTTATTTTTGAGAGAGAGTGTGTGTGTGAGCTGAGGAGGGACAGAGAAAGAGGGAGACACAGAATCTAAAGCAGAATCCAGGCTCTGAGCTGTCAGCACAGAGCCTGACATGGGGCTTGAACTCACAAACCATGAGATCATGGCCTGAGCCAAAATCAGGTTTGACACTCAGCTGACTGAGCCACCCAAGTGCCCATACTTGAGATGATTTTAAAATTTATATGGAGCCATAAATACTGAAAATACTCAAGCAGTGAGAGGACAATAAAAAGCTATTGCTATCAAGTCAGTATGGTAGTAGTATGTTGAATAGGCAAATTAATCAGTGGATAAAAATATATCCCAGAGTATTTGAGAAAAGAGGCCTATAAAAACATATATGATATGCTGCCATATGATATACCTGGTAGTTTAATTCAGTCTGGGGATAGGATAGTGGTGAAAATATAGGATACCAGGTCTACAATCTCAGGGTAGAAAGACCTCTTTAATTAAGGTTAAAAATATAAAACTAAAGAATAAAAATAAGAAACAAGGTGAAAATATTGCTTAAGATAGAAACTATTTTGGTATTATAAAAACATATAAGTAGATAAATTGTAGATAGGGATAGAACAATAAAATTAAAAATTAAAAATTAAAAAACATAAAAACCTTCTTAAAATCTTGTAATTTTATTTTTGGTAATATTTATTTACATTAAAAATTTTTTTGACCCAACTGTCTTATTTTGGGGAGTCAGTCTTACCGATATAAATGTATCTTCATGTAAGGACATACAAGCAAGGATATTGCAGCATTATTCAAAATGCCAAAAAGTGAGAAAAAAGTCAATTAATAAAAATTCTTTGAGTTGTTTAATGAAATATTTTGCAACATTTAAAAGAGGAAACTAAAGCTCTGCCATCTGAATAGAAAGGATCCCTCAAATTATTGTTTAATGAGAAACAAGGTACAGAAATGTATATTTTATGACCCATGTCAGTAGCACAATGACCAGCATCCTCCTCCCCTATTTTGCACACACACATTTGTATTCATATTTGGGAAACCTGACTCTTTTTAGAAACATATATTCAGAGTCGGCCATATACCACACAGTGTTCTAAGGGCTGGGCAGAGGCACATTGAACAGAAAGATCTTTGTGTTGTGGCAGTTAATAGTCAAGAGAAAGAATGGCAACCAAAAATAATAAATACAGAAGATTCAAAGAATAAGGCAGATATTAGATAATAAAGGGCCTTGTAGGTAAGGAGTTTGGAATTTATTCTCAATGTGATATGAAGTCACTATAGGGTTTTCTTCAGCAGACTAGCATGAATTACTTTGTTGTTTTACAAGGTATCTCTGTCACTTGGTAATAGTGAAAGTTTAACTTCTTCCTTACTTATTTGGATGCCTTTCATTTCTTTTTGTTGTCTGATTGCTGAAGCTAGGACTTCCAGTACTGTGTTAAGTAAATAACATTGGTGAGAGTGGACATCCTTGTCTTATTCCTGACTCTAAAGGAAAATCTCTCAGTTTTTCCCCATTGAGGATCATACTAGCTGTGGGTTTTTCATATATGGCCTTTATAATGTTGAGGTATGTTCCATCTATCTCTACTTTGTTGAGGGTTTTTATCAAAAATGCTGTAGTTTGTCAAATGCTTTTTCTGCATCTATTGACAGGATCATGTGGTTCTTATCCTTTCTTTTATTAATGTAGTATGTCATATTGATTGACTTGCAAATATTGAACCGGCCCTGCAGCTCAGGAATAAATCCCACTTGATTGTGGTGAATAGTTCTTTTAATGTACTGTCGGATTCAATTTGCTAGTATCTTTTTGAGAATTTTTATATCCATGTTCATTAGTGGTATTGGCCTGCAATTTTTCTTTTAGTGAGGTTCTCATCCTGTTCTGGGTTCTAGGTAATGCTGGGCTTGTAGAATGAGTTTAGAAGTTTTCCTTCTGTTTGTATTTTTGGAACAGTTTGAGAAGAGTTAGTATTCACTCTTCTTTAAATGTCTGGTAGAATTCCCCAGGAAAGCCATTTGGCCCTGGATTCTTGTTTGTTGGGAGATTTTTGATTACTGATTCAATTTCTTTGCTGGTTATGGGTCTGTTCAAATTTTCTATTTCTTCATATTTCAGTTTTGGTAATTTTTATATGTTTGGGAATTTATCCATTTCTTCCAGTTTTCCCAGTTTGTTGGCATATAATTTTCATAATATTCTTTTATAATTGTTAGTATTCCTGTGGTGTTGGTTGTGATCTCTTTCACTCATGATTTTAATTATTTGGGTCCTTCTCTTTTTTTTGGTAACTCTGTGTAGAAAACCCAAAATACTCCACCAAAAAATTATTAGAACTGATACACAAATTCAGCAAAGGGGCAAATAAAAAAAATCAACATAAAGAAATGTATTGCATTTCTATACACCAATAACAAAACAGCAATCAGTCCTGTTTGTAAATCCACCAAATAGCATAAGATACCTGGGAATAAATCTAACCAAAGAAGTAAAAGATTTGTACGCTGAAAACTGTAGACCACTTATGAAAGAAATTGAAGAGGACACAAAGAAATGACATAATATTTTATGGTCATGGATTGGAAGAAGAAATATTGTTAAAATGCCTATACCCAAAGCAATCTACACATTTAATTCAATCCCTATCAAAATACCACAAGCTTGGGGTGCCTGGGTGGCTCAGTTGGTTGAGTGTCAGACTTCAGCTCAGGTCATGATCTCACGGTTCATGGGTTCGAGCCCCGCGTTGGGCTCTGTGCTGAAAGCCAGCTCAGAGCCTAGAGCCTTTTTCCAATTCTGTGTCTCCCTCTCTCTCTGCCCCTCCACTGCTCACGCTCTCTCTCTCTCTCTCAGAAATAAATAAAACATTAAAAAAAACCCCAAAATATCACCAGCCTTTTTCCAGAGCTAGAAAAAACAATCCTAAAATTTGTATGGAACCAAAGATCGTTAATAGCCAAAGCAATCTTGAAAAAGAAAAGCTGAAAGCATCACAATTCTGGATTTTAAGCTTTATCACAGAGCTATAGTCATAGAGACAGTATGGTACTGGCACAAAAAACGGAAACATAGGTCACTGGAACAGAATAGAAAACCCAGAAATGGACCCACAAACATATGGCCAACTAATCTTTGACAAAGCAGGAAAGAATATCCAATGGAAGATAGACAGTTTCTTCAACAAGTTGTTTTGGGAAAACTGGACAGCAATATGCAGAAGAATACAATTGGACCACTTTCTCACACAATACACAAAAATAAATTTGAAATGGATGAAAGAGCTAGATGTGAGTCAGGAAACCATCAAAATCCTAGAGAGGAACACAGGCAATAAATAACCTCTTTGACAATAGCTGTAGCAACTTTGTACTAGACACATGGCCAGAGGGATGGGAAACAAAAGTAAACATGAAGTATTCGGTCCTCATAAAGATGAAAAAACTTTTACATAGTAAAGGAAAGAATCAACAAAACTAAAAGGCAGCCTACAGAATGTGAGAAGATATTTGCAAATGACAAAATGGATAGAAGGTTAGTATCTAAAATCTGTAAAGAACTTGTCAAACTCAACACTTGAAAAATAAATAATCCAGTTAAAAAATGGGCAGATGACAGGAATAGACATTTTTTTTTCAAAGAAGACATCTAGATGGCTATTGGACATGTGAAAAGATGCTCAACATCACAAAGAAATACATGTGAAAACCATGGTGAGATACCACCTCACACCTTTTAGAGTGGCTGTAACTAACAACACAGGAAACAACAGATGTTGGTGAGGATGCAGAGAAAGGGGAACCCTCTTACATTGTTGGTGAGAATGTAGTCTGGTACAGCTATTCTGCAAAACAGTATGGAGGTTCCTCAGAAAGTTAAAAAAAGAACAACCCTACAATCCAACAATTGCACTAGTAGGTGGTTACCCAAATGGCACAAAAATACAGATTTGTAGGGCACATGGACTCTGATATTTATGGCAGCATTATAACAACAGTCAACCTGTGGAAAGAGCCCAAATATCCACCAACTAATGAATGGTAAAGAAGAGGTGATATACGTATAATGGAATATTACACAGCTGTGAAAGGATGAAATCTTGCCATTTGCACAGTGTGGATGGAGCTGAATGTGTTATGTGTGTTAGGTGAGATAAGTCAGTCAGATAAACACAAATATCATATTATTTCACTCATAAATAGAATTTAAGAAACAAAGCAGATGAAAAAGAAGAGGGCATCAACAACAAAAAAAGAAGGAAGCAAACCATAAGAGAGTCTTAACTATAGAGAACAAACTGAGGGTTGATGGAGGGGTGGGAGGAGGATGGACTAAATGGGTGATGGGTATTAAGGAGGGCACTTGTGATGAGCACTGGGTGTTATATCTAAGTGACGAATCACTACATTCTACACCTGAAGTCAATTTTATCATATATGTTAACCAACTAGAATTTAAATCTTACAAAAAAATAAAAGATTGCTCTGGAAGCTTTTTGGAAAAAATGGGTTATGGAAGGAGCAAAAGTAAAACCAGTAATCTCTTCCAGAGATGACTGCAGTTTGCTTGGCAAGAGATGGTGGTAATTTGGACTAGGATGGTAGCAGTGGAGAGGGAGAGAAGTGGGCACTTTGCCATAATTTTTACAGGTAGAACAAACAGGGATCATGAGGGGATTCCATAGAGATGATGAGGGTAAACATGGGATCTGGGACAACTTGTAGATTTTTAAATTTTTTTGTAGATGGTGACTCTCTTTTACACCAATGGCAACATTGGTAGAGTAGTGGATTTTATAAGTTGAATAGCTGTCCTTTGGAAGTATCAAGCTTAAAATGATTATTAGATATCCATCCAAGGGAAAAAATGAAATCAGCAGTTGAGTGAATGGATACACACAGCACAGTAGAGAAGACCAAGGAGGAAAAATAAATTTTAGAAGGAATAGTACATATATTGGTTCTTAGACCTGTAGAACTAGATGAGAAAATACAGAGGATTGAGTGTAAATAAAGAAAAAGACTCAAGCCTGAATTCACAGTTGATATCACATCTAAGTTTGTTAAAACGTTTAACTTTTATAGTGTTGAACATGGATGATTCACTCTGTTAAAGGGGAGTTCTGTTAAAGCACATTAAGGTAGGCATATTAATTATTGATAAATTCCATGTAGATGATTACTTAGTCTTCTGAATAATTAAGGACATGCTTCAGGGCAGGTAATTTCCTTTAAAGCTAAGAGTAATCCTGTGGTCCTATGGTATTCTTCTTAGTGTTTCTCTGTAATCAATATATTAATTACCTTGTGATGATAAAAGATCTGCATAAATGTAATATACTGATACTTCATGACATGGACAAGCCTTCAAGATTGCAAATTTTTAGGTCATATGAAAGTTTAGAGAAATTTGGGGATTTAGAAAAAATTTTGGAATTTTAGTGAGAAGATGCTTGAAGGTACAAGATGTATTGTTTTCACTGGTGAATTGCTCAGAATGAGAAATAAAACATATTTCTCCCCCTCCTCCTGGATAGCTGACTGATTTTCTTTAGCAGGCATGAAAAATAAATGGACATTCCCCTCTCTGGGTTGACAGCTCTCTTAGCCTAATGGTTGTGTGAGAGTTAAATTTGTTGTTTAACCCACACAAAAATTCTTCCCATGTAATCCAGGGAGAGCATGTATTTAGAGATTTAGGAATTTTGTAGCAATAAAAACTATAATTGGAAAAGCCTTAGCTCTGGCCCTTGGGGGAAAAGCGAACATGGAGACAGGTTTCTAATGTCAGGTAGAAATTTAAGTGAGATTTAAAATGTTCATTTGTGAAAAAATTGAAAGGTAAAATATTCATTTCAGCAAGCTGCATGAGGAAAAACTTTTCAGTACCTGAGTTTTCAAAGCATGGCTATTCTTTTCCCAAAAGTTGTTGCTTTCTTTTTTTTGTTTTTGCTTTTGTTTTTTAAATTTTAAATGTTTATTTATTTTTAAGAGAGAGAAAGAGTGCAAGCAGACGAGGGGCAGAGAGAGAGGGAGACAGAATCTGAAGCAGGCTCCAGGCTCCAAGCTCCAAGCTCTCAGCACAGACCCCTATGCGGGGCTGAAACTCACGGGATATAAGATCATGACTTGAGCCGAAGTCAGACGCTTAACCAGCTGAGCCACCAGGGCGCCCTGTTGCTTTGTTTTCCTTTTAAATATATTTATTAATAAGTATGAACTTGCATGGTAAGGTATCTGCATGATTATTCTTTACTAATTCAGAAATTCAGAACCAGTGGTAATTTGAATTTACCTCACTTTAGAGAACTCATTCTTCATGAATGTCATGTTTCATGGATATAATGCTTAATCTTAGTGTACATTTTCTCCCAGTAATCTTAAAGCCCTAAATCAGCACATCTTTATCTACTGAAATTAGTAAAATAAATTTCAAATTATTCTTATGTCTTCACCAAGGAATAGGTAAGACTTCTATTAGTTCTTTTCTATACTAGTTTGTAGTAGGGTTTTCTAGCCTAAGTATTTGTAGTAGGTCCTACAAATAATAAATTAGCAATTATTTTTAAAAGTTCTACATATGGACATTTTAAAACCAGAATTTTTATTTATTAAAAAAATTTTAATGTTTATTTATTTTTGAGAGCGAGCGAGAGACATAGTATGAGCAGGGGAGAGGCAGATAGAGAAGGAGACACAGAATTCAAACCAGGCTCCAGGCTCTGAGCTATCAGCACAGAGCTCGATGAGGGGCTTGAACATGCAAACTGCAAGTTCATAACCTGAGCCAAAGTCAGACACTTAACCGACTGAGCCACCCAGGTGCCCCTAAAACCACAACTCTTAAAAACTATACTTAAGAAACAATGAAATCTCATCATGCAACTAATAAAGATATATATTTTTTACAGAACAAATACAGCAAATTTCTCCAAGAAAATATTTTCAGAGATCATGACATTTGGAAGAGTTACTCTTTCTTTTTTTAGATTTTGAATAAATGTAAGTCACTGCAGAAACTTCTGGGTACCCAGACTCTTAAGTATTTTAATTTGAATTCTGACATTTTTAGGTACATTCAATACTGTTGTAATGATGGTGAGTATAGGATTTCATGAATCATTTACTATATAAAAAACCAGATTAAAATCTTAAATCTGGCTCAGTTTTGACAGGACTAGTATACTAGTTTGCTTCATACTATTCCTCTCCCTATAGTTAACTAAGTTGTGAAGAATAAGAAAAACTGAATTCCTGATTTGTTACAAAATACCTAACTGAGGGTGTAATTTATATACACGGAGTTAAACTTTGTATATTTTACCTATGAATTTCCAAGATTTTTAAATAAAACTTAAGGATGTTTTTGATACTATATCTTATAATTCGAAAAAAAAAAGTATTTTTTTTTCTGTCCTCCCTTACAAAAAAATAACAAAAAGTAGATTGATACTTTTGGCTAGAAATTTTTTATTTCTAAAGTTGCTTAAGAAGTGGAGAGAAAAATAGCCATGAGTCTTGGATGCTCAATCCAGGGTTCAGGTAATTTTGAAATCTTAAGTTTCAGAATCAATATTTCCAAGCTGTCTTCTGTGTTACAAACTATAAACATTCTTCCTCAACCAAGTAGACATTACTAATCAATAATGACACTATGTACCACCTCTAGAATTCCTATAATCCTTTTGAAGTCCTTTGGGAACATGCTTTAGTAACAGACCTGACACATGAGATAAAATCTGCTTACCTATCCCTAAGGCATAGGCATAGGGAGAAGTTTTTTAAGTGCATGAAAGTATAAAAATAAGGATAGTTGAGATGCCTGAGTGGCTCCGTCGGTTGAGTGTCTGACTGGCTCAAGTCATGATCTCACAGTTAGTCCGCATTGGGTCCTGTGCTGACACAGCTCAGAGCCTGGAGCCTGCTTCCAATTCTGTGTGTCCCTGTCTCTCTGCTCCTCCCCTACTCATGATCTGTCTCTCAAAAATAAATAAATGTTAAAAAACATAAAAATAAGGATAATTGTTAGAAATGAAAATTATATCAGTGATAAGGCTTATAAAAGAATATTTAAAGATAGATTATACTTGATACAATACAACTAATGACTTCCTTAGGTGTCTGTGAAAAGCTTTGAAATGCTTTGCCTGCTTTTATTCCAGATTTTAAGAGTCAAAGAGATTTTGGATTATTAACTAGTCTAATTCTCATCATTCAAAAGAGGAAACACTCAGGACTTGTATGGTGTCATAAAACCAGTTAAAAGCAAATTTGATTCCAGCAACCAAGTATGCAGAGTTGATTGCAGTATTTCATTTCCTCCATCTTTGGGCAGCCTGGTTTTTATGTTCTTCTTTACTTTTTGCCCTCCCTCCCCCTTGACCACACAGCCTAGAAGAAATTAGGAATCCAACAGAATCAAGATAGAACCATAGTGGGAATGTTGCCCAAATTTGACTAGTTTACGTACAATGCATGATTTTTGACATATCTATACTTCCTGACCGTTAGACAAACCTAGACCAAGCTTATGGCCTAAACATAGTTCACAGGTACATTTTGTTTGTATTAGCATGGTGTTTTAGAAGCATTTTTAAAAATACAAAAAATAAAAGATTGAGCAGCCCTGGATCTACATTCTCAAAAGCAGCCATTAAATGGGAATGAGGAATAGTTGACACCTTGGATGAGATATGGAGTCTCCATTTTGCCAATGTCCAAATCCTTCTCTCTTGTCTCTGATGCAAATATTAAGCAACATTTGCCATTCATCGTCATGGCAATATGTAATATGTAACATAAATATGCATTCTCACTGTGTCCCTGTCGAAAGACAGATGACAAAAATGTAGACCAGAATGGCCATGTGATTTTTCTCCATCTAGGCTCACTTTACTTTTTGACTTTATCTGTCTTGACCTTCAAAACATTTGCATTTACAATGCTTGGACAAACTTTATTATATCTATCTGGCAGCAAAATATATTAGAAATTAGGTTTAAAACCATGAGACTGAAAATCTTTCTTAAATTACCAATATTGAAGAAAACAGGAAATAATAAAATTGGCTAGTCATTTCCTTTACTGTTGCTGCTATCACGAATGTAATTATTTTCTATATACCGTGTGCCCCTAAGAAATGACCAAAGGTAACTCTCCCTTTGAATTATACAAATTATTAAAAATTATACTAAATTATTATACATTTGGCAAACTTCATAACACTGCTAAGTATCAAATGATATAAAAACACATGGCAAAGTAGTTTCTCAGCAGTGAATAAATTATATAGCCCAAAAATAAGAACTGCAACCAAGCTTGTGAAGATCAGTGGTGCAATCGTTTCATCAGTGTGGGAGATCCTTGGCTAAACCATTTTGCCCTTCATCAAAGTGACTACACTGTGAACATCAGACATTTTCTCTTTCCCTAACTGATTCCATTCACTTTGTACATTTTCATGTGAATGCTAGACAACTTTGACAAGTGATGGATTGATATTCTGGCTATGGCTTAATAAAACCATGAAGAACAACTTTGCTCTTCTCATTACCTGACTTTTATATAACTTTGATATTGATTTAAATGGCATCTAATTTATTTCCAAGGAAATAATTTTATTGTTATTTTTAATATTTGAAGATTTTAGAAAGATATTTAAAGATGATTATACTTTTACTTCCAAATATGAAGAAAGCTAACTACAAAAATGGTCACCATCTCTCTTCATGCCTTTTAAATAAATGATAGTGTAGTTTATTTCCTTATGTAATCATCAGTCTTTACCCTGACACATTTGAACTGTTGTGTAAGTTTTTCTCTGCCAAAGATTTCTGATATGAACCTCGTTTAAAAAAATAACAGTGCTGAGGCACCTTGGTGTCAGTTAATTGAGGACTCAACTTCAGTTTAGGTCATTATCTTGTGGTTTGTAACTTCAAGTCCCATATGGGTCTCTGTGCTGACAGCTCAGACCCTGGGGCCCGCTTTGGATTCTGTGTCTCCCTCTCTCTCTCTGCCCATTCCCTGTTCGTACTCTGTCTCTCTCTGAAAAATAAACATTAAAAAACATAACAGTGCTAAAATTCCATCAGGGGAGAGAATCTCAGATTTATTATTATTATTATTATTATTATTATTATTATTTTAAAAATGATTATTTTTGAGAGAGTGCAACTGGGGAAAGGGCAGAGAGGGAGGGACAGAGGATCTATGCTGACAGCAGAAAGCCTAATGTGGGGCTTAGATCATGACCTAAGCCAAAGTCGGATGCTTAACCGACTGTGCCACCAAGACACCCCCTAGAATTATTTTTAAAAGTAGGCAGTGATAAAACATACAGTTGTTTAAATGATGTTTTTGAAGTGGTTTTGTTTTGTTTTTTAGAGAGAGAGAGAGAGAGAGAGAATGAATGGGGGAGAGTGGCAGAAGGAGCGAGAGAGATTGAGAGAGAGAGAGACTCTTAAGCAGGTTCCATGCTCAGCACAGAACCTGATGCAGGGCTTGATCTCACAACTGTGAAATCATGGCCTGAGCTGATATCAAGAGTTGGATGCCTAACTGACCGAGCCACAGAGGTGCCCCTGAAGTATTTTAAATAGAGAATTATATTAAATATCAACCTAATAAATTAAAAGATTAACACTGTCTTAATTTTAGGGTAATAGTTTCCCAAAGAAGCACACATTTTCAAAAACACTTGATCATATACAATGCCAAAAAGAAATCCACAATAATTTCAAAATAAGTCTATACAATGTATGTTTATATTTCTATGTCTATGTGATGTATATGTCTGTATTCTATGACTACTCAATTATTCTGCCCTAAAAAATAAATGTAGTTCTTTATGGCCAAAAATGCTAAAAACGAGTGACAAAAAATAAAGTGAGGCAGTGAATTATGAGGATGCTACTGGTAGAAATATGAATATATCCTCCCTGTCCCCCATTTGGAGCAAAGATGAAAAGATGGCACATATTTCTTGATTTTCCTCTTGCTGCTACTTTTTTTCTACTCCGTAAGTGGGGGAGAAAAAGAGGAACAATCAGATATTTTTTACTGTCTCCCTGGATTCTATTCTCAGCTGTTCTTGGCAGGTTACAGAGCATTCTTTTTAGAGGCACTATCCCCAAAGTTCTTCTCTTTCCCTTCCAGAGTGAAATGCGATGTAGAACTCTGTAAAGGCAGACTGTTGGCTCTGGGATTTCTCTATCAATTTTTGCCACTGCTACCCTTTCTATGTGCTCTTTTTTTCTCTGTCCTCTACTCCATAGTCTTTGACTTAAAGTTGGTGACTTGGCTATCTTCTCTGGTCCTTACAGAATTCTCACCTAATTATGGATTTGAAACTCAGAGCCTCTGGGTATAGCTCTGTAACCTATGGTAAATTGTTTATTTTCTGTGAGTTCCCAACTTGTCATTTGAAAATAGAATGGATAGTAGTTCATTTTCTTATGCTATTCATGTTAGCATAATGCCTGGCATACAATAATCATTCAATTCTAATATATTATGTAATTATAAAATAGTCTTTTATGGATATCCTGGAGTGAAGGGGTTAGGGGATTGCTAAGTATTAAGGAAATACTTTCCCTTCTATAAGAGAATATTGTCCCTGAAAGGAAAGTGTATTTCCTTCAGTTTCATTTCAGAAAAGGATTTTTGTCAGTTGATATATGGTTCTCTAACTTTCTGCTCAGCCCAAATCCACCTTTAATCAGAAATCTGGTCAGTGTGGTATTTTCAGAACTAGAAGGAAATAAAGTGGGATGATCAAAAGATGTGAAATAAGTGCCCTAGGGACACCCAGTACTCTTCTCTGACTTCCTTTGTTTATGCCTCTTGTACCTTAGAGATTTCTTCTTTCTTTAGAGGACATGGACTTTACTAGAAATATTGGAAGATTAAAAATGAGACTCAGGTGAGAAATTAAATATTAATAACTAAATTATCATGGTTATCAAGTATGAACTTTGCTTAACCTTTTATTTGTTTGTAAATAATCTTAATCTTTTTGAACCAATACTTAAAAAATAAGTATATTTTACATAAATATTGGATTTTAAGCTTATCATAAAAATCAGATCTGATTTACCTTCCAAAACTAAGTGTTGATTTGCAAATTCTAACATAAAGGCTGGCACATAGATCCTCAACAGACATTTGCTAATCACATTAAAGAATGATTATGACAAACAAGAGTATGGAGTTGTGATTGACTAAATAATGCCGATGGGCCTTTAGGATGCCAGCAGAGGACACAGGAGAGAAAGGGTGTGAGATGATCTTTTTCTTTCCTTTTTGAAAAAGTTTTGCAAAATGACTCACATGCACTTATCGTTAAGAAATGCCTATTGAACATCCTGGAAGATTCCTCCCCCAGCCTCCACCAGAATGTTATATGGGAGCATTGATTTGACTCTGATTTCCTTTGCTTTTCCCAAGTTGCATTCTTGTGATTCCAAGTGACATCCATGTAATCAAGTCCAGTGATCTCTTCTCAACCTTAATGCCCTTTCTGTTTTTGTCGCATTTGATGCTTTTGGATTTTCTCCCCACTGATATTTAGCTAACATTTACTGAGAATTTACTTTGTCTTAGAAACTTTACTAGCCTTGGATAACTTATCTGCTCTTTGTGAAAACCTAATGAAAAAAATATTTATTATTCCCATTTTATTTTATTTATTAAAAAAATTTTTAAATGTTTTATTTATTTCTGAGAGAGAGAGAGACAGTGTGAACAGGACAAGGTCAGAGAGAGGAGAAACACAATCTGAAGCAAGCTCTAGGCTCTGAGCTAGCTGTCAGCAAAGAGCCCAACATGGGGTTCAACCCACAAACCATGAGATCATGATCTGAGCGGAAGGTGGATGCTTAACCGACTGAGCCAACCAGGTGCCCCAATTATTCCCATTTTAAAGATGGGGAAATGTGTCTATGGTCACTCAGCCAGTAAGTGGGAGAGAGAGAATCTGATTATAGGCGCTGAGCTCGGAACTCACATTCTTAGCGCTGTTACAGTGGTAACAACATAATGCCTGAGGTAATCTTTGACTACTTTTCTGTGCCCTTTTCTCAGCGTGGCTCTCTGGTTCTGCTTTAACCATCTGCCACTTTCCTTAGAAATTATGATAACAAGTACAATACAAAATAGTGATTGCTTTCATTCCATTTTCTATTTCCAATTTAGTGCTCTTTGATCACATCCCGTGAATTTTGAAATGAAGTGTTACTCTTACTGATATTTTTTCTAACAGTTTAGGTTTTTATTTATTATTTGCTTCAAAAGAAGTTTAAGAAAGTGTTTTAAATATCTGAGGTACTGGAAGTAGTTTTTATGTTTGATTTCTATTGCTTTTAGATTAGATTGTAGTTATTGAATATGATATGTACTCTTTATATTTTAAAGAATTTATTGAGTTTTTCCTTGTGGCCAAAAATATGATAAATATTTGATTAATGTTTCATGGGTACTTGAAAAGAAAATGGACTTTCTTTTAGAGTTTGGGGTCAATTTTTATTAATTTTCTTTTCTTTGGATCTCATATCATTTTTGATTATTTTAATCACATAAACAATGAGAGCTGTGTTAAAACTTCTTGCTTCTTATACCTGTTTGTTCTTGCATATCCAGATGTTTTTTACCCTATATATTTTGTTACTATGATTTCAGCTCATAGATAAACCATAGTTATGTCTTCACTGTATGTTGTATCCTTCACTATTATAAAGATATGTTCTACTTCATACTTAACATTAGTTTTATTATTTCAACTTTAAAAACAATATAGTAACTCTCGTGTATCTAACCATGTGCATCTTGTATTATTTAATCCCAACAGGAAACCTTAAATGTTGGATACATAGTTGGTACTGTAATATTTGTTGTATAAATAAATGAATACAAATGAGTTTCCTGGGTTATGCACATGGCACCTCAGGTTTACTGAGTCATCCAAGGTCAGGTACAAGAGCAAAATTATGGAAATGTTTTTCTGCAGTTAACTTTTTGAAAACCTCTCTAAGATAACCCATAGTTTATCACAGAGTATTATCTAAACTTGTCAAAAGTTAGAACTTTGGATCAATATTTGTTCTGTATTCACAGATGATTTTTTTGAAGTTTAATTTACTTTATCTTCCTAATTTCAACAAGCTTAAGGTGTTAAAATATTCACAGACTTGGTTTATAACCAGTATTCAAAAAGGTCCCATATAACAATGTTGTCCCAAGTGTGAGGTAAGGCCAGTATTTGTATTGAACTTTAGTCCTTTACATTCAGAATATGTTTTACTATTTATTTTTTATTTCTTCAGTCAGTGTTCTCATGTGTAATATTATTTACCTAAGAACTTATTTAGTAGCCTTCAAACATTCAAATATATCTCAAGCCTGGGAATACTCATTGCTCAGCTTGATTAAAGTATAATTGTTGTCCCTGGATATTATTACTGTCAAGTGATAAGACATGTCTTTGAAAACTCCTTTTACCTGATTTTTGAAGGAAAATAAGAAATCTCTTAGGATACTCTTCCTCTCAGGTTTTGATGTCATAATGTGTGCTTTCTTTTCTTACATATTTATTTGAAATTAAATATTAACATTATTGGATATAAATAGCTTTGATTTAAAATGTAATTAGAAATACTACAGTTTTCTGATAAATTGGAGCATATTTTAAAACAAAAGTCTCTCCACAGTTACTTGGAATAGTTGACCACCACCTGTAATTATTTTTATATCTATGGTTACTTTGAGTTTAAAATTATTTGTATTCTAAGTGCAATCCATTTAATCTCAGGATTGACATATCTACTTTGCCAACTAAGAAGACCAGAATTATCATTTCAAACTGAGATTATGGATACAACTTAGTAGTGAGAGATTTAGTGGCTATGAGACCTGAGTGGGCCTTCAAGGTCCTTCTACTTTGCTCAAACACCCATCATGGATAGTCTTTGCTTCCTATTTCAGGGACTTTCTAAATCAACTAAGGCTCAAAAATTGAGTGAATTCCATTTCTTTTCTGGTCATATCCCCTAAAACTGGTATGTGTTTAAATTGTTTCATTTTAAATAGTTCGAATATGGGGACATATTTTAATAGTTCTTTCAAATAATTGTGGGTTTCCCTTATAATCAACAAGTGATGGTTTCTTAAAGACTAGCTGTAATAGGAAATTTGATGTCATACCGATGAACTTTTTATACTCTTTTCATTGGTCTACCTTTTGTTTTTTTCCCCAGTTTTATTGAGATAAAATTGACATAGGTCATTATATTAGTTTAAGATGTATTTACATAATGATTTGATATATGTTTATATTGTACAATGATTACCACAATAAAGTTCATTAAAACTCATCTTTCTATAGTTATATCTTTTTTCTTGTGTTGATATCTACTTTTAAGTTCTACTTTATTACCATTTTCAAATACACAATGCAGTGTTGTTAACTATAGTCACCATGTGGTAGAGCCCACATTCCCTTCATCTGGTAAAACCATTCTGTTCTGTTTCTGTGAGTTCATTTTAGTTTTTAGATTCCACATATAAGGGAGATCTTATGGTATTTGCCATCTGCTCTCTGACTTATTTCACTTCAAATTGTTTTTAAGTGTCATTACACAGTCTCACTTCTGGAATTCTGGCACAGCTTGGGTCTGCTTTGGTTTGATTAAACAGGATGTTTCTGATAGTGTGACCAGAATAGACCCATTTTTGGGGGTACATTTACTAGTGGTTAAAAACCATATTGTTGGGTGTTACAGAGAAGTTTCCAAACTCTCCTTCCTGCTGCCCTTCTCAATGGCAGAGAACCTAAATTTTTTTCTTACATTTGTGGAAGTATATCTTTAAAATTCCTACAGACATAGTTAACACTTTTCTTTGTAAAGGTGCTTAGGGTAGACTCAAGGTTGTGATCCAGTGCTAACAGTCTGGTTTTTCTTTTTTTCCCCATAAGGACCCAATTCATTTGAGAAAGGAGCATAGTCATATTTAGGCCAAATAAATGGTTCAAATGCAATTTTAATGAAAAGGAGCTATGGCCCAATTTCTTTTCAGAATCAGGGAATTTTACTTTGGGAGGACTTCGAAGATTTACAAAAATTTTCCTTCTGTTTTCTGTCTCCCTATATTATATATAAAATATATATATATAAAATATATGTAAGCATATCTACTTACAGATGTCTACATAAATATGTCTACATATACACATATCTCTATGTACTTTTCTATGTGTATATATCTATAGAATTATTTTAATAACTAAAATTTTTAAAGTTTATTTACTTTTGAGAGAGAGAGAGAGAGAGAGAGAGCATGAGCAGGGGAGGGGCAGAGAGAGAGGGAGACAATTTACTTCCATTTTACCAAGAGTAAACATTTTTGGTTCAATTGTCACTCAAAGTGACAGAAGCCAAAGTATTTTGAGATGAAACTGGCTCAGAGATGCAGAAAGCTGAAAGGCACAAGAGAAATTTAAATCTATGTTCAATGTTCTAAGTACATTTCCAGAATATCAAGAAAATATGAATAATGAAAGCAGCTACATTTACTGAGCATTTGCGATAATAATTCTGTCCTCCATATGTCAAAATGAGACCAAAGGAAGGCATATATTAAAATCCTCCCTTTTCAGGTAAAGAAAAGAATAAATACAACAATAAAAGTCACTAGGGGCAAAATGCATTGTTTAACCCTATAATACCTCAACTCAGAATTCACTTCCTGGGTTACTTAACTGTCATTCCATGAAGGTTATCAGAAATTTTACTTCTCTATTATGTATGTTTGATGTTAAATAAGTCTATAGAGGGGCACCTGGATGGCTCAGTGAGTTAAGCATGCAACTTTCGCACAGGTCATGATCTCATAGTTTGTGGGTTTGAACCTCGCATCAGACTCTGTGCTGACAGCTAGCTCAGAGCGTGGAACCTGTTTTTGATTCTGTGTCTCCCTCTCTCTCTGACCCTCCCTTGCTCATGCCGTCTCTCTCTCTCTCTCTCAGAAATAAAAAAAACATTAAAAAAAAAAAAAGAAATTATCCGCTAATGTTCTGTCCCATCCATAGGAAAGGAATGATATCAAACTGGCCTGAAAGAATTGATCATCAGGTGTCCTTCTATTTGCAACATTTGTCCAAAAGCTATTCAAGCCATACTCATAGCAGGTAAGGATTTCAGGTCTGATTTTAGTGCCTTGAAGTGACCCTAACAAATTGAGAGCCCTATAGGGCAGATACCCACTGTTTCAATTTTTCTCTATAAATTGTAGAGTGTTAGACATGTAATGTCTATAAAGTGTTGAATCATAGAAAGATATTGCAAAAACTATTTCAACCAGTAGTTCAGAAATGTGTTGAAATTTTAGATAATCCCTTACAATTTATGATATATGATGAAAAATGAGTTCCAGTTTTTAACGATTTGTTATGGCTAAAATCTGAATGCTAGAGAATATACTAAACTTGCAGCCATGGATGCCTAGTTAATGTGCCTTTGTAATAGAACAAACAGAAATCAACAACACTGTTCTCAGTAAATTTTAGCCAGGAAAGACCATGATAGATTGACAGGAAGTGTGCAGCTCACTGTGTTTGTTTGCTGCAGTATAAGCCAGAACTGTCTGTTGAATGATATGCTCAGTTGGTATAAGTGAGAATTATCTTCAGATCTGCATTACACAAAACCTAGAAAGAGCTAAAGTATAATTCTCAAAATAAGTATAAAAACCTTACCTTTTAAACTTTATAAGGAAATTCAGCTTTACAAGTTCCATTTCTGTTAAGGTTCTTGGCACTCAGAGTATCACACTGAGATCTTAGAATTGACGTGGTCTCTTAACTTTCTAGTTATTTCTAGTTTAAACAGCCCACCAGCTTTTCCATACACTGGACATAGGAATGGCCCTTTAACAATTTATTTGGGAAAGATGTTCAAACCCAGTTTGTCCTTTCTCTGTGATGAAGTGCTCTTTTAAATTCAATTACCAAGACTTAAATAGCCCTTCGTTGACTGACAAGAGAATTATTAACCACATTTTAATTGCTAAAGGCATTGTACATTTCTGATGGGAACATTTTTAATGCTTTGAACCAAAGCTAGATGCTCTCATTATCTCACATCATTTTTGGGGGGACGCGGTTAAGGTAACAATTTTATTTTGTGTAAGAGAAAATTTACTGTGGTTCACTGTTAATGGATCAGAAAACATCGGCAATATGGTGCATCTAGATTAGTAAACCTGTAATTTAGGACTGAAAATATCGATAGCATTTTCTGCTCTTGCACTTTCTGCTTTCCCTTCTCAATAGTTTCTTACTCATTATATTTAATTTAAGCAAGGTTACAGCCACTAAAGGGTGGAGTAAACTGCTATCTTCAGAGACAGGATTACAGGGTGAGCTCATTTCGTCTCCACTGCAATTATTTATGTTTAAACAATATTTTGTCCTCCGGAAAGATTCCAAATTCATGCAAAGATAATTAGAAGTTTTATGCATTCTGTTTTCTCCTAAAAATTTATCATTAAGAAATTTAGACTAAACCATTTTTAATTGCTTTGGCTAGGGCACAGCTTTTAAATGTAGTCAAACCATGCAGAGACAATATTTTAAAGATCTTTTAGCTTGAACTAACAAAACATAAATGAGTGGTATTGCTGTGTATGATTAGGAGTGTGTCTGATTAAAAGAACAGAGAGAGGTGGTAATAAACACACTAAGGAGAGAATTAAATGGTTGAATAAAGTAATATATACAAAAATAAAACATGATTTGGCTGGGAATCAGGAGACTTAAAATTACAGCCTTCCCCTAGTGAATTTTCTTCTCTTGGTCTCAGTTTCCTCATGTCTAAAAGCCAAGGTCAGGCAATTGTCTTGGTTATTTCTAGCTTCATTTCTGTGATAGCAAAACGTTACCAGGTGGTGGAAGGAGTGGATATCTTGAGTTATTTTTGTTTTTAGAGGAAAAATGCTGCTTAGCAAAAATATATTTTTAGAGAAAGAGGTATAGACCATTGACCACTGCACTTTTATATATAATCTTAAAGTAGTTTGCAGAATAAGAGTTTTCATAGGTGCTAAATTCTAAGACTGTGATTCTCAGAAAGTGGGATCCCTGAATCCTTAGGGAATCCTGAGATTAAGGGATCCACAAGGTCAAAACTATATTTATAAAAATAGTAAGACATTATTCATTATTTAGCACTTGGAATTTGCCATAATGGTACAAAAACAATAGGAGGTAAAACCACTGGTGACTTGGTACAAATCAGTGCAGCAGCAGCAGCAAACTGTACAGGTAGATGTATTCATAACCACTATGCACTTGTGGTTCAAAAAAAACCCAAAAGGCTTCCAGTTCTATATATAAAGAGTTTGGAAGGCACCACTGCATCCTAGACAACAATAAAATGCTCAAAACACTAAAACATTAACAATGCCACTGCTAAGTTTGGAAAGACAGGAAAATCCAGGGAATCATGACTTAATGGAGCAGAGACTCAGGAGCAGAAACCAGAGCCAGGGTAGTATGAGATAATAGGGGGAAATTTTTATATTTATTTATATTTATATTTATATTTATATTTATATTTGTATTTAATCTGTCCCCTGTTCCTAACAGAGAGCTCCTGAAAATCTTACAATTTTCTAGGTGATAAGAATTCTAGGAACATCTCTTTTTCTAATATTGGTCCTTTGACCTCTGCTCCTGACACAGAGCTTCTTCTACCTTTGTAATTTCCTGTTGATAGGAGTGGCTTCTGCTTTAATAAGGTGACTTTAGATGAGCTCCTGGATGGCAGCTGATCACAAAAAGACCATGCCATGATTAGAGGCTTGGAATTTTCAGCTCCACCCCTTATTCTCTTAATAAAGGAAAAAGGCTAAAAATGGAGTTAATGATTGGTCATGACTACATGATGAAGTCTCCATAAAATTCCCAAAGCATGGAGTTTGAAGAACTTTTAGGTAGGTGAACACATGGAGATGGTAGAAGAGTGGCTCATCTGGAGAGGGATTGAACACCTGCTGGTGTCTATGAATTGTTTGTTGGCATGGGGACAAACCACCAAACATTTGGCGACCTGAAAAGTCAGAATTAAATTTTTTTTCTGTGTAAAAATAAAGGAGATACCTAGGAAGTTATTCCTGAGGGAATAAAGGAAGGAAAAAACTGAGTTTGTTTACAGGTAGGAAAGCCTGAAGTGTAACTGACAAATTTCTGGAGGCTCTAGGTGGACAACTCTGAGTGTTAAAAACTCCAGGGGGACCCAGACATAGGGAGAACCCCACAGTATTTTGACATTTACCTCCAGGAGCACAACCAAGTTCTCACAGTAAATATTGTCTCATGCTCTGTCTGGGGAGGGGAAAAGGAACAGTTTTGAAATACAACAGAGCACTCTGTTCTTAACAAGACCCATCTTTAGGAGAAACTAGTTAACAAGAGTCTAACCTGATGGAGTTATTATCAGAGTCTAACTTATTTGGGGAAGGGTAATACCCAACTCTAGTTCCTGCAAGCTTTCTACATAGGAGAAAAGAAATATCCAATACCAGCCCATGCTAGCCATTCTCTCCCACCCAGGACAGGAGAAAAGAACAACTGAAAAACATCTCTGATGTTCACAGAGCAGAAGTATAAGCTCACTAAAAGACAGACAAAATCATGGTACTACTCCCCTGGCACTGTACTACCACTTAGTAATGGCCTTTTTACATCAGTTCCTTTATCCAATACAGAATGCCTGCTATCAAGAAAAAAAAATTAGAAAGCATACTAAAAGACAAAAAGAAAACCAGAAACCAAAAAACAAAAAGCAATTTGAGAAGACCTATTGAGCATGAGAACCAGACATGACAGGAATGTTGGAATCATCAAACCAGGAGTTTAAAACAACCATGATTAAAGTGCTAAGGCCTCTAATGGGTAAAGTAGATGGCGTGCAAGATCAGATGTGCAATAAAAGCAGAGGGATGGAAATTATAAGGAAAAAATAACTGAAGAGAAATAATAGAGGTCAAGGACATTGTATCAAAAATGAATAATGTCTTTGATGGGTTTATTTGTAGACTGGACACAGCTGAGGAAAGTGAATCTCTGAGCTTGAAGTTATGTCATTAGAAGTCTTGAAAACTGAAATGCAAAGAGAACAAAGACACAAAAACAACAGAAGTGGAATATCTGGATACTGTGGAACAACTACAAAGGGCATAACATATGTGTAGCCAAAAAACCAAAAGAAGAAAAAGAGAAAGGAAGAGAAGAAATATTTAAGGCAACAGGGACTGAAAAATTCCCTAAATGATTGTCAGGCATGAAACCACAGACCTAGGAAGCTCAGAGAATACCAAGCAGGTAAGTGACCCCTACCCTCCACACCTCTCTAAAGAAAACCCCAACTAAACATAGACATATCATCATCAAATCACAGAAAATCAAAGGTAAAGATAAAATTCCTAATGAAACCAGAAGGAGAAAATGGCAACAATGATACAAAGGACTAGAGAGAGGAATTAGAATAATTTTGCTATTACAAGGTACTTAAACTACCTATGAAGTGGTCTAGTGTTATTTGCAAGTGGATTTGGATTAGTTGTAATGTATATTACAAATTTTAGGGCAACCATTAAACAAAGGGGGAAAAAGGAGTATAATTGATATGCTAAGAAAAGAAAAAATGCAGTGCTCATTCAAAACCACAAAAAGCAGACAAAGAGTGAAAGATAAAAATAATAACAAAGAATAAGAGCAACAACTAAAATATATAGTAGGTATTAATAAACCTATATCAGTAGTCATTTTGATCATCAGTGGTCTAAATACACCAATTAAAAGACAGATTGTCAGAGTTGATTATAAAACAGGACCCTACTTTATAATGTCCACATGAAACCCACTTTAAATATAAAAACACATATAGATTAAAAGTAAATGGATGGAGAAAAATACCATGCCAACACTAATTCAAAAACAGTAGGTGTAGCTATATACATTCATCAGAGAAGACTTCAAAGCAAGGAAAATGATCAGTGATAAAGAAGGGCATCACATAGTGATAAAGAGATCAGTTTTTTCCAGAAGATATAACAATCCTTAATGCAACAACAGGGCATCAAACTACGTGGGCAAGTATTAATTGAATTGTAAGGAAAAATAGGTGAATCCAGTTTTGTGATTGGAGACTTCAACATCCCCTGTTAAAAGTGGGCTGACCCAACAGGCAGAAAATCAATAAGGACATATTTGAACTTATATAACTGACATCTATAGATTACATCTGACAAGAGCAGAAGACACTCTGCTCAAGTTCACATGCAACACTCACCACAATAGACCACATTCTGAACCATAAAACACACCTTAGAAATGGAAAAGAATAGGAATCACAGTATCTACTTTCAGAACATAATGGAACTAAACTTGAAATCATTAACAAAAAAAAAAACCAAAAAAAACCCAACTGTATGGAGAAATGGAGAATAAACAACACACTTTTTAAAAATGTTTATTTTTGAGAGAAAGAGAGTACATGTGCAGGGCTAGGGGGAAAGAGAGAGAGAGAGAGAGAGAGAGACTGAATCCGAAGCAGACTCCAGGCTCTGAGCTGTCACACGGACCCTGTTGCAGGGCTCGAACCCACAAACTGTGAGATCATGACCTGAGCTGAAGTTGGATGCTTAACTGAATGAGCCACTCAGGCACCCCAAACAACACACTTTTAAATGACATATGGGTCTCAAAGAAGAAATCTCAAGAAATTTAAAAATATTTGAATTAAGTGAAGTGAAAACACAACCTATCAAAATTTGTGGGATTCAGTGAATACAGTGCTTAGAGGGAAATTTATACCATTGAATACATATTAGAAAATGAGGAAAATATTAACTCAATAAGTTGTTTCCACTTTAGGAAACTAGAAAAAGAAGAGTAAATGAAATCCAGAGTAAACAGAAGAAAAGAAATGATAAATATTTGAGCAAAAATAAATGAAATTGAAAATAGGAAATCAATAGAGAAAATTGATGAAACCAAAAGCTGGTTCTTTGAAAAGACTAGTAAAATTGATAAGCTTCTAGCCAAGCTAAGAAAAAAAGATGGTGCAAATTACTAAAACTTATATTAAACATATATAAAACAGATACTATGGACAATTATAGGATGATAAAGGAATATTATGAACACCTCTATGCTCACAAATTTGATAAACAAATGAAATGGACAATTCTTAGAAAGATACAATTTTCCAAAAGTCACAAGAAGAAATAGACAAGCCTATATCAATGGTTAGTTTGTGATCAGTTGATCATTGATCAAATTGACCAATGATTAATAATCTTCCAAAGCAGAAAGCAGCAGGCCTAGATGGGTTCACTGGTGAATTCTAGCAGACATTTAAAGAAAGAGTTATACCACTTTTCTGCAATCTCTTTCAGAAGATAAGAGCAGAGAGAATACTTCCCAATTCATTCTATGAAGCCAGTATTATGCTCATACCAAGAACAGACAGATATTACAAGAAAAGAAGATTACAGAGCAATATCTCTCACCAACATAAATGGAAAACTGTAGAAACAGTGCAAAGATCAATGTTTTCAAGAGTTGAATGTGGAGGAGGGATGAATAAGGAGAACACAGAATTTTTAGGGCAATGAAAATATTCAGTATGATACTACAGTGATGGATACATGTCATACATTTGTTCCAACTCAGAGAATGTACAACACCAAGAGTGAACCCTAAGGTAAATTATGGACTTTGGGTGATTATGATGTGTCAATGTAGGTTCATCAGTTGTAATGAATATGCCTCTGTAGATAAGCTGTGCATGTGTGGGGGCAGGGAGTATATGGAAAATCTTGCCACTTCTTTCTTCATGTTGCTGTGAACCTAAGACTGCACTAAAAAATAAAATCCTTAAAAAAGGCTGATTTTACATCCATAGTGATCAGTACAAACATGAATAAATATTAATAAAACATATAAACATTAATAAATATTAAAAATATTAACAAAGTATTAATTAAGATTAATCTTTGAGTTCACTTATTTATAACATTCTTTGTGTCAAAATAGGAAGTGCACAAAAAGCAATGTTTCTGCCTATGGAGGTATGGTGGTTGTTTGAGTCACAAGCTGACCTAGCTGCTTTTCACATGAATTACCATTTTTCCAATTCCCTTATATATGTGAGGCTGAATTTCCTACATATTTTTAAAATGTTAATTTATTTACTTTTGAGAGAGAGCAAGAGCCAGAGAGGGGCAGAGAGAGAGGGAGAGACGGAGAATCCCAAGCAGGCTCCATGTTAACAGCTCAAATGGGGCTCAGACCCACTAACCATGAGATCATGATGGGAGTTGAAACCAAGCGTCAGACACTTATCCAACTGAGCCACCCAGAAACCCCAGATTTCCTACATATTCTTTAACCACAACAACAAATTCACAACAGATTGAATTCACAAGAAAATAGTATTTTACCATTTTCTATCAAGCTAGACATTAGAGTTTTGCAAAAGTGTAATAATATTGTTCTTACTAAATTACTTTAAAATTATTATTCAGAAAAAATGCTATTCTTGTGAACATATTATAGCTTAACTACTGTTATTTTAAATAAATTAAGTAAAATTTAAAAAATTGCTTAGTTTTCACTTTCAAATCTGTTTAGTCATTTAATAGGTAAAATCCACAGAAATAAAGTCTATCAGGGGTCTTCAGTAATTTTAAGGATTTAAAGGATTGTGAGATGAAAAAGTTTGAGAACAGCTCTTCTCTGTGGCTTCCTGAAAATTAATAGCAGCACATCTAATTTGCATTTTTTTCCCTAGAGATGTCTTTTCTGCAATAAAATTTACTAGCATGTTTTCTCTCAGGATAGAATATGAGGAAGAACCATCTTTAAAAACAAAACAAAACAAAAAACAACTAAACTTAGGTGGCTCAGTTTGTTAAGCGCTGGATTTTGGCTCAGGTCATGGTCTCATGGTTTGCAAGTTTGAGTCCTGCACCAGGCTCTATGCTAACAGCTCAGAGCCTGGAGTCTGCTTCAGATTGTGTTTCCTTCTCTCTCTGTCCCCTTCCCTGCTCATGCTTTCTTTCTCTCTCTCTCTCTCTCAGAGATAAATAAACATAAAATAATTTTTAAAAAGCCCCCAAAAAGCTAAGCTTTAACTTCTGTCAGAGCTCTGGAGCTGCATAGCGACCAGTGTTTTAGATTTGAGAAGTTCAATGGTGATATTGATGGTACTCATCTTGGAAGATTCTTGAGGCACCTAGAATTTCTCATTCTTTTCCATTGTTGTTTTGTTTTATTTTTATTCTTTCAGCTTACTTTAAAATCATAAAAGCACCCTGGAAGTTTTCACCAGAGTTATGTATAATGAAAATGGTTATTGCAAGGTAGCATCTGAGAGGTAGGGGTTATTTCCTTTGATCCTTTAGCAATTCCAAGGAAGTTCAAGGAGGCCTTACACAAAGTATATGAACCATTGTCAGAGTTCGGTAAGGCATCAATTTATCTTGACCCCTGAAATAATATTGAAACAATAATAAAAACTAAAATCAATCAGTGGAAATAAGTGTAACGAATTGTGTAAATGAAGCAGAGCATATGCATTTATAGCTAACTACATGTGAAATGCACTTAGGCCAGACCTTATTGCTAATTTACCAAATTATACTGTGGAGCGGAGTGAAAGGCAGTAGATTAACAGACTGCTCTGAGTTCGGCAGAATACAGGGTGTGCGTGAATGGTGATTTGTTGGTGTGCATGCCATTCCTTACCTCCTGGGAGTAAATTCTGGTTGGGAGCATATTATATATTATAAACTTGTCCTGTTCTCAGCCAAAGCCTCATTTGTTAGTTTTTCCCTTCCTCTTTTGTTTCTGCAGAGTGGTTTATGATATGCTAAATTAAATTGCACTGGCTGTTCCCTTGATGGAGCTAGAACAATCCCTCATGAATGTTCCCAGGGCAACTGTGGAAGTAGATAAAAAGCCCATGTGCAGTATGCATGGAGTGGTTCTGAATGGAAAACTCTGAACTAGGCTCTGTTGGGAAGACTGCAAGAGGGCAGGAGAAACTAGTTTTTCCCCTGCAGGGGCTTGCAGCAAATTAGGGCATCAGGGACACGGCAAAGCCTTAGAAAGTGTAAAAATTACAAATTCTTCAAAAGGAATGTATATGATGTTAGAGGCAAAGTCACAGAGTAGTATTTGGTAGGCTGAGTATAACACAAAGACTAGGATAAAATGCTTTAAAAAGCCTTTTAAATTTTTTGAAATATTTTAAATATATAAAAAATCTCAGACAGAAATTTGAGAGTCTACTTTGTTATCACTGTGCATGTTTTAAAAATCCTAGTATTTGGCTTTATTCAAAGTTTTCCCTCTCTGAGAATGTTTTGGTTCGTTTGCAAACACAGGAAGGTATGGTATGTGATAATTTCATATAAGTCCCCAATGCTCTCCTTCACCTCTTTCCCGTCTCTGTAAATGCAACATCTTTATCTAGCATGTCCTAGTTGTACAAGCAGAACATGGAGTCATTTTTAACATCTCCCTTTTCCTCTATCCTCATATAGAATCCACCCCAAGTCCTAGTGATTTTTTTTTTGGCCAAAATATCTCCCAGATCCAGTGAGTTCTTTTCAGCCAATATTCAGCTCACCATTGTGTTTCACCTGGACTGCTACAATAATCTTCCAACTGGTCTAATACATATCTACACTTTTTTCTCCAAACTGTTCTCCACCCTGTAGCCAGAATGATCTTTGTGAACCACACATTTGATCCTTAAACCATTCAGTGGCTTCCCATTACACTTCAGATACAGATAAAGCTCTTTGTTGTAGATTTAAGATGCTGTAAAGTCTTACTTTTTTGGCATCGTTTTGCATTACAATGTCTCTCAAGGTTACTATATATAGTTGTGTATGTTGTGCACTGCATAACTCCAGGAAGCACTTGACACATTTTAGTCCACTTGATGAAGCTTCTGCAGTATCAAAATTAACACATTCATATGGGAAACACTGCTTCCCACCTCCAGCTCCTCCCTCCCCCCTGCTGCCCCTCTACATTTTTTGCACTTCAGTTCCTGGCCTTATTTTGTATTCTCAAATGTGTCCTTACTTTTGTTTTGTTTTAACCATAAAGTCTTTTACTCTTATTATTCTGCCTGGAATGTTCTTTTATCCTTTCTTTATCAAGTTAACCACAAAACATCTTTCCAATCTCTGCTTAGTCCTTAGACCTTTAGTTGGGTTAAATATCCTTATTACACTTAGTTGTATGTCCATGTAGCTCTCCTTTATGTCATGTAATTATTTGACTAATATTCATCACTCTCACTACAGTGTGAAAGGTGGGCAATTTGTACAATTAGCTCATCATTATAAGTAGGTGGCACAGAGAGAGGACCCACTGGATATTGTCAGTTGATTAATTCACAATGTTTGGACCTCTTTTGTCTCATATGAATGTATCATGTATACTCTTCTACACTATGCCTTTGCTAATTGCATATTGGTTCACAACACGCATATTCCATAGTTGACTAATTGCATCTATTGGACATATTTATTGTTTTCAGTTTTCCAGTGTTGTTCTTGTTGTCTCATTTCATCTTATTATTCATTAGCTGGATTCAGAGAGAATTATATCCTGGATTTATGCAAAGATAAGCCAACATTTTTTATATGGGAAGAAAAACATGTTAAAAGGCATAGTTAGGAGTTAGTAAGAGGTTGTTAGGGAGTCACAAACAGTTTTGACATGTAATAAAAAATAAATTTCATATGAAGAGGAAATAAAGAGAAAAATTAGTACTATTGGAAAGCCTTGAAGTTTGAAGTGAAGTGTTTGGCTTCTGCCTTACTGCTAACTTCAACTAAAATGTTTGGATTGGGATGAATATGAGTGCAGATGCTCATGATTTAATTAACACTATTTTTTTATTTATAATATCAATCTTGACTTTTACCTCTAATTTCCTATTATGTCCAATTTCAGGTTACATATTGAGAGCAATAAAGAAGCAGCTGTAGCGTATAGCTAATACAGAAATGAAGTTTGGGATTATATCACCAAACATCAAAAACCAACACTATTATTAGTGAGTGAAACAATCTTAGTGTGGTAAAAGATCAGAGCGTGCCAGTGGGTTATAGTGGATTAAAAACATCAGGATTTAATCACCGTCTAATGAATATTAGACTGATGAAAATAGAGGAAGCAGGACTCTGGTGATTGATGGGAAAATGTCAGAAGGCGATTCATGGCTCTGTGCCATAGACAGTAATGGTGAAAGCTACAGAGGTCTAGCTCAGGACAGGGAGGCAGTTCTCTTGCCACTAATTTTTTCTTTCTTTTGAACTTACCTGTTATCTTGAGAAAGAGTGCATTGGATAACAGTGGTAATTCAATGGTCATTCTCTTACAGAGTTGTGTAAATAAATTTGAGTACATGTTAAAAAAATGTACCTCCAAATGCTTTCCTCAGGAAGGAAATTTATTACTTGAAATAACTGGAAATTTTGAAGTAAGGTAGGCTACAGAGGATGTTCAGTGGTTCAGTAATATCATCCAGAATCCCTTTTCTTTTGATCTTTGTATTCATCCATTACTGCTGCAAAATGGTGGCAGCAATTCCAGGCCCCACATCTAGACAGGATAAGAAGAATGTATCTTCTCATGACAGTCAATAATTACAGGGGAGGTACTTCCTATAATCCCACCCAACAACTACCTACTTATATTTGAAGAGAATTATAAGCCTAATCTTGAGCCAAGCCACGTATTGGAAAAGAGATGGGTTTACCATTATTTGCTTAGACCAATTAGGGATGGTGTTGACAGGGGTAGTCAACCACAATAAGCAATATAGCAAATAGCATGTTATTAAAATGATGCAAATATATGAAGTGATTAGTAACTGACTATAGATGATGAATTATAGTAGGGTCAGTAAGAATTCATATAGGTAGATTTGTTGAAAGAGATGTGACTTCAATTTTTATGACTGTTCATAATATAGCTATTTTAATTATTTCCCAACTTTCATCCCTAAAGTTTGTTTCTTCAAATCTAACCTATCTTCCAATCACTGAGAAGAGATTCTCTTTTATTTACTTTTTGTGCTAGGTTCTGGAGATAGCGTAGTGTATAAGGCAGTGAAGATTCTGTTTTCACAGAGTCTATATCTAGTGGCAGGAGGTAGAAATAAATAAATATATATCAACAATATATTTTTAAATATTGATAATTATCTTTTAAAAAAGAGAAGTCACTACATTACAAAGGCACTCAGGTAACTATTTTGACATTTTGACAACTATTTTGACATATATTTTGATATATACTCTGTAATAGTATATATCAGTTGTAATTAAAATAAGTTAAAATCTTGTTCACCATTTGGCTGTGTTCAGACTTTGGTTGTGATTAGCATTTGGCTGTGAAGAATTCATGGCATACCAGCATGTTCTGGCATATGGATGCGAAACACTAACTGTGGGACCTTTGGCTAAATGTTTCATCTCTGTCTGTGGTCCAGTTTCTTCACCAGTAAGGTAGGATAACAATACTACCCACTTAAGGCATTTTCATGAAGATTAAATATTCTCAATGCCTGACATATGTAAGTGGAATGGAAGTGTGTGTAAAATTAATAAAACTTAATAAAATAGGTGCCTCTTATTAACTAGAAAGAGAAATGAGCTTCTGTTTTAATTCTTTTAATTGTATATTATGATTAGAAATGGACTTGAGATTGTATTTAGTTCAGTGTTCTCATCACGTGGGAGGAAATGAAGCTGAGAGACGGGACAGTGTTTCAGTCAGAATCAGACCTGAGGTCTTTCTCATGCCTCCGCACAACTCTTTCTAATGTTTCACTCTGTCATGATCTCCAGTCACACGTGTTTTAAGTATTTACATCCGTAGGAAAGCAGAACCCGCCCTTATCAAGAATAACTGAGCCAAGAGCTATAAACCTCTGTTTCCTGGTGGTGTAGTTACTAATTCACTCTTGCCCTGTGGTCTAGATATGGAGTTCACTTGGTAGAAGTGGGTGTTTTCAGAGCCAAACTGCTGCGATTACCTCAGTGTTTCATATACTGGTGTTTTTTGGTTAAAGTCCTAATTAGCCTTCTGTAGCTAATGAGCTTGTGGGTTATAAATCTACTTATTATTATGAATGATAGGGCCATTGCTTAAAATTTGCCACTTTTGTACTAAGACATAATTATTTATGAAAAGGCCTTGCCCCAGAAATGGAAATTATAATAATTAGACTTAATCTTTCTGTGGCTTATGTATTTTTTTTCCCCAAAGAAACAGATGTCTAGAGGGTGTTAATTACTAGTAGTGGAAAGTTTCCGAATCAGACAAATCAGAAAGTCAGGAGGCAAAACCCTGGAACTTTTAGCCATTACTTAGCCATGTGCCTTTAGAAAAGAAGCAATCCCTAGAGGCTTTTTGTTAATTGTAGATTTGTACTACGTAACATCACCCGTGGAGGATTCTTATAACTTTGTTTCTTTAGAAGGCAATGGATGCTTTTTAAGGTGCTTTTAAAAAATTATTAAATAGATACAACAATTATATTTCTGAAAGTGTATTAACTAGGTTAAAACTGGACCATGATTATTATGTTAGAAAAAGAATGTGGAAAATACCCTTTTTTTCAGGACACTGAACTTCATACTTAAGCATGGGCTTAACTATGGTCTACAGCTAGTGGCTTGTCACAAACTGAAACACAAGTACTCAATTCCCCAGTCTGGAGAAAAATTATGTCTATTAAATTTTCTCGAATGAAACAGTATAACATATATTCATTAAAATTAATGAAAAATTTAATTAAAATTCCTATTACTAAGATGAAAAGATATTGCTGGTAGTCTTTGTAGCTGAAGATGCTGTTTCTAGATGTTTATATAATAATAAACTTAAATTAGAACAGGGGCAATCTTTAGAGACTATCAGTCTAAATTAATTTGGTCTAGATGCTAGACTCAGCTCCTCATTTTAGATGAGGACACAGAGGTAGTATGATAGGTAATATGAGATGCAACACTAGACAGCTTGTTAGTGGCAGAGCTGGAACTAGAACAGAGGTCTCCTGGCTTCTAGTTCAGTAAGCTTCCAACGGTACCCCAAAACTATCAGGTTGTGCTTAGGTAATCAAAATATCCATCCTGCCTACTAATCTCCTGCAAATCCGTGCCTCACCTCTTCCATCTCTCCCTAGAACATGGGTTTCTTCCCAGCCTGACAAAGGATGCCCTTGTGATTTTACAGCAGCATTTTCAAATAATAACATTGGCCATAAAAAGAGTGTAGTGTGTAAGGATGTCTACTTCATAATTTCAGCCCAATCTTTGATCCTTGTTGTTGTAGCTTTTTTTTTTTAGCTTTATTGATAGGAGTATGGATTCTGAGGTTCAAATCCTGATGCCCTCATTTGTAATCTGTGTTCTCTCAAGCAAGCAACTTTGCTTCAGTGTACACTTCTGGAAAAACCTAGGATTATTGGTAGTAAATATCTCATAGATTTTTGTGAACATTAGATAAAGTGATATTCATAAAGGACTTAGGAAAGTGCCTAATACACAGTTTTCACTTAGTAAATGTTGGCTGTTGTTTTTTGTAGTATTTTGTGGTACTTGCAGAAACAAGTTAGTGTATAAAATAATACGGATTATAAGTATAGAGAGCTTCCAAGTGCTTTACGTAAATAAGCCCTTATGTATTAATTAATGTCATCACAACAACCCCAAATTGGACATTAGCCCAGTTTTGTCGACAATAGCACTGAGACCCAGAATGATTATCTCACTTCCTTGAAGCCACACAACTATTTGCTGATGGAAGCTTTCATAGCTCGCATTGTTGGTACAGTTGAATCTCATGTTTTTGCCTATTTTTAACAGAGTCCACAGGCCAGTGTTTGCCCTCTAAATTTTCTAATGGGAAACCTTTGAAATCTTTTTTTTTTCCTTAAAAAAACTGAAATGATAATTGATAGTCATGCTGAGTAGTTTTTCTAAGGGCCTCCAGAAAGGCTAAGGTTGTGCTGCTACGCGATGCAGGATATTATTATATTGCTCTGGCAGATTCTAAAATTCAGAGGGGAGCACTTTATTTAGCACTGGAACACACCTGGCCTAAGAGATGGCAGGAAATGGTATGAATTAAAGGTCAACCACCTCTGCTTCCTGACTCAAGGAGCCTGTTAAGGCCTGCCCCAACAGGGTTGCTCTCTAATAAAGATCACCCACAGAATGACACCATCTGGCATATGTCAGATGGGAGGAGACAAGAGCAACAGCTGTAGCCATCTGCCTATGTTGCCATTGACTTGAAAATGAAGGGGCAGGGAGGGTCCATGCTTCTAGTTGACTGAATATGTTGTCATTCCCCAGCCCTGTCTTTTTAAAGATTTTTCTGTAAAGATATTCTTTCAGAGATTGCTGGCATTGTCATGTATACTTTTGTGGTGGAAGTTACATTGATACCTCTCATTCTAGAAGTTTTGAAATTGAACCATGGTTTTTTCATCCCGTTCAATTCACTTTCCAAAATAAGTTATAAAATTCCTTAAGAATTGGCAATGCATTCTTAGAACTTGTACCATGCATACACAGTTGCATAATTTTAAAAAGAACTCATCAGGATGCTGGAAATGGTGAGATCTCCATCATTGTTTTTCACCAACATCTGCATGGACTTCTGTCATCTTGAATTTAGGAAAATTTTGGAAGAGTTTGGAAGTTCATTCCTAATACCATGGCTTACTATTCTTTTGTGATCACTAAGGCATTATAGATTAGTATAATGAGGGTTTTGCACTGGGGTGTCAGAAGACTTGAATTTCAGTTCAGATCTCAATGACCTTGAACTATTCACATTCAATATCAGCAATCCTGTTTCCTCATCTTCAAAAGGAGATGCGTTAGTAATGATGAACTAGATTATCCAGAAGTAACCAATAACCCAATTTACTCGAGTTTACTCCAACAGAATTAACTTCTCACTTATTTTGCTTGTCCTATTAGGTAGGCCAAGGGTTCTGATCCACACAGTCACTTAGGGACCAGCTGAAGAGGCTTTCCTCTCTTGGAGCTGAATCATTGTGAACACATCTTCCCTATTTGCCATGCCATCTCATCCTTAGAGATTAGAGAACTATGTGTAAGCATTTTATTGCCTCATCCTAGAAGCAACATCACTTCTCACATTTCATTGGTAAGAAACAGTAAGAAAAACTAAGAGGGCTGAGAAATATAGAGGAACAAATGGACTATTTGGTGAATATGATAGTATCTTGCACATAAGAGGATGGTGATTCTTTGTTTTCTTGACCAATGGAAACATTTCTTATTATGAAATATATAAAATATGAAACAAATCAGAGTGAGACTGTACTAATGGAAGGACAGTTTAAGAGGCCAGGGCCTTTGCCTGCATGTTCTATACTTCATAGCGACCAATGCATGTAGTAACACCCAAGACACCTCTGTGGACCAACTAGGGCTCACTGTGCACAGTGTGAAAACTTCCTGACTGGGTGATCTCTAAGTTTGATAGAAGCAACTTTTAAAATTCTATTTATAAATGATTTTATAATCATTTATAATTATGGATGAGTTCTTTTTAAAATTAATTACGCAATTGTGTATGCACGGTACAAGTTCTAAGAATGCATTGCCAATTCTTAAGGAATTTTGTAACTTATTATTTTAATTGAAAACATGATCTACTACTAAAAAAGAAGATGGATTTACCCATAATCCCTAACAAAATTAATTTTTTATTTGCCTTGAGGTCTAGTCCATATTCATATCTATATTTACATAATTATATTTATATGCAGTTTTGTGTTTTTATTTAATATTTTATTGTATATTTTTCAATTGTATTTGGCCTTTGTAATGATTATTTTTATAATAGAATATTTTTTAAAATGTTTAATGTTTATTTATTTTTGAGAGAGACAGAACATGAGTGGGGAAGGAGGAGAGACATAGAATCTGAAGCAGCCTTCAGGCTCTGAGCTGTCAGCACAGAGCCTGATGTGGGGTTCAGACCCATGAACGGTGGGATCATGACCTGAGCTGAAGTTGGATGCTTAACCAACTGAGCCACCCAGGTGCCCCTATAATGGAATATTTTTAACTAATATAATCCTATATGCAATAATCTAAGTCTTCAAGTCAGTATCTGGAAATGTGTTTTCTAAAAATGGCAATAATGATAATAATAATAATCATCATCAAGTTGAATTTTTAAGAAGAATTTAGAAATTAGAAAAGAAATTGATAAAGTAGAAGAGATTCACCTGAAAGTAAACTAGTAAGATGAGCAGTGAACTCTGTGGGAACCAAACACATCTGAGCTAAAACCAGAGTTATGGTAATATATTATTGAGAGTGTACTGTGCTTTGTGTATTGTCTAAGCATTTCTCATGAATCGTCTCAATCCTTAACCTGTGAGAAATAAGTAAAGCTATTTTACAAATCATTTTACAGAGGATAAAAGTTGAAGTTGTTTTCTTTTTTTTTTAATTTTAAAAAATGTTTTATTTATTTTTGAGATAGAAGGAGAGACAGCATGAGCAGGGGAGGGTCAGAGAGAGAGGAAGACACAGAATTGAAACAGGCTCCAGGCTCTGAGTTGGCTGTCAGCACAGAGCCCAATGTGGGGCTTGAACCGACCAACCATGAGATCATGACCTGAGTTGAAGCCGGTCGCTTAACTGACTGAGCCACCCAGGTGCCCTGTGAAGCTCAGTTTTCTTAACAATATGTCCAGAATTAGAAACTGGATTCATGTACAGTTATGTCTCCAAAGCTTAGATTCTTGCTTCCCATTTTATGAAGACATGTTCAGAGGCAGCCATCTAGGATGAGGTGAGGAGGTGGTGCAAATCTTTTATGAGCCTTCCCCATTCTTACTGTTTGCTTTCCTTTTTAAATTATAACCATTTAAAAATTGCATTGAAATTTACTTTGAAGCCATAGAGTACAAATGAAATGTTAAAAAAGGCTTTTAATGCCAATATATTTAAATGTGGTTCCATAGTTCATTTTACTACAGAATTAATGTGAATATACAAATGACAGATTGCTTTGTGGATAATATTAATTCTGTCTCTTGACCCAGTAAAAAAAATCTAATAGATTATATAAATCAAGTCCAGCAAGAAAACAACTTATTTAAAGTGACTTCAAGGCAGTATACACAATAGTAATGACTCTAATAGTATTGCAAAAGAAAGGTTATAAACAAATATTGATTATTAATTATTCAAATTTTATCAAGGCCCATGGTAAAAGACCTTGACCTATATGTAGTGCTAACAAATGCATGGAGGAAAAAAGACTATAAAGCCAAATATCCATTTTCCTTTTAATGTATACTTATCTTCATACCAGTTAACTTAAGAATGAACATTCTGTTTTAAAAGGTATAGCACAGGGGTGCCTGGGTGGCTTAGTCGGTTAAGTGTCCGACTTTAACCTGGGTCATGATCTTGTGGTTCGTGGGTTCGAGCCCCGCGTCGGGCTCTGTGCTGACTGCCAGCTCAGAGCCTGGAGCCTGTTTCAGAGTCTGTGTCTCCCTCTCTCTCTAACCCTTCCCTGTTCACGCTGTCTCTCTCTCTCTCTCCCCTAGAAATAAATTTAAAAAATATATAAATAAAAGGTATAGCACATAGCACAGTATTAGTCCTGTTGATAACATTTGTCTTATAAAGTAGGGAAAACAGCTTTCATCCTTGAGTCAAGATGGGGACACAGACATGTTTTGTTCTGCCCAGGTAGTGTTAATAATTATTTGTCAACATTTAGATTTGAGCTTGGGGTAGGCAGAATAATAGCTCCCCAAAGATATCCATGCCTAATCTTTAGGATTCTAGAATATATTTCATTATACAGTCCAAAGGGGCTTTGCAGATATAATTAAGGTTATGGATCAAACCTTAAAATCAGGAGATTATCCTGGATTATCTAGGTGGGCCGAATCTAATGACATGAACCCTTAGAAACAAAGAATTTTCTCCACCTGGAAAGTAGAGAGATGTGGCTGCTGGGAACATATGAGAGAGACAAAGCTTTAGAGAGATTCACCACACTGTTGCAGGAGGGACGTCACATGGAAAGCATGAGAAAGAACATGGGCAGCATATAGTAGCAAAGACCATTCCCAGCAAGGAAAGAGAGACTTTGGCTCTGCAACCATAAGGTTCTGAATTTGGCCAAACTTGGATGAGCTTTGAAGCCAATATATCCCCAGAACATCTAGAAAGAAATGAAACTTACTGACACCTTGATTTCAACCTTGGGAGACTCTAAGTGGAGGACCAAGTTGAGTCACAGTCTCACTGAATCTCTAACCTACAGAAAATAGGCAATAATAAGAGTGTTAAGTCCCTAATTTTGTGGTAATTTTAAAAAATATTTACTTATTTTTGAAAGAAAGACAGAACATGAGCGGGGGAGGGGCAGAGAATGAAGAAGACACAGAATCTGAAGCAGGCTCCAGGTTCCAAGCTGTCAGCACAGAGCCTGACACAGGGCTCAAACTTCCGAACCCTGAGATCATGACCTGAGCCAAAGTTGGACACCTACCAACCGAGCCACCTAGGCACCCTGTGGTGATTTTTTTTTATATCAGCAAAAGGAAACTAATACTGAATATCTTATAGAGACAAATTCATGTTTCTGAGCACATTTTTTTGTTTGACCACTTGTTTTGGAGTTGAGTAGCAAAGGACCCATTTGGATGAAGCCTGAGACTCTTATTTATACAAGTTGCTACCAGACCACTTATCTGTATAACCCACCAACCACTGACTTTCAGGTTACAGGGGACACACCTAGATAAGAACACTCACAGTTAGCTTGGGGATGTTTCTATTCCTCTATCAATGATGTTTACTTCAGCATTCCTGAATATTTGCCTCATATGCCATTTCAAATTAGATCCCATTCTGCCCTTCACTTCCCTTTCTCTCTTTCTTTATTTTTAATAGATCTTAGTGGACCCAACAAAGTTGGTTGCTGTAGAAACATAACCCTTCCTTTTCACAAATGTTTTTCAGAAATAAATGTCATCATGCAGTTCTTTTATCAAGTTTCTTTCACTGCCTCAGTTGCCATGGAGTTTCCCTCATCCATTTATTGAACCATGTCGGACAAATGTTCTGCTGCAGAATCCAAGTGAAGTCAGCACTCCAATATTTTATATTTAATTATAGTTGCTGCATATAAGGACAGGGCACTAGATTATGTAGGAATAGTAAATAAATACATCTTCTTGGTGTGGAATTATCTTGCGATAGAAAAAAGCAAATTTAAATAATGAGACAGACATCTGCCTGGGCAATAGAGGAATCCCCAGCCCTAAATATCTTGTTCCAGTGATTGGAAACATCAATATGTTTTCATAGTTACCTGTATATTTCTCTATTTTATCACTTTTCACAGATGAAATCTAACATTTATTCATTTAGTTGCTCAATTAGTCTCCCCCACTACATATTTAAGCTTTCTAATGGCAAATTCTCTATATCTTGATCCCCATTTAATACTAATAATATACCATAATGCCTGAAGTATTAGAAGACTGTAGTAATTCTTTGTCAAATGAAAATTGTATGTGTTGTTATCATTTTTGTATATCAAATTGTGTGTACAGTGTCTAATTCTGAATCATAATGTGACAAAGCATTTGGGACAAAGCGTTTAAGTCTAAGCATGATTCAGGTAAACCATTTGTTTAAGAAGTTGAAAGAACTCAACTTCCTAGATATATTCATTTTAGGGTAATGCTCAGAGAACTAGGTCTGTTCCATATCCTGCTAAGTAGCAGCCTGATAGTGTCATATATGATTTTGTTTCTCATCTTCCACACTGAACGTTACTCATGACAATATGTTTCATTTCATTTCATCACAGAGTAGAGACATTCCTACAGTTTGTGATAGATGCTTTTCCTCTAAGAGTAGGTCTCAAAGTTAATCTTGGAAGAGGGAGTCCATTTCTAGGATCTGGAGAATGGCTAATGTCTCAGTCCCAGGAGGAAAAGCATAACTGGAAAAATTCCATACAAGGATTTTTGTCTTAAAAATTATTTTTCAAAGCTTGATGCATTTATTTTCTATCTGAAAATAATGCATATTTATTATAAAATTTAAATAATGGAGATTAGAGAAAATTAAAATTGCTCCTTTTCCTGTACTCCTTGATTCTACTTCTCAGATAGAGGCACTGTTGGTATTTGACAAATCCGAACACTATGTTTCTTATGCCCTGAATTTGGTCTGGTCCAGGCTAGAGTTCAGGCTCTACTACTACCTTTCTGAATGAAGTTAGGAAAGTCACCTAATATTTCTGACCTTTAGTTTCTTTGTTTATAAAATAAAATTTCTGGTGGTACCTACTTCATAAGCTTAATATAAGGGTTCAGTGAGGTAATGCACATTACATGCTTAGCACACTGCTTGATATTCAATGCATAGCAACTGGTGCTATTGGAGTATTGCTATTCATTTTCTTTATAATATTTTGATAAAATACATTAATGGGTATCTTTCCAAGTCAGTACTAAACATAAAAGTTATCTTCTTAAGTGGCCCCAGAATATTCCAATAGATGAGTATACCATGATTTTCCTATTGGTGCAAGTTTCTCTTAATTTTAATTTATCTTTCTATTCAAGTTGTTTGGTTATTTTCTATAAATAAAAAATTAAGATCATTTATAAATCTCATTATAGCAACCTTCTGTACTTATTTATTTCCAGTCATTAGCTATGATGTCTACTACCTACCTAAATGAATGTGATTAGCTGTGATTCCAAATTAGATGATACTTTATTGAACACTAGTGCCACCTGAGGGATAAAAATGCCTACTGATAAGTCTATTTGGGTACTAACATTTATGACGTCTGAAGGGACGAGAATTATCACTATTATCACAGAATAATAACTGTCTGAATTAAACATTTCATCTTTTGCATATTATTTGAAGACATCATTTGATATTTTTGTTTAAGGAATGAGTAGGCAGTTTACATCATCTGCCTTCTCTAAATATTAGAGTCATCATAAAAAATGTGGTAAATAGACACCTAGTTTCTAGAGTAATCTCTGATACAGATATTCATCTTTTAATGGTTTGTAACTAATACATATTATTTTATAGATAATTGAGCCATAAATTTTACTTTTTACTAAAATCATTTGAAAATAAGAGCCATGGGTAGCTATTTTTAGTGGGCTAGTTAAACTTTAGGTAATGACATAGTCATTGATTCAAAACCCAGAAAGTTTCTGGAATCCGTATACAGTAAACTTTCCCTAACATACTTCTTTGCCTGAAATCAGTAAGTAAATTAATTTATAGGCAAGAAACTTTACAGATTTTTGTGTTCAAATAAATGTTGAGATAAGCAATGGTGAGAGAAAGGAGAATGGAATTTTGAGTGAAGGAGGCTGTAATTTATCAAAATAGCAGTATAGCTGCATTTTGTCACCAGTGTTAGGATCTAGCCTGCTTACCAGTCTTTTGTTTCTCATATTGCCTGCCTATTCTATTCATGAGATTTCTAGGGACTTTCATTCATTTTTATTGTAGAGATTTAAAAAGGAGACTGGAACTTCACTGATACAGATTTGAGAATGAGTAATATTCATCTTGAGAGCACATTAGAGATCTCAGCCTCCAAGACTATCCTCATTTTAAAGTTTAAAGTCAATTTTCAGATAGAGCAGCAGTTCTAATTAGAGAAATAAAAAAGATAGAGGGTATTTGTAAGGCTTCACATCAAATCCCAATTCTGGATATAATGCCAATTTAGATGAAAGGAAAATTGTTTTTAATGGTCAGTGAAATCTCACGAGTTAGAATATTGGGGGAAATACTACAGATTCACAATAATTCATTGGTTCAAAGATCTCTTGTTGCTCATATTTGGATTGCTGGATTGTGATCAAATGGATTTGGCTTCACTTTGCTCTTGTTCTCTTACTAAGAAGCCATATGCAGCACTTTTACAGAGAGTATTTCCTGGTTTCAAAAATATTAACACAGACTTCCTAATATCAAAAATTTTACTATAGAATATAAGTAATGGATTAAAAGAAATATAGAAAAAGCCCAGTTTTGGCTAAGTTAGAGACTTAAAACCTCCTCATTCTAGAATTTCCTTGTTCAGACATTCCATGCCAACTTGTTCCTACTCTAGATTTTCCTATGTTCTTTCTAATTCTTCTTGGTTTTTAGTCTTTTGTTTCAGACTGTATTTTCCAACAGACTTAATTTTCAATTGAAAAATCATGGATATGTTATTTCCTTTATTCAATACATACAAACTACCAGGTACTCTTGAATGTCTACTGCATTCCAGATACCAAACACTCTTCTAGGTGTTGGGAAATAACACAGATAAAGATCTATATTTTAATGAAGCTTACATTCTAGTAAGGGAAGAAAGAGAATAAATACAATAAAGAAGCCAACATAATAATTACAATACAGAGGTGAATAATAAATATGATAAAGAAGTTGGAAGGTGATACGTATCATGGAGATAAAAGGAAAAAGTAGAGCAAGGAACAGGGATTGAGAGTGTAGGAGACAGTTTTCAATTTCAGATGTGGTGGTTAGGTGGTTAAGGTGGTCCTCCTTGAGAAGGGGACATTAATATGTGCAGGTGTGAAAGCGGTGGGAGATTAGTTTTATAAATAGTTTTTTAAATTAAGGTTTTATTAAAGATAGTAAAAAATATAGTTACATTAAATAATTATTAGGCAGAAGTTTCCTTAAATGATAATGAGAGACTTAACCCTTTTGTGAGTCCAAAGGCTCCTTCCATTGGGTATGGGTCTTTCTTTTCCTAATGTTTTTTTTTTTTTTTTTCTGAGAGAGAGAGACAGAATGAGCAATGGAGGATCAGAGAGAGAGGGAGACACAGAATTGGAAACAGGCTCCAGGCTCTGAGCTGGCTTTCAGCACAGAGCCCGACACAGGGCTCGAACCCACGAACCATGAGATCATGACCTAAGCTGAAGTTGGACGCTTAACCAACTAAGCCACCCAGGTGCCCTCCATTGGGTATCAGTCTTGAACAAAGCCCTTCATGCCCAGTGATTCCCTTTCTTTCATTGGACACTCAGTAGTAGCTTGGGGTTCTACACCCACTGCTAGCCTGTGACAAAGTGCTCCCTTGGACAGAGACCTCAGTCCAAAGAGGCCAGGAATGTTAGGTGGGGAGGAATTGACATTCCAAGGCCTAGGCCATCTTGTGCCAGCCCCAGGTCTATGGTACAGAGAAGAAGAGCAGAGGGATAGCTTGAAAGGATTTAAAGCAGAGGTCTATTTAACACCAGTAATAGTTTACATCTACCTCAAGGCAGGCACACACCCAAACCAGTTCCTTCCCTACCTAAGTGACCCTCAAAGTGGAACAGAGCCTGATTGACTCACCCAATCTAAGATGAGAGCAATAATCAGTCCTCCAGACACACAAGGTACCCATCTTACACAGTGATAGGGGAGCATAGTGTGTGTGTGTGTGTGTGTGTGTGTGTGTGTGTGTGTGTGTGGTGATGAGAACAGCATTTGAGGAGCCTCTGCCACATCAAAGAGAAGAGTTACTCCTGTAACTCTATCCTTCTTATGGTGCTTTATGAAATAGAAACCCAATCTCACCTTCCTTGAAAAAGCATGTTTTGTTCACACCAGGGAGAAGAAACAACTGGTAAGATTTTCAGGTGTGCCTACAACATTTAAGAAATAGCAAAGAGGCCATGTGGTGGGGAGTGAGAGAGGAGGAGGTGAGGTCAGAGGGCAGGTAGGGTCCTGTGACTTCAGAGATGTTGTAGGGGAGCAGATCACAGAAGGCATTCAAGTTCCCCTTGAAGAGTGAGGAGAAGTCATGGCAGAATTTTGAGCAGAGGAGTGCCAAGATCTGACTCAGATTTTAAAGGGATTACTGTGGCTGCTCCATAGGGAATACTTTCTACCTCTATTATAGTTAATCTGATGGGACATTCTAGAATCTGAAGTTTTTTGTAAAGACCTATGTTCACGTTTTACCTTTGGTAAAACATACCCTCACATAAATAGTTAAAAATGTGTTGACTTCTTTCTATTTTAAAATAGTGAAGTTACTCAGAACAATGGTAGATATAATGCATGCCTTTTCCCAAATCCAAATATAAACTGACAAAGAAAACTTTCTCTACTTATCATCACTCACACTTGAGATGCCTCAGGCGAGTTTTGCAGATTCTACCCCATTTTTATAGTTCATAATTAGCTCCTACTTAGACTATGGAAATTAATTAATTCTTAACAGTTTTCTGCAACTTACTCTGAGTGCTAGTTTTAATTGGTAGATCTTTAAAAAATGTTACATTTTTTAAGGAGAATTCATGTAGAATTATATTTGACCGCAGCTGCTCTTAATTCAGATGAAAGGGTTGTATAAATCTGATCACCTGGTTTGAAACCCTGTTGCAAAAGAAATATTGACTAAACAATGGTAAATAAGGGTAATCACAGATACCCTGCTTTGACCACTGGGTTATTATTTTTTTTCATACAAAAATGGACCCATTGGGAAGATGACTGTCTAAAATTGGATCATGATAATTTGTAAATGCAGATACAACTTTGTTGAAAGCACTATTTGACAAAGTTTCACTATTGCTAGTAACACTATTCTGTTGAGTTACATAGAATCACTTAAATTCAAACTAAAGCAAGTTTAATTTGATTGCACTGTATCCATAAAAAACTGATTTTTATTCTACAGGGAAAAAAAGTTAGCTCGTTAGAAGATAAATGCTGTGGGATATTAATGGTATATGGTTCTATTTATGCCCATTAATACCATACATATTTGTGTCCAAAGTATTCAGTAATGTTCTCAGAGTTTTCATGGTATGATAGATGACCTTTATCAGCAACTCTGAACTCCAGTAAACTTTCTTATTTTTTTTAAAAGGAAAATCTCCAGCAATATTGAGATACTAGTGTTGGATTCTTAGAAAGCTTTAAGTATAAAACGTGGTCTAATATCAAGATGAAATGCATTTAAGAAACTGATGAGTCATGAGAAATAAAACTATAAGTTCAAACCAGCAACATGATAAGAAAACACATAAACCACAGTTTCTCAGTTATCTTATTTCAGGTGTCCTCTGCTTTGTGGAATAAATCTGGCAAAGTAGAATTCTGGCAAACTAGAGCAAATGACTGAAAACTCATCCTTGGGTTTCATGAGAAAATTTGATTCTTGAAACACAATGTACTTATTTCACAAATGTTTACCATGTGCCTGTCATATTATTAAGTGCTGGAGAAACAATGGTGAATGAGATACTTGTTCTCTACCTTCAGGGATTCAGACAGCGGAGTTAAATGATTGCACCTTCTTGTAAGAGCCATGAAGGAAACAGAAACAAATAAAGGACTTAGGTAGTAATTGAAGGGGAAGCGATTTTGTGTAGAGTGGTGAGGGAAAGCATCTCTGTCTTGCTAGTATCCTTTTCCTAAGGAGGAAAAGGAACTGGCCACATCACTGCGAGTGGGCTGAGCTCAAGGATGAGAGGAGGGAAGGGAAAATCAAGCCCATTAGAGGGAGTGGAGAGAGCCTGTGCAAAAACCAGGAAGCAGAATAAGATTGGTCTATTCCGCCATCTGGGACTCCTAGAGGGAAGTGGCCAAGGAAGAGAACTGGCCAGGGTGAAGATGGAGAGAGGCTCATGGTAAATCAGAAAGAGTTTTGCAGAGTGAGTATACAGTGTTTGCTGGGAATCCTCTGGAGAGTCTAGTCATAATAATGTCAATCTTATTTACATTTTCAGTCTCGATTCTAACTGTTGGAGAGGGAATGGATTGTGGTTAGGGTAAAAAAGGAATGGAAATTGTGTGTTGGAACAGTCCAGGTGAGATGTGACAGTGACTTTGATTAGGGGATGGCAGTGATGATGGGGAAAAGTGAATGCATTCAAGACATTTGAGGAGGGGACTATCAGAAATTTCTGGTTTGAGAACCTGGGGGAATTGTGGCACTAGAACAAATTTGAGGGGACAAGTCACATCACCCTGATTTTGGACATGTTTAGGTTGAACCAGCCATGAGACATTTGAGTGAAAAACAAATATATGGATCCACTTTTCAGAAGAAAAGTCTGGGCTAGATTTGAAAGAGTTAGATTAAACAAAAAATGGCTGCCTCAGTGGAGGACTGTCTTAGCTCTATTTGCTGTACTAAAACACTGTAGATCATGTGACTAAAATAAAAAAAAACATTTATTTCTCAGGCTTCTGGAGGCTGAGAAGACTAATATAAAGGTGGCTGCTAATTTGGTTTTTGGTAAAGGCTCTCTTGAACACAGCTGCTTTCTTGCTGTGTCTTTACATGGTGGGGAGGGAGATGGTCTCTTCAGTGCCTCTTCTTATAAAGGCACCAATCCCACCTTCAAGACCTTATTACCTCCCAAAGGGCCTACTGCAAATACCATCACGCTGGGGACCAGGACTTCTATATATGAATATGAGAGGACACAAACATTCTGACCATAACAAGGGCTCAGTTGAAATTTACTTACAGAGATTTGCTTCCCGGGAGTGCTTTCCAGCTGCCTCATGTCACCTGGTCTTTCTTTCAGATCTTTATAGGGATCCTGGAAAACTACTCTCTGCAAGTCCCAATCAGTATGGGACTGATTCAGACCTATTCTCTTTCCTTTGACTGTAATATTTAATTCTTTTATGTAGCCTTCTTTCTTTAGATAGTGGTTGTGCTGAAATGTCAAATCATTTCCCCAGAATATAATAAAAAAAAGTGGAAAGTTCTTTCGAGAATATTTATTTTTAATTTATTTTAATGTTTATTTATTTTTGAGACAGAGACACAGAGTGAGAGCAGGGGAGGGGCAGAGAGAGAAGACACAGAATCCAAAACAGGTTCCAGGCTCTAAGCTGTCAGCACAGAGTCAGATAGATGCAGGATTCAAACTTGAGGACCACAAGATCACGACCTGAGTCGAAGTCAGACGCTTAACCCACTGAGCCACCCAGGTGCCCCAGAAAATATTTATTGTAATAACACCCCCATAACCTGCACCTGTTTATAGGTAAGAAAACAAGCAAAGACAGAGTAAAGCAGTTTCTCCAATTTCAATAAGCAATAAGGGTCAAGCAGGGGCTTAAATTCAAGTCAGTTGAAACCAGCTTCAGTTTTTTTAAACTATCAGAATTCTCCTTATTTCATTTTGATGTCCAAAATACCTTTTCAGAAATTAACTTAAAATAGGGTTTGTGTTTTATTGAAACTGAGATAATCTAAAACATTTGATTTTCCAAACTGCTATAAATTAAATTCCTCTTAACCTCTGTATAAGTAAGGATGCTTTTAGAACTTAAATAAAATTAATGTCTTAGAGATCAAGTACTTTAGAGATCAATCCGAATTGAAGCCCAAAGAAACTATGTATGTTACCCAAGGTCATGCAACTTTCTGGAAGAATAGGCTAGGCTGGAAACAAGTTTCTCTAAAGTTTACTCTAGGGCTTTCCTCGCCAACCTTCTAAAGTAAGAAGCATTGTGCAGTGCCTTGTAACTTTTGTAATGCTACTTATGCATAAATTACTGATGATTCATTGTCAGATGTTTAGGCCTATTTTACCAACCCTTTCAGAATATTAATTTTCCATCAGTGTCTTGAAAGAGAGATTTTTCAGAATTTATATGGAATAAAATGCTCTTTCTGCTGGAACACATAAAACCTCTATGCATTGCCTTTATCAAAATAATTTTGGACTTATTTCCTGAAAACTTGTTCTGTGGTCAGCTTGGAAAAGAAAAGCATTAAACATAAGCTGCTTCCCAAAATGTTCTTCGTAATGGTAAGAGAACATATACAGAAAGATAATATGAAAAGGTTTAGTCAGTTATTAAAATCTGATACAGATTATAAATACGGCAGATCAGAGAGGTGTTAGATTAATATGAATTAATTCAGGCATCAGAGAGAAATCAGAATTAAATGGGTTAACAATGGTATTTTTGGATAAAAGCTGAATGCTTCTTACAGAAATAGGTTCGCAGGTTTAATTTTCATGAATTTTATTAATCTTTAAATGGTTGCCTTAGTGTGCTGTGAATGTACCTATCACATGTCAGTGATTCCATGTGGTTCACATATTATTAGACTATACATCTAATTAATATAGCTCAGCTCACTCATCAAAAATTACTTTGAATGAAATTAGCTAATTTAAATATTTTCAAAACTTAAATGAAAAATTCAGTTTTAAGATCACGTATAATTAGGCAACTCTCTCACCAATCTTTAACTGTTATCATCCCTGTTTCATCAAAGCCCACTCTGATTTTGAAGTATGCTTCTTCTGGGGTCCTTGGCCGCTTTTCAGAAGTTAGCCCATACTCTTCTTTCCACTTATTAAAGGACGGTGGGGTAGAATGGAAATCATGCTGGTTAGAAACACACAGGTTTTAATTCAGGCTAAATCACTGACTTGCTGTTTGCTGGTGGGCAAATCTTTTAGCATCTTATACTATTTAGAGTTAGGGGCTACATTTAATATTCTGTAAGAGTGTTTCTATGTCTGAAGATCCATGAATATGACACTATAAATATGACAGTACTCTTCTTCCATCTGCACAACGCTACAGTTTTTGTTGCTTAATTAAACAAAAGCAAGAATGTGTGAGCTTTTATCCTTTCTCTCTTTTGGGGATTTGACTAGTAGCTATAGGAAATGGTTCCCTAGCAACAGCTTAGCACATCTATGAGTTTCAAGCAACTCTAGAAAATGGAGCATATACGTCCCCACAAAACATAACATCAAAAAACAACAGTATGTGATGAATGTTCGTTTCCTCATTTTAATAACATGCTGTGATTTGATAAGACATTAACATTGGGGAATACTGAGTGAAGGTTATAGGGGAGCTCCCTGTACTGTGTTTGCAACTTGTTCTGAGTTTAAAATTATTCCAAAACAAAAAGTTTTGTTAAAAAGAAACTTGAATACCAGATAGAGGAATTTAATTTTAAAATTACCTTCAATAAACTTGAGTAGAACTAATTTAATTCCACTACATTCTATATCTTTTTAAGTATTTTATACCCATGACTTTTTCAGACTAAGGAGACATTAAAATTTAGTTACTAACATGCAAATCTGAGGTCTGCTTGCCTTCTCCTTCTGCTCTAAGTCCTTGTTGAATGTCTAGTGTGTGGTTGTGTATACAGTAAAGAAATGATGAACTATTGTGGAATCAGGTAGTTCAGATAACCTCTGGCTTGACAGTGACTTCTGTTTCCTCATTTAGAAAAACTGTGATGGTAACAATACCATCTCATAAGACTGTTATGTGACTTAAATAAGGTGCTATATGTAAAATCCCCTAGGGAAGTGTTTGGCATTTGGCAAGCTCACTGTCAAATGAGTCAAGAAATACAATGCATTGAAAGGCACAAAACATGAGGATTTTACTCCCAGGATTTTTAACCAGGCTAGGGAACCAGGCCAAAATCATACTATGCAGTTAAGTATTACTCCCTATGCTGCTCTCTCATGATGATCATAATTGAGATAAAGATGAAACCAGTGCAGTTAATCAGGGAAGAGACTGTAGAGGTGATTGGATTCAGCAAATATCATGTATTCTTGGCAACAAAATAGATGTCAGTTGCTTGAACCTTGGCAATTTCCTAATCTGTAGAGATAATATCATTTGTAAAGTACATTATGGGTTTTTGTTGCTAAAGTCCCTCTATATAAAAAGCACTATTATTATATCCACAAACTATAGCTGAATCTCAAGAATTTGATTGAATATTCCTGCTGGAGATTGCATGATTAGCTTCAGGAAACTAAAATGAATGATAGCTAAACCTATAGTAAACCCTGAAGACATAGATTCATATTGTCAGCAGTGATAGTATTTTTCTAACAGCAGAATATTTATTTATGAAATTATTTTTGGTGAAGCAAAATTGATTTGTTTTGCTCTAGTTATGTGGTTGGTATGTCATTCTTTGAACTTATAGCTTATAAAAAAATTTTTTTCAGTTGATACTTTTGCTTTTGATAATGTTTAGGTGGCTATACACGTATGAAAGGGAAGTTAATCTTTTCTTTCAATGGATTTGGATAGGTTTTGCTTGTAAGAATTCATTTTAGACTTTCATCTTCATTATTTGGCTCTTATGATACATAAAGATCACTTAAATCAATAATGACTTTTTCAAGAAAAGATTCAATTTCCTGTAGGTAAACTTGTAGTAATTGTAGCGTTAAAATTGCTTGGGATAGATCCAAGTATCCCCATTTATTTGTTTTTCCTTTATCAACTACTCAAAGCAAGAAAAAACATAAAGCTGTATTTAGGCATATAAAGGGAGATGAAGTAATTCACCCTGTGCAACTGTGAGTTTAAATAATAACAATGTACATTCATAAATAAGACTATCAGTTTTATCTGCTCAGTGTTAGAATAACAGTCTCCAGATTTATGAAAAATGTAACTCAAGCAATATTTTATTTTCAGAAGACATCAGTGACTACTTTACAATGCTAATAAAAGAGTATTTTGATGGTATGAGTTCCCTTTTATTGTACTATGGTACTTTCGCTGATACCCTATTATTCCCATATTACTATACTGAAAATTTCTTGAGCTGCTGCTTCTTTTACAAAAAATTATTTTGAGAGAGCATGAGCAGAAGAGGGGCAAAGAGAGAGGGAGAAGGAGAATCTGAAGCAGGCTCCACACTGTCAGTACAGAGACGAATGTGGGGCTCGAACACATGAACCTTAAGATCATGATCTGAGCAGAAACCAAGAGTTTTATACTTAACTGACTGAGCCACCCAGGCTCTTCAAGCTGCTTCTTAAAAGCTATATTTTCTTTGAGCTTTCCTTTGTCTCCCAAACACTATGGTATTTCCTATGCTTACTCAGGGTCAAACCACTGGTAAGTAATGGAACTGGGAAATTTGTACTAAACTTATGTTGTAAACTCCTGCTGATTATTATTCTAGTTCTTCAGAAATAAATAGATAAAAAGTTATATTTTTTGTAAAACCAAAACTCAATCTTTTTAGAGGGACAAGCTTTAAGTATTCATATATTTAAAATATCTTTAAAGGAAATTATAAAAAATACACAATTTCAATATATTTTATGAAAGAGAATATTAGGAGTGAGAGAGTACATCATTGCATTTAGCTTCACGTCCTTTTATAATTTAAGGATATTGTTTTCTGATTTTAAAACTAATGTATTTAATAAAATATCCACTCTAAAAAAGATGAGAAATAGAGAAAAATAGAGGACAATGTAATTCTTTCAAAATTTAGGCATATTTCCTTCTTTTTTCCTTCCTTTCCTTCCAGTTTTTAAAAATATACTAAATTCCTAATGTGTGCCAGTTTTTGTACTGAGTTAGAGGTTCCAAAAGTAAATTAGACAGAAGTAACTCTTTTTTCAAGGATGGAATGGATATATGAATACTTTTTGAAATTTGACATTTAATTTTTCTAAAACCATATTTTGGCTTTTATTATTTGCTTCCATTGGTTATTATTATTGTTAATTCCTGCATAATTAATGTACAGTATTATATTAGTGACAGGTGTATAATATAGTGATTCAACAATTCTATACAGTATTCATTATTCATCACAATAAGTGTAATCTTAATCTTCTTCACCTGTTTTACCCACCCCTCATCACCTTCCCTATGGTAATGTTTGGTTTGTTTTCTACTTTTAAGAGTCTATTCTCTCTCTTTCTCTTTTTCTCTCTCTCATTTTATTCATTTGTTTTGTTTCTTAAATTCTACATATGACTGAAATCATAAGGTATTTGTCTTTCTCTGATTTATTTCACTTATCATTATACTGTCCATATCCATCCATGTTGTTGCAAATGGCAAGATTTTGTTCCTTTTTATGGCTGAATAATATTCTATTGTATGTATATGCCACATTATTTTTTGTCCTTTCATCTCATTTGTCATATTAGGGCTTTATTTTCTTTTAATTCTTATGTTGTATTGCACTTAAATGTTTAGAGAAATTAAAATTTGTGTGTGCATACATGTGTGTATATAAGAGAGAAAAGGTTTCAACTTCATTTTCTTTCATGTAATTGATTACATAAGGATTATTTATTTTGAAGGCTTAAAAAAAGTATAATGCATATGATCACTTATCATATTTCCAAGCATCCAAAAAGGTACAAAAAAGAACAAAATAAGAGTAAACCTCACCAGTTGGAAATTACTTTCATATCTGTTAGTGAACATTGTACTAGATATTCCTCCTCATGTACATAACAGATATGCAGAAATAGAAAAGAAGGAAGCAGATTGGAAGTGAAAAAGCAAAGGAAGGAAATAAAAAACTATAAGGAAAAAATGGAGGAAACATTTTTCCATTCCATTATGCAGGCCATATTTTTTAATTAAAGTTTTCTTTTAATGTATTTTTTTAAAAGAAGTTATCTGAAGAAAAACTGAAAGAACTGCTTCTTCACTAATAAAACTTAGTTTCTGTATCAGTCAGGGGTTTCTAGAGAAACAGAATCAATGGATAGATAGGCTAGAAAAGGGGACAGGGAGGAAGGGAGAGGGAGAGAGAAAAATACTCATTTCAAAGAATAGGTTTACACAATTTCTGGTAACTCTGAAATTTGTAGGACAGATTGCCAGGTTGGAAACTCAAACAGGACTTGATGCTGCAGGCCTGAAGCAGAATTTCTTCTTTTTGGGAAAATGTCAAGATTTCAGCTTATTGGATAAGGGGCCTTTGATGGTAATCTCCATAAAGTCAACTGATTATAGATGTTGACCACATCTAATAATACATTAGCAGATACACAGAGATTACTTAAATTCGTTTTTTTAAATAACTAGTACTATTATCTGTCCCAGTTGACATATTTTATGTTTCTCAAAGACCACGCTATACTTAATAAAATTATAGGTTGAAATTTTTATGTGTTTATAGTATACATTTTTACTAAGATATTTTTTAATCCTTTTCATAAAAAGTAGTATATTGGCAGAGTTTCATTTTCTCCATTTCCTCCTATTCTAATTTTCCTCAATTGATCTTAATCGTATTATTACTTTGTTGTCGTTAAGGCTTATATGTATAAATATATTTATGCTAACATATATTTTAAGGCTTGTAACCATAATTCCATAGTTTTTCAAACTTGATTCTATATTCAAATTGACTTAGTACTTGTTCTTTTTCATGGTTTTTCTCTTCCTAAGTTATTTATTTGGTTGGATTTAATACTGAAGTGAGTTTGTTTTATTTTTGAAAGGAGATTCTATTTCCTACTTTCTTATATACTTGTGCATGTTGATCTCGGCATAATATTCTTGGATCATACTTTCCCTCAACATCATATACAAGAAATTAGCTTCCTGTGGCTGCCATAACAAATTACCACAGTTGGTGACTTAAGTAAAATAACAGATATTTATTCTCTCACAGATCTGAAGGGTAGAATCCTGAAATCCATCAAGACTGAACTCCCTGTAGGGGATCTAGAGTGGGATCTGTTCCTTGCTTCTTCCAGCCTCTGATGGCTGCGTCAGTATTCCTGGGTTTATGGTTATATCACTCCAGTCTCTGCTTCTGTCTCCTTAGCACCTTCTTCTTTGTGTGTCTGTATGAAATTTCCACTTGTCTGTATTTTACAAAGACACTTACAATGGCATTTAGAGCCCATTTGGATAATTCAGGGAAATCTTTTCCCAAATTTCTTAATTAGTCAAATCTTATAAACATAATTTTCCAGATAAGGTAACATTTATAAATTTTATAGATTAGGACTTGATATATTTGGTATGACCATTTTTTAACCCGTTGCACACATTAATCCCCTTTATTTTGGTGTGGAGTATTGCCATGGTGCCATGGAGTATTCTGAGGTAAATCAATTTTTTAATTAGTACATTATTTACTTTTCTTGCTTACATGTATAAATTATTATTTTTGAAGTTCATAGTGTTGTCTCAACATATTACTAGAATGCTATATCAGTATATGAGATACTCTTTTATTCTAAATATATTCTTACATTGATATATATATATAAACATTTATTATTTCAAAGATAGTTTTATTATATCCTGAACACTTTTTTGTTACATTTTTTTCAATCTTCTGCAAATATACTGTGTGTATACTGTATGTTCATAATTTTTCTATGCATTTTTATGCATATGTCTTGTGATGGTTTATTTCTGATTATTATTTACCTCTTAAGAAGGCTGACTCTTTGCTGAAGACTTAAGAGAGGATGGGTGAGAGCAAACTGGAACAGCCTATGGCTCTGACATGTGTTGGTTGCCTTATGTGAATTCTCACCGTTCTTGTTAATTTTATCATATTTCCTCTAATAATCAGCTCTGTAAGCAAAATCTCTGAAAGATCCCCAGCCAGTTTGGAGTCCCAGATAACACTTTAATTTTTGTTGACTCTACCTCTGGGCTTGGTTGTGGAGCAGCATTTTCTAAAATCATGTTATTCTTATATCCACCATTGGTATTTTTTTGTCATACTGTTTGCATTAGCATTTATCTTTTTTTTAAAATCAACTCCTTTTATTAAAATTAACTTACTAAGGGTGCCTGGGTGACTCAGTCAGTTAAGTGTCCAACCTTGGCTCAGGTCATAATCTCATAGCTCATAAGTTCAAGTCCCATTGTCAGACTGTGCTGACAGCTCAGAGCCTGGAATTGGCTTCAAATTTTGTGTCTCCCTCTCTCTTTGCTCCTTTCCTGCTCACACTTTGTCTCTCTCAAAAATAATAAACAATAAAAAAATTAATGTATCTAAGAAGGAGACTTTGTATCATCATGTGACTTAAACACTAGGATCACTTTCTATGAAAAGTAACAGCAAAATAAGGGCAAAAACATACATTGCTTCTAAAGGCCTGCCTAATGAGAAAGAATGAAATCTAGCTATGTGTAGAAACATGGATAGAACTTGAGGGTGTTATGCTGTGCAAAGTAAGTCAGGCAGAGAAGGATAGATACCATGCATTTGCATGTATAAGAGGATTAGGAGGAACTTAACGGAGGACCATGGGGGAGAAGAAGGGGAAAAATAGTGGGGGAGAGGGAGGGAGGCAAACCATGAGAGACTCTTGAATGCTGAGAACAGGCTGAGGGCTGACGGGGGTGGGGGGGAGAGGAAGGGGGGTGATGGGCATGGAGGAGGGCACTTGTGGGGATGAGCACTGGATGTTATATGGAAACCAACTTGATAATAAATTTTATAAAAAAAGTAAAAATAAAAAACACATTGCTATTTAAAAAATAAATAAAATAAAGGCCTGCCTATACTTTGCCAGATGAGTTTGACACATTTTAATGAGATAGTAAAAAAATACTACTATCAAAAAAGGGCATCTTTACACTCTAGAAGAATTGAGAAAACCTGGAAAGAAATAACTCTATGTGACTCAGCTAGAGCAGCTGCATGATTTCACTGCTTTATGTGTTGTATTTTCTTGCAAAATTTGAAGACAAGTTTCCACTAAAATAAATTCACTGTTTTAGATAATATCTACATCTTTGAAAGATAGAAACTTGAGAAAGTATGCTAAATTTCTCAGCTTTCAGAAGAAATATTCCCTGGATGCTGCCTCTTTCTTGTCAGTATTGTTATAGTATGTAGAGAAATATATTTTTGAGAATGTAAAGGTAAATATCAAGTTTCAGAATATAAATTTACATATATATAAAAATGCTTATAAAAACCGAAAGATTTTTAGTTTTAGTTAAAAAAAGCCATCTTCAATATATGATATTATTATATATTATTTCTTACAGGAGATACACCTAAAACAAAACTATACAAAGTTTAAAAATAAACAAATGGTCAAAGGCACACCTGTAAGACACACATAAAACAAAGGCCATACAATCTAGCAAATATGCATGTAGGTATTTATTCAGCTAATTTGAAAAGTTACGTCCATGAAAAAACCTGCGTGTAAATGTTTATAGCAGCTTTATTCATAAATTGCCAAAAACTTGAAGCAACCAAGATATCTTTCACTTGTTGAATAAACAAACTGGGATACATTCGTGCAAGGAAATATTTCTCAGCAGTAAGAAGAAATTAGCTATCAAGCCACAAAATGATATGGATGAATCTTCAGTATGTATTGCTAAGTGAAGGAAGGGAGTCTGAAAGGCTATGTATGGATACTGTATCATTCCAATTTTATGATATTTTAGAAATGGCAAGCTACAAGAATTGCAGAAAGATCATTACTTACTAAGAGTTTGTGTAGAGCACATCAAGGTGAAAGATGAAGCTCAGGGAACTTTTGAAGGTGGTAAAACTATTTTAATGGATAGTTGAAGTATATCTCACAAACCATGATATGACCTAGGCCAAAACCCAGAGTCAGCCACTTAATCGACTGAGCTACCCAGTGGTTATAATTTTTTTTAAGTCTAATATTGTTCTAAAGTTAAAAAGTTAATTAAAAAATAAAAGGAAAGCAAAAATAATTTGTTTTGTGTGAGTAATAGCAATCAGGAGTAAATTGGTTGTTTAAGAGAAGAGAGTATATCAGTTTTCTATTGTTGGGTAACAAACTGCCCTAAAGTTAGTGGCATAAAAACACAAACATTTTGTTTGTAGAGGAGCTAATGCTGAGGGTATCATAAGTAGAATTAAGGATTCATAAAAGGCTGAGTTATACATATAATTCGCTGCCACTTCTGTTTATCTTGCAATGGATCCTCCACTGTAGTATATTGCTGGTATCATAGGAAGAGTCGCATGTAACTGAATTGCAAGCAATTAGAGGCAGAGAAAGATGTGATGTAGTTAGCTTTACCTTTGAAATATGTCAAGTAGGTATTTAAGCCACGGATAAAGGATGGGAAAAATAATTTGGAGTTAATCTTGTTATACATGCTCTCTTGCATCTGAGGAATTACAGATGTATTACTTATCACACTGGCTTATGTCTCTTAAATTTATATTATCTTAATTTTGTATTATTATTCTTTTAACATTTATTTATTTGAGAGAGAGAGTGAGTGTGCAAGCTGAGTAGGGGCAGAGAAAGAGAGAGAGAAAGAGAATCTCAAGTGGGTTCTGGGCTGAGAGCAAGGAGCCTGGAGTCCAATGTGGGGCTCAATCTCATGCTTTGTGAGATCATGACCTGACTGAAGTCAAGAGTCAGACGCTTCACTGACTGAACCACCCAGGAAGCCCCTTAATTATTTTATTGTTAAACAAGGAAAGAAAACAAGAATTGAATTTTAGAAATTAGCAAAATTACATTAAACAGAAGATATTAATAAATGTAAAAGGAGAAGGTCAAAGTAGAATATAGAAAAGCAATAGAAATAGTCAATTATTCCCAAATAAAGAATAAAAGGAGAAATTCCAAATGTATACGATTTAACATTAGGAATATAACTAGTGGTCTGTAGAAAAACAGATATTTATAAGGATATTATACATGTTATACCTATTAAATATTTCAAAAAGCTTGAAGTGAACACTTTTCTAATAAAATATGAATTATAAAAATGATACAAGATGATGCAGGGACCTAGAATAGACTCATGATTATAAGAAGAATTTTGAAAAAAGTTGATAAAAATTATATTTTCCAACAAGTCATTAATAACCTTCACTTTGCTGAATTCATTAATGAGAGCTTCTAGAATGGCACTATCCAATAGAAATATTGATTGAATACATTTATAATGTGAACTACATATGTAACATGTTAAAAAAAGTAGAGATGAAATTAATATTTTATTTAAATTAATATGGCCAAAATATCATTTTGAATATTTAATCCACCTATAATTATTATTAATAATAATAACTGTTGTTATTAATAAGGCTTTCTTTTTATATTAAACCATTAAAATCGGTATTTAATACATTACATTCAGTATGGAGTGGCCATGTATTAAGTGCTTACTAGCATCAGGATCACTGCACTGGGCAGTGTAATTCCAGTAGTTTAGAGTTGCTTTTACTTACAGGGGGTGTGGCCAGATATTATCGAAGTGAAGATCTTTCAGTTTTCATTAAGCAGTCTTGGAAAGCATGGTTTTTACCTGCCTGTTAGTTGTATTTATTAGCCAAATAAAACACACACACACTTTTTTTTTTTTTTTTAGAAAACTAGATGTTGAGTATAATTTGAGTATAATTTTAATAATTCTTTAAAGAAGCCAGTAATGCATGTTTCGAAGTTTCTTAGAGAGAGAGAGAAGGAGAGAGAGAATTTTTTCCAATGTCCATTTAGGTTCTAGGGAGCTGTGCAACTAGGGAAGTAGCTTCGTTTCTTTTTTTTAATTTTTTTTATTAATGTTTTTTATTTATTTCTAGGGGAGAGAGAGAGAGATAGAGTGAGCAGGGGAGGGTCAGAGAGAGAGGGAGTGACAGACTCTGAAACAGGCTCCAGGCTCTGAGCTGGCAGTCAGCACAAATCCCGACGCAGGGCTCGAACCCACGAACCGCGAGATCATGACCTAAACGAAAGTCGGACGCTTAACCGACTAAGCCACCCAGGCGCCCCAGAAGTAGCTTAGTTTCTTAAGGTTCCGTTCATAAATTAGAAGATCCTTGCAAGGTAAATTTTGGGCAAGACCAGATTTCCAAAATTCCATCATTCTTGTACCACTGAGTACTATATGTCTCTCTCTCTCTCTCTCTCTCTCTCATTTATATTCTTGAATTATTCTTGAGCCAGTTGGATACTATATGTACCTATGCGTACATATATTCCTGAATTTTCAAGATGAAAACTCACCTTTAAGATTCTGCCAGAGACAGAAAATGGCAGTTACATTCTACTTAAATAGTCAAAGTAAAATTGAAAATGGAAATACAATTAACATTACTACTCAGGTGCTAACTTTATCCTTGGGGCATGGAAGCCTACCTACCATGTGGCATGCATTATCACACAGGACTAATTATCAGAAGTTTGTATTTCCACATAGAGAATGAGGACAGTTTGGAAGTGTTTTTTTATTCCGTTTTTCACTTTGGCTCTGGAAATTGTCATTTCTCTTCAGTCACATTCCCAGTTTTAAATTTAATCATTTAGTGGCAATATTGAATGTCTCTGGTATTAGTACCATTTCAGATTTATGTTAAATATTTCTCAGAGTTTGAAATAACACTGATGTTTTCTCAGTATGGCCCTTTTGCTCCCTGGAACATTACATTTGTACAAGATTAATGGTGGTGTGAAGTAGGTAGCTATTCCAGAAGAAGGTGCCACAGAAATTGAATTTAGACATATGTAGGCAATGTTGTTTAGAATACATGATGATTTCAAACAACATTTCTTTAACTTTATTTAATCACTCTTTCAGAAAGGCAAAGTATCCTGTGAACCATTATTTCCTGTATTTACTGATCAGAATAAAGACAACACCATCTGAAATTTCAAAACAAATGCAAAGAATGCTGCTAGTTTTGGTGAAACATCAGTGAGGCACTGACTCCTTGTTAAATATTGAAAGTAAATTATTCAGATGGGAATACAAAGTCCATATCTCATTATCTAGATAGCAGATTGTTTAGAGAATCCTCACAGACCGTCAGTCAAATGGTTCTTCCAGAAAGAATACTTCAACAGGTTTATTTGGTTTTTTCAGACTATCACTGAGTTGGGTTTGGACACCAAGTGTTGTTCTAGGTTTGAAGTCTGGCAGTGATGTCAGCTCTGATTAGATCAAACTAGCTTTCATTTAGTTTACCTTCCAATCAGAAACTGAAACCTGGTCACAGGTGTGCAGTGGTTAATGCTATAAACATGGGAAGCCCCTTGGCTAGCCAACACCTCCCTAGTTTCTTAGGGAGGTGAACCCAAAGTTCAGGGGCCAAATAGTCCATGTGAAGGGAGAAATTCTCCATGTCAGAGAAGTTCTGAGCCTAGCCCAATGTGAGGGGAAATGGCAGCATGCAAGAGTCCATTGATCACTGTAGAGGAGCAAACATAGTGGTTCTCAAATGTTAGCATCAGAATCAACTAGGGGCCTTGTTAGAGCACAGATTACTGGGTCCATATCTAGGATTTCTGCTTCAGTAGATCTGAGGTAGGCCCAAGGATAACATTTCTGTCAGGTTCCCAGGAGATGCTGATATTGCTGAACTAGGGACTACACACTGAAAACCACAGTTTTGGAGTGACCTATTTTCATGTTTACTTTGTTACCACGTTACAGCTTGAATGTGGCTTACCAGAAGCTTTCTGGGAGTAATCATAACTAATGTATACATTATGGACAAAGACATTACATTCAAATTGGTCCTATCAGAATTAAGCACTTATCTAGATTACTCGGAGCCAAGCCCACTTTCTCTCAATTGCCCAAGCAGAATCAGGCAATTTGATCAGTGGGTTTCAGAAATGCTATTGGCCATGACAGTTTTTAGGAATATAAACAGCAGACTCATAATCTTTGCTCATGAATATTGATTTGCATCAGAAATTTTAGAAGGTCAACCAATTTGTCACTGAATTCATTATTACAGTGAATACAAAGAATGCACTTATAGAGGCAGCAGTAATTGCAACATTGAAGATTGTCCAGTATAGTGTTCTTTTAGTTAACCAAAACAGGGCCTGGTCTCATGATCTGCATCTAATATGGTGGTGATGATGCCCTACTCCAATAAGGGAACTGAGTTAAATTTGTTTATCCCTAATGTTAAAAATAATTAGCAAATAGTTACTGTGAAAATATTTTTGACTGAGAGAGAATTCCATGTAAGGAAAATTGGCTGTAGGAAAGTAATTAAAGATGAGTGTTTTCTGAAACATATGAAAACATAAGTTTAAAATATATATCAAACTTTAGGGGCGCCTGGGTGGCTCAGTTGGTTAAGTGTCCGACTTCAGCTCAGGTCATGATCTCACAGTTCGTGGGTTCGAGCCCCACATCGGGCTCTGTGCTGACAGCTCAGAGCCTGGAGCTTGCTTAAGATTCTGTGTCTCCCTCTCTGCCTCTCCCCTGCTCTATAGTTCAGATACTTATGGTATCTAATAAATTGCTATAGGTTCTAAATTACACAGATTCAGGTATTTCTTTCAAAAATTCTCAGGGGGTGGTTTTTTTTAATTAATTTTTAATTAGAATTTTAAATAATCTGCACATAAAATGCCCCTTCCTTGAGTTATTCTTTGTATAATCAAATTAGAAATGCCAGCAGTTCCTTGAGATTTCCAATTAAAGATTCAGACAACAATAGTCTGGTTTACAGAGGTATTCAAAACAATTTGCTAAAAAATAGCTTCTCAGCTACCAGAATTAATTCTTAATTCTTTCAAAAGGCATGCCTTTGAGGAAAAACTTGTGGAACTGATGATTTAAACAAATTCTTTAAGTGTATACTTTGATCTTTTTGGTAAAATTTCAAAAATCTTCAAACAATTTTGAAGTTTTATGTGAATTTCAATGGAATGTTCTTCAAATCTTTTTCCTGTCTAGAATCCAGGGAAATTCCACAGAACAAACATAAGTATTTTGCTAAAATCCAGAAGAAAAAAGATTTTCTCATTTACTTGGCATGTGATAACCAGAGTTTATTAAAAATGAATTATTTTGTCTAAGATAATTTCTACAATGGGAAACATTAGTAGAACTATCAGTATTTTCATCTTTTATCCCTGTTAAGTGAGAGCTATTCTGTATATGGAATAATGATGGTTTATTTAAAGACTTATTTATGAAATATTTTTTGAGGGTACTATGTGTGTAGTGCTGTCTAAAACTAGAAATAAAGTATTAAAAGTGTCAAACATGGCCTCTAGCCCCATGGAAAACATATCATAGGGGCAATAAAGCCACTAAAAAAATACAAAGAATTAATTAAGAATTGCGTATTATGGTGCATGCTATGATGGAAAAAATGCAGTGGCTATCAAAGAGAAAAAAATGAAGAAGCAGAGTAATTTAAAAAGATGGCTAAAGATGGCTGGTTTGGAAAGGTCAAATTTAATGCAAAGAAAAGGGTAGAGTATGAGCAAAGGTGGGAAAAAAGTAGCCCTTACAGTTGTGCTACATTTTTGTAATCTGAAGTTAACTTAAACTTTATGTCTGAAGTTCTGAATTGATTCAGATTTAGCTACTGTGTTCTTGAACTGAACAGTATTAACACTTCATGTAAAGCTAGCAGAATTAGGGGCCCAAGTTTCAACTGATGTACCTTTTTCTATAGAAGCACCATAGATTTGAACAGCTTATAGGAAATACCTTCTGATAGACAAGAGTTTTATTGTCTGTTCACTTCCAGATAGTAAATGAAAGTGAAATCATAGGCAAGAATATGTTCCTTGACCTGAGATACTTCTCTGATTCTTTATTTCAAACAGAGCTCCCATGACTTACCTTCTCCCCCCACCCCACTCCTGCTGCCAGGGTTGTAGAGGTTGTATTTATGGTTATAAATTATTTTGAAAACTTATTACTACATGCACATTGCAAAAAAAGCCATAAAATGTATATATGTTAAATTCCCCCTTTATAATAATTATTAATTATGTAATACACTTTTTTATACTTAACAATTATATAACTATTAATTTTAGTTAATTAAAATTAATGTTATACATTATAACCACTAGTGAGATTTTATATTATTCTTTCAGTCGAATTTTGTTGTGCATGCACAAACACACTGAAGATATATAGTCAATTATATGTATGCATTTATTTAATTTAATTAGATTACACTAAAATGTCTATACATGGTATAAGCAGTTCAAAAGGTCTCAATGACTTAAAACAAAAGTTTGTTTCTCTTATTCACACGACATATCTATGATGAGTTGACAGAGGAGATCTGCTCTTAGTAACCCCACAGAGACCCAGGCTAACAGAGCAGCTACCTTCTTGGGCCCTCCTGATCATAGGGCCAGAAGGATCGAACTCTTAATGTCTCGAACCAGCAAGTAAATGCTTTGGCCCAGAAGTGGCCCATGTCACTTCCACTAACAACTTACTGTCTAACTAGTTGTCTGTTTCCACTTAACTATGAATGGCCAGAAGTATAATAGTACCAAGTCTAGAAGATAAAGATTAATAAATATTTGGAGAAAAAAGATCTAGTGATGGCCACAGTACTCCTTCATTTACTTCTTTCATTCAAGAAAATGCCATCAACATCCTTTTTACATATGTTTTTATTATTTCATTTTTTCTAAACCTATTAAATTATAGTTAGGTAAATATAACCTAAAAGATAGTCACTTCTACTCTTGTTGCTTTTATTAAGGAAGTCATGTATGAAAGGATTTGTGTAATCCTGAAAGCTTAGGGACTGACTCAAACTAATATTCATTTGGTTATGTAGATAAAGCCACCCTGAAATCAAGCAGGGAGAGTTGATTCAAATTAAAACTGATGTTGAATACCAATTCAAGAATACACTGATACTAACAAACTCTGGTGCTCATTCAAATACATATTCAGCTGTCAGCTCAATTAGGTATTATCATTTAAGCGTGGGTGGCCGACTTCAAAGTATGAGGTAATGAAGAGAAGGTCTGTCTGCTAACAGAAGACACAGATTTCATATTAAGAGCTCATCAGGGTTTGATCTCATAAAGTAAAACTATAATCAAAATATTTAGAGATTTCTTTCATATTCAGGTAGTCCTTTTTATTTGACAGCTATTCATTGGGGACCTATTATATGCTAGGCATTGTTCTAACCACTGGAGATACAGTGGCAAATAAATAAGACATATACTCATCACTTCTATCTTTTTGCAAAAATACTAAACTCTGAAATACTTAATTGAATTATTCATATTTTGCTATAGCAAAAACCCAATACTACAGTGACATATACCATTATATATTTATTTCTTGTTCATGCTGTGTGACTGCAGGAAGGCGTCAATTCTGCTGGGGTTGTCTGAGCTCCATCTATCTTCTCTCAAACCCAAGCTAATAGCCAACCACCGTCTTGAACAATCAGTTATGGTGATGGTGTTAGAAAGTCGGTACCAAATCACACAACTACTTTTCAAGCGTTTGCTCACATGTGGCAAAATTCACATCCATTAGCATTTCATTGGCTAAAGCAGATCACATAATCAAGCCTGAGATCAATTGGTCAGGTAATTATAATCTGACTACAGGGAAGCTTGGGAAGGGTGCAGAGGAAGCAAATGATTGTGAATAAATGATACAGTTTACCACAGTAGTGAATATTTTCTTGTAGTGTTTTGCCATCACTATTTCGGCACTGACATACACATGCACAGTAATATAGGATTGTATTTCCACAGAGCTTCTCATTATTTTTAACAGAGATCAAGAATTGAAGACTTTGAGAGACATGAGGAGGACCTTTTAATTGAGATTTTCACACCACTCATTTATTCACTTTTTATGTTCACCAATTCAACTATCTTATTGAGTATCTATCTTGTCTCAGGCATTGTTCTAGGTATTAGAGATTCAGACATATTCATGGAGAATATATTCTTGTTGGGGAAAAATAAAATAAGAAAATGAATAATTAAATGTATATTGAGTGATGATGCATACTATAAAGACAAATAAAGATGGATAAATAGAGAGTGGTTGTAGCAGTTTTTGATAAGGAGACCAAGTATATTCTAATGAGGTGACAGCTGAACAAAAACCAGAATTAAATGAGGGAACTAGACATGTGGCTATCTAGGAGTTGGAATAGCAAATCCAGAAGTCTTAGAGGCACAATCATGCTTATGGTGTTTAAGAAATGTGTCTGGAATACAACATAGGGAGACAAAGTTAGATTCTAGGTCAGAGAGCAATGAAATTCAAGATTATAATAGGCCTTATAAACCATGGTAATAAATTACAGTTTTATTTAAATAGAAAGGGAAATTATGGGAAGGTTTGAGCAGAACATGTTATCCACCGATTCAGATGTCATCAGTAACTTTTCTTTCTCTACCTGAGAACTTTTGTTTATCTTGAAAATGATGTATGTTATTTCCAGAAACTTGGGTGTTTTCTTAAATGTGTTGATGTGTTCTTGTGCCTTTATTTTAGGTTTGATCATGTTGTTATCCTTCCCTTCCGGGATCTCCCATTGTCTTTCAGGGCTCATTTTGCTTGTCCATTTCTTCTTTAGTCTTGATGGGGTCTCCCTGAGCTTATGGAAATTTTCCTTTGAATGCTGGTCACTGGGTGCCTCAAGTGTTGTCAGCCCATGTAAGTTGCAGTTTCTGTGTACATGTAGGTTGATATTGTAACAGTTGACAACTTGTCAGTCACCTCTAGATAATTAGGACAAAGCTTCCCTGCTCCCTGGTTCTTAGTCTTTTTAGCCTAACAGATAGAGTGGTCTCAGTCCTTCTCTTCAGCAATTACTGAGTGTTTGGGCTCCAAGGAGAACAGGCCTGCTCTGGCAACTTAATTCCTGTCTTAGGCCTCTCTGATACTGTTCTCCTGATCCACCTATGGTCCAGAGAAATTATCTTTGTCCATCAAGAAGAATGGATTGGAACCTCACTTTCACCCTCCCAGGCCTTGTCTACCTGTTCTCAGTGGCTACTTTCTCATAGCAAAGGTGGCAGAGCAGGTGAGAATTGAGATAGTAACTAAGCCAAAGTCATTCAATCCACTATCTTCTAAGATTCCCTGGGCTGCAGAAATTATATTGCATTTTTAGGGAATTTTCCTAAATATTAGATTAAAATTAATGAGTACACTAAAAATGCCTTTATAGATGCCATTTTCATTTTACACTTTTACTTTGTAATCAGTTAGAACTCAAGAAATAAAATAATTTGTAAATAAAATGTCTACTAGGACAGGTATATTTAACTACTGAAAATATGCTCTCTAGTCCTTGAAAATAATCAGTTCCATGCTGACTTTGCAAATGCCCAGGTCAATATGCTTCCAATTAGTCATGGGCATGGCTTCAGAGTTAGTTCTTTGGGCATAAAAGGATGTAAAACATTTATAATGTATCAGGGACAAGGTGTGAACAAAAAAACCTTCCCTAGGTGGAAGTTTATAAGCCATACTGAGTGAATTCAATTCAATTACAAAGGTTGAAACAATTGAGAAAACAGTGGGAATCACGATTCTTCTTGAACTTTTGACACACTTGAGTGAAGAAATGACAGGTGAAACTTTGAAGAGAGAAAAATGTGTATAGCTTAGTGTGTGACAAATGGAAAAGTATGAATTTATTTTTTGTAATTTTCATTTCACTGTCAAAAATTTGAAAGCAATCAATTATGAAGAAGTGACAAAAACTGGTTCAGGGAATATTACTACTAACAGCCTAGAATTCAGAGGATTTCCTTCTAGTTTATATATATAGAATATAATACAAAACATAAGAAATATATATAACTATATATATAATAAAATATATTTGTACAGTACATATGCCTGTGTATATGTGTGTATATACATCTACATAATTTTTTCACTCATTTGATATTTTGTATTATTTTATATGTTTTTCATTTCAAATTATATCCTGAGAACTTTTTTATAAGTCATGTACTTAATCCATAGTAAATTAATAAAGTATGGATGCAGATTAAATCACAAGTATTGAAAAAATTGGAATACTCTGGTCTTCTACTTAGCTGTCTCTTAAAAGATTGTATCTTATTGCACTGTTGTGTTTAGAGTCAAATAATAGTGTGGCTTGGTTTATTAGTTTTTTGTTGGTATGGTCATTATATTAATGGCTTTTTCTCTGTATTTAAATGGTGAGTCTGTCTGTGAATCACTAAGTTGGTAAGGTGAACATTTCTGGGTAATTAGATTAATGCATTCTCTGAGTCATGAAAATGTTTATTTTTGAGGTAAAATGGAGTTCATAAAATAAGTCATTTTTATGGCATTAAATTAATTAAGACCAGTAAGTCCATACCTATTTCCTTAAAAGGATCATGGTTCACATTTTGTTCATCTATACCTGCTTTTCAAATAATTCATTTTTTATCTGAATTTTATAGATATAATTAAAGGGTTGAATAATTTCTTCAATTTCATAAAATGAAAAATTAGAGCTTTAAAAATATGTTGAGAATATCTACCCTAAATATGAAGCTAGGTCATATTGTTGTTAGGCTGAAATTTCCAACTGCATTTTTTTACATTTCAGTGTATTTTTCTCTTAATTCCCAAGGGATCTTGTTAGACAAAGTGCAGGTTTTATTGTAAAAATAGCTCCACAGTGACTAAGGATATACTCTTCCACCTCCTAACTCATACTCATTCTATATAATTTCCTTCTCAAAAAAGTAGAGGTTTCATTACTATACAAATATGATAGTTCAATAAAATAGAGGTTCTATTACTATAAAAATATGTACAGTTCTAATTTGATTAGATATATTTGACTTTATTTTTGTCTTACAAAAATAAAGATACTCAAGTGATGAATCCATATACACAGGAGGCTGATTGCAAATGTATTTTATTGATGCTGTGAGGTTGATATAATGAAATCTGTTTGGAAGATCTGGAGGACAATCTTTCAGACAGGATTTTTTTAAATATAGTTACCAAGTTTAGTTTAATTTGTGCTAAAGTTCAATTTTAAAAAGGTGAATGATCGTCTTAAAAATATAAAATGAATGCATATCAAAAAATTTTATAAATTTATTAGTGAGGGAACCAGTAAGAGTTAAGACTAGTTCAAAGAGGAAATTGAAGAACTGGTGTGTGTTTATGTGCATGTGTACACATGCAGGAATGTAAAAGTGAATTTGTTAATAGATGTAAAACTGATTAATATCATATAGGACAATAAAATGTCATGTTTATCTCTTCTACAAGGCATAGATCAATTGAATCTCCATTAGACAAAATTCATCTGCATTGTAATGGATAAGAATGATTTGCATCCTTATCAGATTTCTTCAAGTTATCTTCTGCCATGAGAGAGATATAAAATAGTCTACTCCATAGAAAGTCAAAGATGTTCAGTTTATAGAATCAGATAATTCCCAGAGAGCACACTAGAAACCACAGAGCACAGCTCTTTAAGACACCCAGTAATCTCTTGTGCATTTCCAAGTTTTAGACAGCTTTTCCCTGACATTTGTGATTTAACTGTGCTTTGTAGGAGTAAAATTTGAATGAACTAGTTTTTCAGATTTGCTTCTTAAGGTAGAATAACAACAGAAAATGAGTGTGAAGATAATATTTTTTAGAAGACCATTAAGTCTATATATAAATCTGTAGCCAACAGCTCTTGGTTATGCTAGGAAATCTTGGTTAAACATTCCTATTATTTTAAGTACCATGTGATGCAGTACATATATAACACAATGCTGGATGGTCTTTTAATATCCTTTCAGAAGATTAGAAGCTTACAGTCCAAAGAGAGTAGCTATTAGTTTACAAATTTTATCTTTTCTTTCTGTTTCTAAATATACCTATACTTCCATGTGTCATTGTATCTGTGTTATCCAGGAGCAAGCAGTGCAGCTTATGTTTTTTAAGATTAAGCCTCTCATCTCCTGAAAATTCTTTAGGACTTTGTACATTCATGTTTGCTTTTCTATAGTCCCTTTATTTAAAAGTTCTTTTGTTTAAAAGCATACCATTTGCTATTCTCTGTCTGAATAAAAATGAAATAAAACATCAACAGCAGACCTGCACTCCTACCTATCTTTGCCTTAAGCCAGCCTCATTTGGTACCTTCTTCCATCTTTCTGGAACTCCTAGGCCAAGTAGTACAAATTTATTCTTTCAACATCATCACCTCATTCCTACTCTTCAGCCCTCTGACCAGGCTTCTGTTTCTACTACACAGAAAATCTTCTTGAAAAGTTCAGTTGCTTATTTTCTGATTGTTAAATCCAGTGATCTATTGTAGTTTCTTCTTTGACCTTTCTTCATTTTTCATGGTCTTGACGAAGATCTCTTGCCTTTCTTCCCTGATGTAATCTTTTCTTGGCTTCCAGAAAATCATTCTACTTTACTAATCTTCCCTCTCTTTGCTTCCATGCCCTTAGAGATTTCCTCCAAAATTTGACCCCAGTTCACATTCCTTCATTCCTTAAAATTTGGAATTCTCTGAGATTTTATCTTTTTCCTCCTCTTCTCCTTGGGTGATATTCTTTGCTCCCAAGATCTCAGCTACCATGTAGAGCTATTTATTTCCAACTACATGTCTCCTGCACTTAAGCTCTCTCCTGAAATCCACTTATCTATTTGTATTTGACTTTTTGCACTACCATTGGTATTTCTCAGGAAATTTAAAATTGAAATGTCCAAAAGAGAATTCATTTTCTTTCTGTTGGTTCCATATTTCTATTTCCTTTCTTGGTTAATGACATTACTATTGACTTAAAATCTATGCAAGAAGGCCTAGCATCATCTTTAATTTCTACCTTTCCCCATATTTACCAACGTACTCAATTACAATGTTTAATGATTAGGTCCCTTACTGTTATCCCAACTAAAACTGAATCTGTGTTCAAACTGCTATCTCTTGTCTTAACTATTGAAAATATTCAAAATATGAAAACAAATCCCTATTCAGCTATATTAGCCGCCTCAGGCTTTGCATACTATGAATTTGTCACAATTTTCGGGTCACCCATGAGTTACAAAACTCCGGTCCTTTTCCAAACCTATGTTCTTTACATAGATTATCTTCTCATATTTTCTCAGTCTAGCAAATTTATTCATCTAGACTAAGTTAAAGCATAATTTGTCTGTGGGCATTCTCTTGACATTCCCAGGTAGATCAGACTTCCTTTGATCATGGTTCCATTACAGGATAATGCAATCTGTTTGTGTGCCTCACTTCCCCATTATTTGAGAGGAAGGAATTGGTGTATTTACTTTTGTATTCTCGACTCCTGCTGTAAATCTTGGCCCTTAGTAAATGCTAATAAATGTCCTTTGACTGAGTTGGGGAACATGGTTTTAAAATGAAAGATTTGTCTGGGTGACTCAGTGGCTCAGTCGGTTAAGCATCAACTTCAACTTAGGCTATGATCTCATGGTTCATGGGTTTGAGCCCTTGATGGGCTCTTTGCTGGCAGCTCAGAGCCTGGAGCCTCCTTCAGATTCACTGTGTGTGTCTCTCTCTCTGTTCCTCCCTACTCATGCTCTGTCTCAAAAATAAATAAACATTAAAAAAATTATTTTGAAAGATTTGTCATTATTGAGGAATAATGGATTGGCTTCTTAGTGTAAATTTCATCTCTTACCTTAAAATAGGTTTTGGAGATCTTTTCAAATGAATACATACATATGTCATGTTGGAAACATAAAGCTGGTCAAAATTGACTCATTCCTAAGAATATTCTTCAAAAAATGACAGAATTTTTTTTATAAACATCAACCATTTTAGTCCTTTTAGCTATATGTCCCTTGTGGTTGTGTATAAAAGTCCTCCTAGTGACCTACCTAACACTTGTGTTCTGATTTGTGTTTGCTACATATGCACAGTGGCTCTAAGTCTCAGTTTTGACTCAACACATGATTTCATTAATAATTTTCTTGGCAAATATGACATCCCTGAAGCAAATGATTTTAGTTTATTGTAATGCTTAACAGAGACTGTTGGGATGAAAAACATGACTTGCTTTTTTATTAAATTCTCACATACACCACAACAGCTATGTTTAAATGTTTTTCCTATGTCTGATATGACCACATGATCCATAGAATATGGTTGGTATTGTGGCAAAAATGACTTTTCAAGAACAGACAAGCATATTTTGCTAAAAATAATCTTATAACCCAAGGTCATGGGGTAATTGATAATTGATGTGCAAATTTATATCTCTTTTATCTTGTAGCTACACATCACTATCACATTTTGGGGGAATTATAATTCTTCATGCAAAACAATGTTCTATGTGTCAACTTCAAAGACAACCTGCTGAGAAACCAAGAGAATACTTAATAATGCTCATGAGCAATGAGGCATGAATGATCAAATGAAGGTCTTCCTGGTTAGCTATTGATTATTCTATCATGGCAGGTAACTTCAAAACCACACACAATCTTTTGAACATTACCTTCATCTCCTAATATTTCTCCCTATCACCAAAAGAAAATTACTTTTCTTGACCTTCCATAACAGGCAAATGTATTTTGTATTATTTATTGATCTTATAATATAACATTTTTGGGAGGGTAAATGAGACTTACCAAGTTCAAATGAGTTATAATTGTACGAGCCATAAAGGTAATTCTTAAATCCTCTGGTGCTTTGTGGAGAAAAAGATGTTCACTTCTTATAGAAAGAAACTCCTGAACAATAGGAGGACTTAAAAATTTTAATTGAAAATGAAGTTTTATTTTATACTTGTTACCATTAGGAAGGGAAGCATGCCATGTGGCAAATATCCCTTAACATCCCGAAAACTAGCAACTTATAGGTAGCTTCACCTTACCTTTCCCAGTTCTCATGGTTACTTTCTCTTTCTAAATGACAAAAGGATTTAAAATTGCCTTTGGAACAAAAGAGGAAAGCATGCTATGCTCAGTGAATAATATTAGGATATGATAACAGTCTTCAAAAATGGCAGTAGCCATAATGCAATAAATAAACCATTTATTTTGGAATCAGAAGGTCCAGCATAAGTTACTATTACCAATGGTGGAGGGAAACAATTCCACTGTAGCTATTACATATATTCTGAATAGAACCAATTTAAAATGATTAAACTTGATAAATAAAACTATATAGGCCAAAAAATAATGAAAATGTAATTAAAATATATCACAGAAAGGTGAGGGGTGTTGTTTCTTGATATTTATTTTCCATATGGGAAATCTGATTATATCCTATGGCTCTTTTTATTGTCCCATATTGGTCAACAAGCATTTCACGTACACTGGTTTCCCACTAAAATTGCCATATTGAGTTGACAGATTGATACTAGTTTCTTTTTGTATCAGAAGGCAGCAAAAGCAAAAGCTACTTATAAAATAAATTTAGTTTATTTTTATAGTTGCCAGTAATTTTATTTATCTATTTGTTTTTTTATTGTATATTGGGCTTTAAAAAATGAGCTGAGGGGTGCCTGGGTGGCTCAGTTGGTTAAGCGTCCAACTTTGGCCCTGGTCATAATTCATGGTTCGTGGGTTCAAGCCCCACTTCAAGATCTGTGCTAACAGCTCAGAGGCTGAAGTCTGCTTTGGATTCTGTGTCTCCCTCTTTCTTTCAGCCCCTCCCCCACTTGTGCTCTGTTCTCTCAAAGGTGAATAAATGTTAAAAATTTTTCTTTTAAATGAGCTGAGTTAAAATTGAAAAGACTCCGGGTGATGTATGGAAGTGTTGAATTACTAAGCTGTACTCCTGAAACTAACATTACACTTTATGTTAACTAACTGGAATTTAAATAAAAACTTAAAAAAAAAAGGAAAGAAGGGGGGCATGCTCTATGAGGCTGAGATATCACAGGAGAACCAATGCATATATATAATTAAATTTCTGTTTTATTGGATATATCGATTCAAAGGGCTTATGATTTATGATAGACTTAGATTTACAAAATAATAAATTAACATCCAGAAGTAGTCTTCTTATATTTGCTTTGATTCCTTGAAACAATGTATTTTTTATACAAATTTTGAATATACAAAACATAATGTGGGTAAAAACTGCAATAATCGACTTTTCTTATTTTCTATAGTATTTTCTTATGATGAGATTTACCAATTTTTTAAAACAAACATTAATAAAAATAACACTTCCTTACATTTATGCAGCATTCTTTGGATAGCTTCATGATTCACCAATGTGCTCAATTTCCATTGCAACCATGTAAGTCAGGTTTCTCCAAACTAAATGTTACAGACAAATAGAAAGTCCAGATGGAGCTTTGGATCGTTGCTTACCTAGGACATTTATATCTGACATATGCTCCAAGGTTCAATACTTTGATGAGACTCTTTCAGACCAAAGAGACAGTGAATGCTATGTTCTCAGCTTTCTCAAGGAAAAGGATATCTGTCTTTCAAAAACCTAAGTTTTGAGAAAAATAACAGTTTTTGACCCTTCCCTAGCCCCTCCCCTATCAACAACTCTTCTTCCATTCATGGGAAATCTTTTAAAAGGTGTGTAGATTCAGTATAATCTCTCTTTTTTTAGTTTAACCAGATTAAAAATAGGGAATTAATGAGATTAATAAGTGTTCATTCATTTACCTGTATTTGTTGAATGACTACTATGTATCATAAACTGTTCCAGGCACTGAAGATGCAGCTAAGACAAGAAAGATAGAGTTTTACTTTCATGGCAGTTATATTCTAGCAGGAGAAAAAAAACAATATTAAAATATAAGAGAGTTAAGATCTATAAAGAAAATGGTATCAGGTGATTTAATTTGAAAAGGAAACATGAACATTTGAGATTGAGAAAATATGGCATTTCAGAATCATAGAATATAAACTGCAAATAAAATTTTTCCTAATGCTTCATGAATCCATGATATGTGCTAGCAACATGTGTCAGACACACTAACTGGGGAGTCAGTAGCTATCATGGACACGGTATAGGATGAGACAGTACTTCAGAAAGAAGTAGACATCAAGTTTGTAGACATCAAGTTTGACTTCACTTTTGCCAATCAACAAGAACATCTAGTCTCTACTTACATTATTGGCCTCAAGCCTTTCTCCTCATCCTTTGATTGTGCTTTCTGGGTGATTATAATTTGAGGGCAGGGCAAACAATTTCTCTCACCTCTAAACTTGTACATTCCTTGCATATACCTGGAATATTTTGCACACTCCACCATACTTCATCAGGAATCAGTTCAGATGTCACTTCCTCTGATTTCTTAAGTGTTTGTAGGTATCTCTTCTTACAGGATCCACTAACACACACTGTATTCTCCCCATTATTCTTATTACAATTATTATAGTTGCACTTTCTCATAATAGGAGGACCCTAAGGAATAGGAGTTATTGTTATTATAGTATTCACCACTAATAATTTATATGTTAACAGAAAAATATCTTTTTATTGATAAAATCATAAAGGAAGAGAAAGGAAAAGTGAGATGAACTTTTTTTGTAATAACTTTTTTGAAATACAATGTACATAGTATACAATTCCCCATTTTCGTGGTGGGATATCCACAGAATTGTTCAACAATTAATAGAATCAGTTTTTTTAACTGATCATCTCCCATCAAAAAACCCCTATATCCTTCATCTATCCAGTGTCCCAACTTTCGTCACTCTCACTGCTAAGCATTCACTAATCTACTTTCTGTATCTATAGGTTTGTTTATTTTATTTTATTTTATTTTTCTTTTTAAATTTTTTTTATGTTTTATTTATTTCTAGGAGAGAGAGAGACAGCGTGAGCAGGGGAGGGTCAGAGAGAGAGGGAGTCACAGACCGAAAGAGGCTCCAGGCTCTGAGCTGGCAGTCAGTACAGAGCCCGACGCGGGGCTCGAACCCACGAACCGCGAGATCATGACCTAAGCAAAAGTCGGACGCTTAACCGACTAAGCCACCCAGGCGCCCCAAGGTTTGTTTATTTTAAATATTTCTTATAAGCTAGAGCATCTAACAGTTGGCCTTTTGTGACAGGCTTCTAGCATTTACTATAATATTTTGAAGGATTATCTATGTTGTAGCAGGTATCAGTATGTGATTTGTTTTATTGTTGAAAAACATTCCAATGTATGACTACCTTTCTATATGTTATAGACCTAACAGTATAATCACATGCATACTTCTTTATAAAGTTACTTGTAAAATTAGTTAAGTGAACAAAGAAGAAATATATATTTATGGTCTCTTTTATAATTACATATTACCTTTACCAGTGCTCTGTGATTTTTTAAATGTGTTTTTGAATTACTGTTTGAGGTCACTTAGTTTCAATCTGGACAATTTCCTTTATTATTTCTTGTAAGGTATGTCTTCTATAATCAAATTTTCTCAGGTTTTGGTTACTTGAGATTGTCATTATTTTACCTTTATTTATCTATCATCTATCTATCTATCTATCCTCTATCTATCTATCTATCTATCTATCTATCTATCTATTGATCTATCTATCGGAAAAGTGAGACAGTTGAATTTAGAAATAAGCTTTGGGCAGTGTCCTGATCGGATGGGAGCCGAAGGACCCAGCTTTGGAGAGAAAGGCCATCACAGAGAGTAAGGGCCCCACGTGGGGAGGAATCAGCATGGGAGCTGGTACTGGGGGTGCCACAAAGCTGGTCCTGTGCTCAGCAGGTACTGACAGAGTCTAGAGTGATGAGTGGAGTGGTTCTTTCCAGTAAGGGTCTGTGCTTCTTATTATACTTGCATTTGCATTTTCCACTCAGAGCTGTCAAGATTCCTACGATGCACAGGAACGCTCCCACAATCATCCCACCCATCTGTGGGCTTTCCCACTCATAACAGAAGGAACTGTCTTTATCCACCAGGTCATTGGCTTCCAAGGCAGGCAGGCAGGCCTGCCAGTATGAGGAGAAGGCCGCAGGTCACTCTCTTCATGATACAGCTGCAGGGCAGGGCTGAGAGCCAAGTGTAGAAGGCACTTTGGGAGAGGCTGCGGGAGGCTGTCTATTCTGCCTTCATTTAAAAGTAGTTATTGTAGATATTGAATTCTTGGGTAGCAGATTTTTGCTTTTAATACTTTATATGTTTTTTCACTCATCTCCATTGTTTATGAAGAGAAATCTGTCTGCTATTATTATTGTTATTACCCTTGGGATTTCCTAGTAGGTGAAGAATTGTTTTTCTTAAGATTTTCTTGTCCGTTTTTCAGAATTTTAACGATGGTGTATCTGTATGTAGATTTCTTTGTGTTTATCCTATTTTGAGTTTACTAGGCTTTTTTGAATGTGTAGGCTGTTATTCTTCAATAAATTAGGGAAGTTTTCAGGAATTATTTATTTGAATATCCTTCCCTCTTCTTTTTACGTCTCTTTCTCTGGCCTCCTGATAGGAGGGTATGTTGTTGTGGTTAATGGTTTTCCATTTTCTCTGAGGTTCACTAATTTTTCTTAATTCTTTTTGCTGTATTTTTTAGATTGCATAAACTCTTACCTTTTTTAAGGGCACTGATTCTTTCTTATGTCAGTTCAGATCTACCATTGACCCCTCCTTCAGTAAATTTTTAATTTCAATTACTATATTTTTCAACTCAAGAATTCCTTGTGGTACTTTGGGTAAGTTCTATTTGATAAGACACTGTAATCATCATTATATTATGGTTGCCTTTAGTTCTTTTAACACGGGCAAAGTTGAAGTCTTTGTTAAATCCACTTTTGGTCCCCTTCATAGGTGGTTTCCAATCACTGCTGTCATTCCTGTGTGTGGATCACAGTTTCCTGTTTCTTTGCATATTTCATAATTTTTGAAAACTGGTCATATATTTAAATAATATATTGTGTATAATATATAATTATATGGTTATAAAATAATATATTGTAGCAACTCTGAGTACTGGTCTCCAGCTTGGACTTGTTACCGTTGTATGCTTGTTTGTTTAGTAAGCCGCTGAACAGTTTTAGTGAAGTCTATTTCCCCTGTGATGTTAGTTCTGAGAAGATATGTGCATAATCACTCAGGCATGTACATAATCATTCTGCGAAGATAGTTGTCTAAGCAGGCCTCCCTTTAACTGTTATTGTTTCCTCCACTGACCACACCTAGCTGTTAAGCTTCACTAAATTCCAATTGACTGCTCTATTCAGCAATGCCTTGGTGCATAAATTGCTTCATACATGAATCCAGGCTCCTTTCCAGGCATAGTTTTTGAGGTCAGTATTTGAGGTTTGTTCTGACCCTACAAGGGCTCTTACCTGTCATTCCCCCCTATTTCTTTTTGGTAAACTAGTTTGCCAGTAGTTTAGCTTATATCTCTAATTAAGCTACCAGTTTTCTATTAGTGGCTTTTCAACAAAATCTCCACTGTCTTTGACTCTTCCTTAGGCATTTTCTTTTCTTTCTTCTTTCTTTCCTTCTTTCTTTCCTTCTTTCTTTCCTTCTTTCTTTCCTTCTTTCTTTCTTTCTTTCTTTCTTTCTTTCTTTCTTTCTTTCTTTCTTTCTTTCTTTCTTTCTTTCCTTCCTTCCTTCCTTCCTCCCTCCCTCCCTCCCTCCCTCCCTCCCTCCCTCCCTTCCTTCCTTCCTTCCTTCCTTCCTTCCTTCCTTCCTTCCTTCCTTCTGTTGGAGAGAGCTTCAGAGTCTCTGTTTTATGGTCTTTTCTTTTTCCTCTGGTCAAATCTCTGAGCCAGGGCTCTTGAGATGGGGGCAAGGACAGGAATATGCTTTTCTGTGTGACAACCCTACTTTAGGATTAGGGCTTGCAACACAGTGGATTTGGTTTCTATTTGTCTTCTTCACTTGTCTTGCCTGGCATAAAATCTCTTCCCTACAGATAAACCAAGTGAAGGCAATTGGGTCTCCAGTGTCCTCAGTATCTTCCACAAGTGGAAGCTAGGTGTGAGAAGGCACATCTTGACTTTCAGCTGCCCTATCTGGAATTTAGCTTCTGCAGTAGACAGCTAGGGGAGGGCATGAAAAATGCTGACAGACTGCTCCTCATGATAATATATCCAAAATACTGTAATTCTTGACAGCTTGTTGGAAGAGAGGAGCACTGTAAACTTCATTATATCACAAGAATAAAGTTTTTATTATGCTAGTCTGGGTTGGAGAAGGGAGGGATCAGTCTGTAATACAGATACCACAGATAGTCATTGCTCTTTCTGGGTTTTAGTGGATTTTCTTGATTCACATGTTTATTCATTTGCTGTATGACCTTATGACCATTTCCAGAAATTTAAATATATTTTAAAAAATAATTTACCAGCTTCCCTCAGGAGTAGGTCCATGTAGAGCTCCTTCCTTTTACATTCCAGAGGTATAGACTAAATCTACTTTTTAAAATGATGATCTGGACTAGCCTGGCTGACATATGTATTAATATGCTAAAGGACTTAGGTAGTTTATTTCTGAGAGTTTAGTCCTGAAATTTTGTTGGGTACAATGAGCTCAAAATCATGAGAATGCTTTCTTAGTAGGGGCTTGCTTATTCAACTCTTTAACTAGTTCTTTGAATATCAGTCCTTCAATCTTCTTTATTGATTTGGATGCCTGACCTTGCAAAACAATGGATGAGTCTTTCAATCTGTTTGGGCTTCCTAACAATAAGACCCAGAAAAGCCTGCAGATAGCAATGCCTATGCCTATATTTATTATATTGGTATCATCATTTCTGGTATTAGAGCACAATGATAAAGGTATTTGTTTGAACTGAAGTACACATCACTAGTACTCAAGAATGGCATCTTGGAAGCTGGGTGTTGCTCAAAGATATCAAATACTTACTCTCTTGTTCTTGAGCTCTCTGCTATTTCTTGATCCCCAGTATGTGACATGAGTTACCAGAATTTTCAAACACATAGAAAAGCTCAAAGAATATTAAAATTATAATATAATATATAATCTAAAATATGGAGTTAGATTATTATTTGTTATTGTGATAGCTAAACAAATATTCAGACATACTTGCTTTATTTATTGTTTTTGCGGAATCTTTAGAAAATAAGTTGTATAACTCCAAATTCCTTCTCCCCAAATTCCTAAGTTGGCATCTTCTAAGACATTACTAGATCTCAATAGCTTTTGCTAGTACCCTCAGTATTTCTACCTAAAAGAAAACGTCCATATCTATATGTATTTAATTTGGGGGTGGGGGGAGTGATATTCTTAGAAATTTTGTAGCAAATACTTTGGCTCTTTAGCAGTAACTTGAGGGCTCTGATTTATTTGTATACAAAATTCATGCCCTTATTGAAATTTTAAAATAATAGCAAATATTTTCAGATGCAGAATATACCTACATATATATATATATAGTCCATATATATTAGTCTATATATGTATATAAGTCAGGCCATTTTCAAACACATACACACACACCTGATATATTAACAAGGTGGCAGATGTAATTTAAAGTTTTTTTGGTACTTGATTAATGACTTATTAAAATAATGAAATCAACTGAGTTTTTAGTAGTAAATACATTTTAAATGTTAAGTAATCATGGATTTAAACAATGAAGTTAATAAAGTTAATTTAGTTCAAGAAACAGTGAGACTTATTAGCTTAGTTTGAAAATTGCATTTTCCCCCATGAGTGACTTTAAATGAGCTTCATTGGCTGTTAAGCCATTAATCAAGCTTTTATTTGCATTTGGTGAATGTTTGGCATCTTTTGGGTAACCTTTCTGTAATTATGTGGTATCTGCTTCTGTGCCTTTTCTGTTTCAGCTAATGAATGCCAACTGTCATGAATAGTGAATTTGAAGGTGATTTATTATTTTCTCCTAATTAGTTACTTTTTGATTTCTCAACATTAATTTTTTGTTAAACCTCAGTTTATTATGAGTAATGGGAAAAACCTTTTTTTTTTTTTTTTCTATTGTTGCCTCTGGAAAACAATCCCCCTCATTGTCAGTGATCTGACTGCTGCTTGCTTGCTATACTGTGATTTTGAAGAGACTCTTCACTTTTATCTACAGAGGGAGATTTGTGAACTTAGAGATAGCAAGAGTTAGGGATGCAATTGAATGAAGATGCAAACACAGAATGGCATAAGAAATCTTTATGATTTGTCCTCCTTTCTTTTGATACTTTTATAGCCCTTTAACTCACCATTTAGATTTTACTGTTTCAGCAAGAAAAATGTTGTAAACAGCCTCAGCAGACAGAAAAGGTGAAATACAGTTTCAGTATTTATATTGGGAAGTATCTCAAGGAATTTGTTATGCTGCTTTGACTAATTATATTGAGCTGAGAATTACCTTATTATTACTTTATTTTGTCAGTCAGAGAGTGGCTTCTGTGGGAATTATTCCTAATCAACTGCCGGTCACAACCTATGTGCTGGGCATCCTCTTGTGTTGTCCTGAAATGCCCAGAATAGGCAATGTCTGCAGTAGAAAAAGGATGGGCTCCAGAGGGTTAAATTAAACATGCCTCAAGACTGCAAATGTAGTTGCCTGTATTACAGTAGGTGGCAGTCTTTTCATGTTGACTAAACTCGGGCCTGAAATACACACAGAGAGGCACGCTTGGTGTTATGCATAGGCGCCCTCAGTATTAGGCATGTGAGTGCCCATAGTGGCATGATTCAGGGGCACTGAAAAATCTTCTTGTCTGAAGTAGTTTTCAAATAGGTGTCCATATTGCCTGACGTCAACAGCTGTTGTTCTTCAGGGGCCTTTGAAAGATCATTCAATTCATTATAGCCAGGGAATGGATTGGCTTTTAAGTATTTGTATTTGCTAAAACAGCTTTTTAAAAATTTATTTAGTGACAACATGTGGGGTATTTTTCTCAGTGACTTGCTTAAACTTGTTGGAGTCTTTGTAATTGTCCTCATACCTACAACCATATTCTAGAACAAAAAATAAGTATATTTTGAATGAAATGAATGAATGAAACTTTTTAGATCTTTTTTAAAAATCTGGATTTATTAGTAAGACCTCTGTATAATATTCTTACTACTTTAATTGGCTGGGTTTTTTTTTTCCTTTTTGGAAACTTTTGTCTACTGCCTTGAAAAGAGTTCATACATAATGCTTGCTCAGTCATATTTGTTTGTTGAAGCAATGGACTCACTTACCATGGTCTTGTCAGAATTTAGTTTTGTGTGGTTTCATTCAGTTTATGAGACTGTATTTAGAAAATGCATAAAGTATTTCAGGTTTAAAATTTCTATTTAAAAACTGATGACTTTTGTATAATAATAGAAAAAGAGTGGGTTAACTAAAGATTGCTCTATTGTGCATATAATAAAAATAAGATTTGTATGGCTTATATTCCTCTGAGATTCTGACATATTTTTTAAAGAAACCATAGCTACATGTCTTGGGTGGGTTTTAAAAGTAATCCAGTTGGAGACATAGGCTTTTTGTCTTTAACAAACCACTCAAGGGAAGTGAATTTATTAAATTTCAGTAAAGAAACATTTACTTATATGACTCTTTAGTCAAATACTCCATCTTTAAATTCTAGCTTGGAGATTTACTGGCTGTTTGACCTTGAGTCAGTGGCTTAATTTCTCTGTTTATCAGTTTTCTTATTTGTGAAGTGGGAACGTTACTAGCATAATCTTCTTGGCTTGCCATGTGAATTTAATGAATTCATGAATGTTATGCCTGGGAGCAATGTCTGGTATATATAGTAAGTGATACTTGAGTTTGCTATGATTACTACTAATATTTCTATTGATACTGCATTAGGTATTAATAATGTTAATGCTGTACCAAATATTGTATTAGGGTCTGGATTCAAATGATACTTGGCCAATATGCACAACAAAACTGTATGCAAGAAACAGAAAGCTGAGCTTTGGTTAACAAATATTCCCTTAGAGATGACAAAGAGGCACAATTATTTTATAGCTCTGCACTGTTTTTCTTAGGTGTGAAAAATCAGAAATGACAATCCTGCTGAGCCTAACGAGATATTTCTGATACCTGAAGTCATATGCTGGCTTCTTTGTGTGATGTAAAGAATTGGACAATATTGTTTATCTACAGTTCAGATCCTTTTTTTTTAACTGAAATTTTACAGTATTTTCAAGTGATATGAAATTTGTAGGAAAGTAAAAATAACTTTTTGTCTCTGTAACATTTCAGAGGGGCTGACCTGACCTGATTCTTCCTAACCACCTAAGAATTTAGTGTGTTTTTACTGTTTTGTGTGTGTGTGTGTGTGTGTGTGTGTGTGTGTGTGTGTCTGTCTGTCTGTCTTTAATGAATTACCTTAGAATTTTTTCTGCAGTACCTCTGGTTTTGAAAATTGTCCTTGATCCTTTTGAATAACCAGAATATTGGCCTACATGCAGTACCTTCCTATTCTCTTACCTCATCATAATAAACTATAAAAATCAGGACTTAATACAAATATATTAGCAGCAGCTGAACCTCTAATCCTATTCTAATCCTGTACCAGTTGTCCTGATAATATCTTTTATAATGAAAGGATCCAGCCTAGAACTTTTCACTGCAGTTAGTTCATGGATCTTTATTCTCTTTTGCTTTTGGACAGTTCTTCAGATTTTTTTTCTAGACTTTCATGACCTTGACTCTTTTAAAGATGAGAGTAGTTATTTTTTCAAATGCCCTCCAATTTGTGTCTGTCTTTTGCTTGCTCATGATTATATTAAATTATGGATTTTTTGGAGGAATATTTCAGAAGTGATGGTGTGTCCTTTTCTCTGTGTCCTATCAGGTGGCACACTCTTTTGAGATGTGATACTACCAGTGATGTTCACTTTGATCACTTAATTAAGTTCATGTCTGCCAGCCACTATTTTTTCTTTTGAAATTAATAGATATGGGACCTTATTTTTTAAACATTACTCACCAAATTATGGAGTCATGGTTTCCTATTTTTGTCAATGCTATATAATCCATTACTCTGATTATTTTGAAACTCAAATTGCCTTAATTTGGTCAACAAGAGTCCCTTCAAGCTGTCCTTTATGTCCTTCTGACATGGCTTAATCATTCCTTAAATACTTGTTTGATTTTAGACCAAAAAATATGTCCCTGGCTATTCTTCTCTTTTCCCTGACTCAGTGCTAGAAGGAGTCATTTCTATAGCATCCTACTTCCTTTTGTTGGAAAATGGTATTTAGAAGCCAAAAGCTGGGCATTAGGTATGATTATTGCTATGGGTGTCATTGATCCCAGGCCACCTCTGTGAACATGATGCATATTGCACATATACATGTATATACGTCTATCTCTCTGTTTATTTCTATATCCATATGTTGGAAATTCTAACTTCACTTCCTGCTTGCAATTTTTTTTAATGTGTATTCATTTTTGTGTGTGAGAGAGAGAGTGTGAGCAGGGGAAGGGCAGAGAGAGAGAGGGAGACACAGAATCTGAAGCAGGCTCCAGGCTCTAAGCTGTCAGCAAGAGGCCAACACAGGATTCGAAACCAACAACCGTGAGATCGTGACCTGAACCGAAGTTGGACACTTAACTGACTGAGCCACTCAGGTGCCACCCCTCATGCTTCCAATTTCACTCCTCCACCACAAGGATCATAATAGTTCTCCTTTTGCATATTTGTAACTGCATTCTATTCAGCTGAGAAGATTGGCTTGAGTTATCCTTATGTGTTTACTTATTTGACTAATTCCTTCTATATAATCAATATTCTATTTCCATTGCCACCTCCTCTGTGTGCTGATGCCCTCTTCATTCTGCTCAGCTCTGACACCTCTCTCCTAGATGCCTGCTTACCCTATGGAGACACTTTCCTCGCCCTCCTTGGGCTCATACTCTTCTGGACTACACCCAAATAAGGTTGCTTTTCTTTCCTTCTACTCAAGCTGATGGTATACCATAAATTATTGGGTATCCTCCTTCCCCTAACCCTGTGGATGACCTTCACATCCTATGTGAGCTCTGATACTTCCATTCCACACTAGATTGCCCCTCTATAGATTTGCCTTCCTTATCATTGTTCAGGTTCTCAGTACTCTGCTTGAAGTCATGCATCTCTGGAGGTACCTTAGGCCACCCCTGTCTGGGTCAACATGTTCCTCCTCTCCCAGTGTGTGAATACTTACTTTGCTTTGCCCTACCTAATGGATTTAGGACTGAATGGTTACGGAAATTAAGGGAAAGGAAAGGAAGGGAAGGGAATAAGCCCAATTAGAAATAAAAGCCCGATGAATCTTTTTAAGATACAAAAGAAACATTGCTTGTTGCTGCCAATGAAAGTTCAATTAATCTTCAAGCCTTAAGATAAAGACTTTTTTCTGTATGAATTAACATGTAATTTTCAATAGTTCATATCTATAGCAACAGGACTTTTTTTCTCACCACTTTTAATTCTTTTCATATTTCAGTGTTTGCTTGTTGCTTAAAGTGCACTCAGATAGAACTTTCTATGTCTCTGTCTCAGACACTCAACCTTCAACACCCTTACTCCCAGCGCTATCCCCTACCTAGTAATACATATCATTGCCAAGGATCTGATCATCTCAATGTTGCTTCTGAAACAAATCACAACATAGAAAAGGGTGTCTGAAATAACAATTAAAAATGAATTCCATATAGTAAGCACACATGAAAGCAATTCGGTTCCTAGAAATAAACTGTTTGGATGTAGAAGAAAAGAGATGATTTTGATAATAATTTTTAGTGAGTCTGAGCTGAGCATCTTTGCAGTCAATAGCATTGATTGATTTGACACATGTATAATTACCACTCCTATGTTCCTGATTCTCCCTTCTTTGATGAATTTCATATTATCTAGCAAGAAAACTCATTCAGGTCTACTTTTGTCATGTCCTGGTATGTCTTTTGGGTGGTCTCAGGATAGGATGCATGTAGCTTAGTGAGGAAGAAAAGGGAGACTTCAATTAGGAATCATGAGATCAGGGTTATCCCTACTCTGGGTGGTTCTAACACAACCATTTCATCTTCTCGTCACAATTCTCCTCACTTATAAAGTGAAACAGGCTTATAATCTTTAAGTCCTCATGGAAAACTAAGATTATAGTAATGAATCAGTATACAATTCTGTAATTGAATAAGTTTTTATTGCTTAACATTGGGATTGATTCCTTAATCAATACATTTTATCACTTGTTTGATTCCATTTATGGAAATGTTCCGATAAGAAAGACCAAAGAAACAGAAAGCAGATTAGTGTTTTTCTGGGGCTGAGAGAAGGGGGCAAAGGAAATGTCTGCTAATGACTATGAGATTTCTTTGGGGGAATGATGGAAATATTTTGGGATTAGTTAGTGGTAATGGTTGCACACATTTATAAATATATTAAAACCCCCTACATAGTTACTTGAAAAGAGTAAAATTTATGATATGTGAAACACATTTCTGTATGGTTTGAAAATTAAGTTTTCTAGAGTGGGAAATAACATGAAATGGGTACAACATGGCAGGGGGTGGGCCCTAGAACCGTTACATATAAGCCTCTGACTTGTCTTGTGGTTTTAAAGGCATATGCAAGTATTAGAATATTTTAAAGTAAACTTTATAAAATAAAAACAATAATTAGGTAAAATTTTTATCTCAAATTCAGAATTGCATTATTAAGTGAAGCCATGAGTTTGAGTATTTTTTAAAAATGTTTTTATTAATTTCTGAGAGAGAGACAGCCTGAGCAGGGGAGGGCCAGAGGGAGAGAGAGGGAGACACAGAATCTGAAGCAGGCTCCAGGCTCTGAGCTAGCTGTCAGCACCGAGCCCGATGCGGGACTCAAACCCACGAACTGTGAGATCCTGAACCGAGCTGAAGCTGGACGCTCAACCAACTGAGCCACACAGGCGCCCAGAGTTTGGGTATTTTAAAATATGCCAAATTATGACTTAAATAAAGGGACTTAAAGATAAGATTCACTTTGACAGTTAGAAATATATAGGGTGGGCACCTGGATAGCTCAGTTGGTTAACCACCCAACTCTCGATTTTAGCTCAGGTCATGATCCCAAGATTTTGGGATCAAGCCTAGAACCAGTCTCCCAGCTCAATCTCTCTTTCTCTCTTTCTCTCTCTCTTCCTCTCCCTGCCCCCTGTCTGTCTTTCTCTCTTTTCTGTTCACCTGTATGTGTACATGCTCTCTTTATCTCTCAAAAAAATAAGGATTGAAGCGATATGTGCTAGTTACTAAAAAACAAAAGTTAGCCATAATTGGAATTGAGCCAGTTATGTGACTTCTAAACTCTCAAGAAGGTATAACCAAAGGAAATGTAGTTTACATGGTGAAAAAGAGCAATAAAGGCAAGAAATATCAGCATCATTTGTAATAGGGAACATTAGATGCAATCTAGGAGTTTGACATAGAGGCTTGATTAGATCAGTTGTAATACATCAAATGCTGGAACATGAAGCAGCCTCAGAAACTGGGAAATGTTTCACTGACATGGGAGAGAATTAATTTGGGACTATAAAAAATATTTGGATAAGAAAAAAAAATAAACTGGATGTAAAATAACTTGTGTAATATAACCAGAATTTAATTTTTCAAATATGTAAATACACATAAAATGAACATTTTAATATTGGTATCCCCCAAAATGATAGGTTGATAGTCAAAGGTTTTTTGGTGCAGTACAATTATGTAATTTTTAAAATAGGTGGTTTTTAATATTTTCCAAATGATGTTAACATAAATTGCTCTTATAAAGATAAAAGTAAAAGTGTTTTTGAAAAATCTATGATTCTGGGGTCACCAGGGGTTATTCAGTTGGTTAAGGATCCAACTTCAGCTCAGGTCATGATCTTTTGGTTCATGAGTTTGAGCCTTATGTCAGGCTCTGTGCTGACAGCTCAGAGCCTGGAGCCTACTTCTGATTCTGTCTCCCTCTCTCTCTATCCCTCCCCTGCTCACACTCTGTCTCTCCCTCTCTCTCAAAATTGGATAAACAATATTTTTTAAAAGCTGAGATTCTGATAATTAGATATGAATAATACTAAAATAAATCATTAACTGTAATGTTTCATTTATCATCAAGCATTAAAAGTGATCTTGCCACTTCCCTTTAACACAGTTTAACATTGCTGGTCTTGCTAAATGTTAGGACTATAGACAGTAAGGATTTTAAGAATCAAAAATACCCCTCTCCCCCCACATCATAGTATCAGGAATAGTACCATCCCTATTTGACAATAGCTGGTCTAAGTAGAAATACATATTCATGGATATTTTTACTCAAAACTTTCCTTCTTTGTCACAGACTTTACAGATTATTTTCCTTTTTTTTTTTTAAGTATATACATGGGAATTTCTGTAGTGAAGCTCTGTAGGTGGTAAAATATATCACATCTTTTTTGTTTGTTTGTTTATCCCAAAGCAGTTTTACTTTAAGCTTATTCTTGAGAGCTAGTTTTGCTGGGACCACAGTTTAAGATGACTTTTAACCTTCTCAGTTCCTTGAGTATATTATGCCATAGTATTCTTGTTCCACTATTGCTGTTAAAAGGACTGATGTTACTCTATTCTTGCTCCTGTTCAGTTAATCTTTTTTCTGATTAAGTTTAATATTTTATTTTTTTTTGTGCCCTTTACTGTCATGACAATAGGTCTAACTTCGGATCTCATTTGATTTATACTGTTTAGTACACATTTTACTATTATGTCCTTCTTCAGTTCTGAAAAATTCCTAGCCATTATTTTTTTTTCAATTTTCCTCCTCCATCTTCTTTTTACTTTTGTGATAGAACTCTGAATATATTGAAACTTATTCTGTTCTATATATTCTCTTAATACCTCTTTCAAATTTCTCATTTGGTCTCTCAATGATCTACTTTGGACCATTTATTTAGGTATATATTTTGTATAACTGTTTTTTCTTTAGTTGGTTCCTAATCTGCTCTTTAATTTGGTCACTTATTTTTTTTTAATTTCAATTGTTACATTCTGAAGTGATAGAAATTCCGTTTGACCTTTTGTTTGTTTGTTTGCTTTTGATATGCCTGGTTATTCTTTTTTTTATGTTTATTTATTTTGGAGAGACAGAGACAGAGAGACAGAGTGTGAGTAGGGGAAGGGCAGACAAAGAGGGAGACACTGAATCCGAAGCAGGCTCCAGGCTATGAGCTATCAACACAGAGCCTGACGTGATGCTCCTCGAACTCAGAAATGTGAGATCATGACCTGAGCTAAAGTCAGATGCTTAACCAACAGAGCCACCTAGGCACCCCTGCCTGGTTATTCTTAATAGTGTCCTGTTGCTTGTTCACCTTTGTTATTTTATCCTTTAAAACATATTTCAGTAATAGCTATTATATGTTTACATTGGCAATGTAAAAATATTAATATTTGTATTTAATCTTAATCTTAAATATTTGGGAGCATTTATCCATTGTTTGTTTTTGGTGTCAATATCATGCAAATACTTGTTTTCTTGTACATTATTTTTAATGTTAGCTCATACACTGAGCATAATCTGTGAAAATCCCATATCTAAATTAGGTATGATTTTTCTTTTCAGAGTATTCACAATTGTTTCTAATGAGGAACTGATAAAACACTCAGACCACTTTAGCTCTTTTTTTAAAATTAATCTACTTGAGAGGGAGAAAGGGAGAGAGGGAGAGGAAGAAAGAGAGAGAGAGAAAACAGAGAATCCCAAGCAGTCTCCCTGCTGTGAACGTGGAGCCTGATGGCACAGAGCCTGAACCCAGTAACCCTGAGATCATGACTTGAGCCAAAACTTACCAGCTGAGCCATCCAGGTATCCCTGTGGCAATGAGTCACACACAAAGAGTCAGGACACTGAGGCTTTCTTTCCAGTAAGCAGTTTTATTCATGCCAGCACAGGCTCAGCAGTCTAAGACCCCAAAAGGCTGAGCCCTGAAGGCAGCGAAGGGGTTGCCTTTTGTACAATCTTTGTTCCTTTGTCTCCCATATATGGTAACATACAGTCGGAATGGGCAGTCTGTGTTACCTCTGTAGCACACATGAGGAATGCCGTGCACTTGCACATCGCCAGGTTGTCTTCCCTTGTCTTGAGGTTTCCACCACATTCCTTAAGGAGGGCTCTACTACATCTGCACTTAAGCACTTTTTGTTTTACTTTTTTTTATGTTTTTATTTTTGAGAGAGAGAGCGAGCAGGGGAGGGTCAGAGAGAGAGGGAGACACAGAATTCAAAGACAGACTCCAGGGTCTGAGCTGGCTGTCAGCACAGAGCCCAACGTGGGGCTCGAACCCATCAACCATGAGATCATGACCTGAGCCAAAGCTGGACGCTTAACCAACTGAGCCACGCAGGCACCCCTGCACTTTAGTGCTTTTAAAGAGGGTCTCTGGCTCTACCTCCCTCTGTTGTGGAGCTAAAGCTTAGTCTTCCTTTCTTTGTCTTCTAACTGGCATTTACTCCCAACAATAACTTGCATCATTTACTATTCACAGATGCCAGCTCTCTCTTCCTCTCTCCTCCTCTCCCCTTGTTGGAAATTGCCTTTACCTTCTTCAAGGATAGTTGTATGCTAGTTATAAACCTCTTCAGGGATTCTAGCCCATCAAAATAGTAGAAGCAGAAAGCCCCTCATACATTTATGGCTGGAGAAATACATCTTCATCTACCATGTTAGTAATTTAAAATTTCTCATCTTAAATTTTATCCTTTCTGCTTAAAATTTAGATCCTAAGTCTGCTGTGGCATAGTTGGATTTTTTAATTAGACTTTTCTCCTCCATCTCTCATTTCACATATTTGAATTTAGGATATATTTTTTGAAACAAATATACTGCTGCTTAAGAAATTCAGATCACTTTTTTTAAAATGTTTTTTTTTTTTTTTAATTTCTAGGAGAGAGAGAGAGAGAGACAGCATGAGCAGGGGAGGGTCAGAAAGAGAGGGAGTCACAGACTGAAATAGGCTCCAGGCTCTGAGCCCGCAGTCAGCACAGAGCCCGACGCGGGGCTCGAACCCACGAACCGCGAGATCATGACCTAAGCGAAAGTCAGACGCTTAACCAACTAAGCCACCCAGGCGCCCCTCAGATCACTTTTTATAAGTCCTTTAACAAAGATAATTATGAGGAGGGCCATGAATCCCTTTCTGCACACTTTCCAAATTAGTTTATCACGTGTGTCTTTATTGTGCTGTGATTAAAAACCACCTCCCCTCTCATTGACTTTTGAAGAAAATCAACATTAAATAATGGAATTCTAACCCCTGAAACATGTAGAAGAAATGTGAGAAAGTGGAGATTAGTTAGAGCACAATGATACTTGACTCAAATTTATTTAGGTGAGTGTGGTACTATTGATCTGAATTGGTGTCCTTTAATGTTTTAAGAGAAGAAAGCAAGTGCTGGAAAAATCAAAATTAAATTATTAGACTATCACTGTGGAAGGTTCTACTTTATCTTGAAGTGAAAGTGCTCTGAAATACTTAAAGCAAAATATCTGTTTAAATTTATTGGCTCTCATCACACCTTTCCTCTAGCAAAGAGAATAAATGTTTATCTTTGAACTTTTTGCTTCTCATCTGAAGCTTTTATTAAAAGAAAGTAAACAGCCTTGCTTAGATTGCATCCTTGTCTTTATGACCACTAAGAGTACGTCACAATCCCATAGGAAGCCTCAACTCTCCTTATAGACAGGAGAGGAACATCAGTGTAGACTGTTTGGATTGAAAGAAAAGAAATAAGTTTTCATACAGAAAAGAAAAGAGGTAGATAGGGTTTAGAAAGGAGACACTAAAAATCCTAATAGGGCTTGACTATCAAATCCTACAAGCATCCTCTGAAGTGTGATGGAGATCGTTTTGAGAGAAACCAGTGGAAATCTTATCTTGTGGTGCAGATAGCAGATCCTCTGATTGTATTCATATCGTGTCATTTCTTCTCTTAGATTGGGAGAGCTCATGGGAAGGTACCCGTTCCCTTGCTGAACACGAGCCTCTGCTGAAATATAAGGGGTATTCTGTATGCTTGTATGAACAGAACTGGCTTTAACAGAAGGATAAAGGTAAGATGCAGAACTTAGAGGGAATCAAGAAAAGTCATATGTGTGGTATGTCTCTAGTAGAGGGATAGAGAAATTTTGGGATGCTTTTTAGGAGTGCCACCCTGGTCAAACTTTGGGTGGTAATCACTGCACCCTTCATGCAGTATCTGAACTGGTCCTTTTATTTACCGTTTTGATCTACAAGGATTTACTTTCTAGAGGGTGACAGGGTTGTAGTATTAGAACATAAACCAAACAGGGGCGCCTGGGTGGCTTAGTCGGTTAAGCGTCCGACTTTCGCTTAGGTCATGATCTCACGGTTCGTGGGTTCGAGCCCCGCGTCGGGCTCTGTGCTGACTGCCAGCTCAGAGCCTGGAGCCTGTTTCAGTCTGTGACTCCCTCTCTCTCTGACCCTCCCCTGCTTACACTGTCTCTCTCTCTCTCTCTCTCTCCTAGAAATAAATAAAAAACATTAAAAAAAAAAAAAGAACATAAACCAAACAAATCCCGTTTCAGTGCTTTTCTTTAGCACCCCGTTTGTGGCCCTGCATCGTCTAACCTTGATTTCCACTCCAGTCACTTCTGATGCCATCCTAGCCCTCTCTGTGTGGTCCAGCTATACAGGCTTCCCTTGTCATTGGACAACTCCTGTGCACCTGCTTCCCCTCCCCTCTGTCAAGCTCTCCCCTAAACTTTTCACATGTTAATCATAGAATAAATGTTAATTTTTTAACTCTTTCCATTTCAGATATAAATGTAATCTCAGAGAGACTTTTCCTGTTCTAAAGCAGTCTTAACTTAAATTCCTTCTATATATCATTCTAATATATTTGCTTTTTAACATTTCTCATGATTTTACTATTCTTGGTGCCATTACATTGTACTTGTTTTGATTTTCTGTCTCTCGACACTGAACTAATTTCCCCTATGATGAGGCTTTGCTTTTTTGTTCTTTTGTGTATCTCGTGTACTTACTACAGTTCCCAGAATAGAAGGCATTCAATAGAAATTTGAAGAACTGAATAGATGAATAATGCATTAGCTTTCCGTTCTTAAACTTTAATTTCATAGGGGATTTTCCCCTTGGGTATAATTATGTATGTTTCCTTTAACCATCCTACTGGACCTGCTAGTTAGAGAGATGTGAATCCTCTATATACAGTCTTGAAGTCAGGGACAGATGGTGAAACACACAGTGACTACATGGGATGCTGTAAAGTGACGAGTGCCATGTGATTGGAATTTAGGACAGAAAGGGCCTCTTTGCTGTGGAGTGTCATTGCTTCCAGGCTCTCTCAGCAAATAGAGCTAGGAAATAAGTGCGTGTATACCAACCTGTGTTTGTACACATATCAGTAAATATTTGTATCCTTATCAATATCAATCTCCATTTGTATCAATATGAAGCTAAGTATAAATTCATGCTGATGTTTCTGACTTTTATCCCATATCACATAGATTATTTTAGCCTTCCTCCCTGGCTTATCTGTAACCGTGCACTCCAACAAAAAAGCTGGCACCGCCACCTGTTATCCATCTACTTCTTCACTCAATCCCAGTATATACGTGTACTATGTTTCTAGCATTGTTAATCCTATGGGAAACCACTGTATCAACTGCAGTATGGTGCTCATGTATGATTCCTTTTGTCTTTAGTCTCATAGTCTCTATTGTTTCCAAAATTATTTAGAGTAGCACTTTTCCTCCTACCCTGTTCAGTGAGATTATGTCATAATTTCTAATACAGTCAGATACTTTCATCAGCATCAGTATGACATTTTAGGTTCCCCACTTTTCTCCTGTTTTTTTTTTTTTTTTTAATTTGTATATATTAAGGTTGAAGATGTAGGACTCTCTGGGTATTGTCAAACACATGGCATAGTACCATGTATCCACCACTATATTGCTGCCCATAGTAATTTCACTGCCCTGAAAAAATCCTCTGTGCCTTACCCATTCAATTCCCTACCAACCACTGATCTTTTTACCATATCTGTAGGTTTGCCTTTTTCAGATGTCATACAAATGGAAATGTATAGAATGTAACCTATTCAGACTGGCTCCTTCACTTAGCAATGTGTATATAAGATTCATCAGTGTCTCTGCATGGTTTAATAGCTCATTCATTATTATTCTGAATAGTATTCAATTGTATAAAAGTAGCACAGGTTGTTCATCCTTTCACCTATTGAGGGGGTGTCTTGATTGCTTCCTTATTATGAATAAGGCTTCTATAAACATTCATATGAAGACTTTATGTGGACATAAATTTCAATTCAATTAGGTAAAAACCTAAAAGTTGATTGCTGGGTTGGATCATAAGACTTTATTTAGGTTTATAAAAAATTGCCAATCTTCCAAAGTAGATGTGCCATTTGTATTTCCACCAGCAATGAATAAGAGTTGTTGCTCCACACAAATTGGAGTTGTCAGTGTTTTGAACTTTAGTCATTATAATAAGTGTATGGTGGTATCTAAGCATTATTTTACTTTGCCTTTTCCTAATGACAAATAGTGGCCTTTTTCTAATGATAAAGCATGTCAGACATTTTGTTTTTCATATGCTTTCTTGCTATCACTATATCTTTAGTGAGATGTCTGTTCTGACCTTTTGGCTATTTTTTAAAATTTTTAATTAAAATTTGTAAAAGTTTGACTAGTTTTAAATTTAATTCTTTATCAAGCATGTGGCTTTCAAAGATTTTCTCAGTATTTGGCTTCTTTTTACATTCTCTCAACACTGTTTTTCACAGAGGGGTTTTTAATTTTAACCAAGTCCAACTTAATAAATTTTTTAGGAATTATGCCTTGGTGCTGTATCTAATAACTCATTACTAAAACCAAGGTCAAGCAGATTTTCTCCTGATGGATATTTTTAAGAGTACAAATATTTTTTTTTAGCACAGGAAGCTCCTATGATAACTGCAAGACATGGTTTTTTAAAAAAATTCTCACATAAATCTCCATATTTTACAAATAAGAAAAATGGGAACTTATAGTTGTATATCAGAAATGGCCATGAAATAATGCCTATATATGTACAGATAGTCCCCTTTTTACAATTGTTTGACTACAATTTTTTAGCTTTAGGATTGCGAGAAAGCTTCTAGACTTTCAGTAGCAACTGTGCTTTGAATTTTGAAGTTTTAGCTTTTCCTGGGCTAGTGATTTGTGATGTGATAATTTATCTTAATGCTGGGTAGGGGCAGTGAGCCACAGCTCCCAGTCAGCCATGCTCTCATGAGGGCAAACAACCCACAGACTTCCCAGTCAGTACCTGTACAGCTGCTGAGTTTTTCACATTCAGCATAGTATTCGGTAAGTTACATGGAGATACTCAGCATTGTACTGTAAAATAGGCTTTGTGTTAGATGATTTTGTGTAGACTAATGTAAGTGTTCTGAGCATGTTTAGAGTAGGCTAGTCTCAAACTAGGTTATGTTCAGTAGGTTATGTATAGTAAATGCCCTTCTGACTTATAATATTTTCCATTTATGATAGATTTCTTGAACATAACTTCATCATGGAATAAGATCTGTACACAAATAAAGTCCAAGTTATTTAAAGGCATTTGTAAAATGCTTCCAACTGCAATGCTAGCTAATTAAGAATTAATTTTCTTTCATTATTATTAGAACTACACAGATAATAGGTCAATTCCTCTCCATTGTGTGTAGATAATTCTCATTATCATTAATTGGAGTTTTATGTGTAAGAACAAGGGAAACATTTAAACATTATGGTGGGTGGGGAAGGACATTACCAGCTGTCCACAAAACCAAATTCTGTCAACCAGTAGAGGTCATTCTCTCTGTAATGTAAATTTTTGTAAATTTCTAATTTCTGCCTGTAGCTATCTGTTCTGAAGACAAGTTACAAAAACCAATTCCATTTCAGTCTGTTTCTCTTGATCTTTGTTACAAGGTGGTGTCTTTTCCCTTCCATAATAACAAGAGTGCCAGAGTATGAAATTGGGGCACTTTGATGGAAATGACAGTTGATAAGCTTCTTTTAGTTACTTAGCCCTTTGTGTGGGACATTTATCTACTTATTCTTCCAAATTTACAGTAAAACATTGATTAACTTTAAATGGAGAGATCTTCTGTTCTTGTCTGCCTTTCAGAATAGGGCATTCCATAATGATCTAGCGGAGGAAAAACAGGAAAAAACTATGATCATTTTGGTTAGGTGCAAGAAATGCAATTGCTCAGGAAGCACCAATCGTTTTTCCATTACTTACTGCTTAGCCTTTTAAATACAAACAGCTGTAGATGTCCTCTCTCCCTTGAGATGACCATAGCTCATCAAAACCCTGTTAATTACACCTCCTTTGTGCTCTCATTGCACTATGTACTTACTATAATGGTACATTTATAATCCAGCAGTACCTATGTCTGTTTGTTTGACTCATTAAATAATTGTTTGGAAAGTAGGGGTGCCACGCCTGGATTAATTCACATTAATTCAATTTGTGCATATTATAGAGATCTTATTTTTTGAACACATTTTGGGCATTTTGGGAACACCATGGTGAATGGTATAGTAATTGCTTGAGGGGCACATGGGGCAGGGAAAATTTAGACAGGAAAATAACCAATGATCACCTAGGATAAAAATGTTATAAAAGAACTAAATAGGAAATATTATGGAAACATGAAAATGACCTCTTTTAGTCTTGAGGGATCAAGATAGACTTTCCAGAAAATATAACCCTTAAACACTGTTCTTAAGCATTGGTAAGAAATATCCTGGAGAAGGAGTTTGCAGTAGGATAACAAAAGACAAATAGAATTTCAGGAAAAGTACATTTACTTTCATCATTCTTTTATTCCCAGTACTAGTGATACATACCTTTTCATTAAATGAATGGGTAGACAAATTGCAAGCATCCAAGGCTAAATTGGAGAGACTAATCTTTCCTAAATCTATTAATTAATATGCCTATTATTTTTAATAGCCACTTAGTCATATTACCAAAAGAAGAAGAAACACTATTTTCCTCAACTATTGCATTCTCTAGAAGACCTAGTCACTTTGAAGAATATATTTCTAAAATATGTTATTTTAGCTGGGTCATAATGGTGGATATATGTCTTATATGCATTTTAAAATTCTGGAAAGTATGGAAGCTAACTGCATGAACTTTGAAATAGGATTATGTGCCTTAAACCTAAATTATGCCATTTATTAAGCTTTTAAGCCCTTACTAGCTCTTCACCTGGTTTTCTCTATATGGCTTATGAAAAACTGGAAAGAAGAGATTATTTTGCCTAAGTAGGTATGTTCATAATTCCATTGTTTATAAATGTCAAGACTTATCTATTAGTTTGGATAGGTATTTAGCACAGTTTACCCCATTTTTGTGGTGTCTTTCCAATTAGGTAACTGAAATGAATACTAAACATTGTGAGAGCTAGTAATATGTATTTTAATAAGTACAGAGTTTATAGTTCATCAGACTTCTTAGATTTAAAAGATGTGTGTAGCTGTTGAAAAATTAGGAAGAAAGTAATGAATAGAGCAGAATTGGCCACCACAAAATAGGCCTCTTTGGCATAAGGATTATTATTTAAAAAAATGTTTTTAATGTTTATTTTTGAGAGAGAGAGAGAGAAGGGCAGAGAGAGATAGAGACACAGAATCTGAAGAAGGCTCTAGACTCTGAGCTGTCAGCACAGGACCTGGTACAGGACTCGAACTCATGAACTGCGAGATCACAACCTAAGCTGAAGTTGGAGACTTAACCGATTGAGCAACCCAGGTGCCCAAAGGATTATTTTTGAGCTAGTTATTTTTAAGAAACAACAGGCACAGCGGAAGCTGGGAATATGAGTAGAAGTTACCGTATTATAAGAGACATTTACTTTTATAAGGGAAATCTTCCTTTGTAAGAGGGTCACCCTCTTTGTACCAGGAAGAGGAGGATGACTAAACTCTCTAGTAATTCTTATCACCGGAGAAGACAGAGATTTAAGTCTGCTTCACAACCATGCCCCTGTGTACTGTGCGTGTCTGATAACTTCCCATAAATGGCCTCTCTGCAACTGCCCTCTCCTCCCCTCCCCCTTCTAACATATTTCTTTTTTCTTCAGCTGGAGATGGTGTTTAAAGTGGTGGCTTAGGCCATTTCTGAGAGTTCATCTATTTTCCTGGGTCTCTCCCATGTATGCAGGAAGTATACATGTTATTAAACTTCTGGTTTTTTTTTCCTATTAACCTCTCTTATTGTTGGGCTGTCTCAAGCAAAAACCTAGAGGGGTAGTGCAAAAATTATTTTTCCTCATTTACAGTAGGAATTATTTCTCTAAGAAATGGAATAAAGGGTTGGAGTATGGATTTGTTTCTGAGGTGTTTATGTAGTAGAAAGTCTGTAAGCATGAAACCTTTAGTCTTTAAAAAGAGTAGGATATAACACTACAGTATATTTTGGAATATTTGGATTAATCATTGACTTTAAATATGTCTCTTACAACTCTTTCACATGTGGCCCAATTACAGAAGCAATTTTGACCACTACCAACTCTCATCCCTGGATTTGGGTGTCCAACGGTCTTCTCTGACAAAATGTGACCATTCCTTCAAAGAAAAAGTGCTGGGAGCAAAAAGGAGCTAACTTCAAAGGTTGCCACTGCTTAAGAAATTTGGGAACAATATAAGTTAAAATAATAACAATAACAATCATAACCATTATGATTTATTGAAATGTTAGTTTATAAAGGGTCATATGTTCACAATGATATTTAATGCAGAAAAGAAAATACAGAGTATAAAAAGTTCAGAGTGTGAAAAAGTTTACAGAGTATAAAAAAGGTTAATATTCAATAAGTATACCTTGTTATAAAAGTACCAGTGGTTCCCTATGGCTGGCATTCATTCTTTGTGAGCTGGCATCTGTTTTGATGAATTGGCACTTGAACTCTACAAGTTGTTAAATATTTTATTTTATTTTATTTTTAATTAAAATTTTTTAAATATTTATTTTAGAGAGAGAGAGAGAGAGAAAGACAGAGTGACAGAGCACAAACAAAGGATGAGTAAAGAGAGAGGGAGACACAGAATCTGTATCAGGTTCCAAGTTCTGAGCTGTCAGCACAGAGCCTGACACAGGGCTCGAATCCATGGACTGCAAGATCATGACCTAAGCAGAAGTCAGATGCTTAACCGAGTTACACAGGCACCCCCAGCTGTTAAATATTTTAAATAGCACTCTTTGTTTTGAATTGGATTTCATAAGTAGGGAGATATACTACACATGCCCACACACATATATACTGTGCATGTGTATATATGTGCATATATTTGTTTATACAGATATGATTTTAAAAAAATTATTATATTCATTGGGTATTTATCTACATATTATAAAAATATTTTCCTTCTATCTGTATGAGCAGTGAGACATAAATACAGAGTTGTAAATTAAGAGAAGTAGTCCTTGAAATCTGGGAACTCTTTTGTATGTGATAGAATGATAAGTTTCTACATTATTATCAAACAGCAAAAGTTATACATGGGGGCATCTGGGTGGCTCCGTCACTTGAGCTTCTGACTTGATTTAGGCTCAGGTCATGATCCCAGGGTTGTAGGATTGAACCTTGAGCCTCCTTAAGATCCTTGCTTTCTCTTTCTGCTCTTCTTCCCAACTGGTGCTCTCTCTATATACATATCTCAAATTAAAAAATAGAAAAAGTTATACAGCCTATACCTGGAAAATAAATTAGGCAAATTTCTCAAAAAGGACAGCTAACTACATAGACTCAATCCTTTATTTTCTAGGAGATAAAACCTCTGTATGGCCCTGCTAATTATAGTATTATGTTAATGAAGGATGAGTCTACTTTTAAATAATTCTAACAGACTAAGTCAATATGACAGAACAATGAGTTATGTAATGTGAGGTAGGTGAGCCTTTAAAAGTCTACCCTACTCAGCATGCCTGAGTGGTTCAGTCAGTTAAGTATCAACTTCAGCTCAGGTCATGATCTTGCAGTCATGGGCCTGAGCCCTATGTTGGGCTCAATGCTGACGGCCTACAGTCAGCTTCTGATTCTGTGTCTCCTTCTCTCTCTGCCCCTCCCCTGCTTGTGCTCTGTCTCTCTCTCTCAAAAATAAACATTAAAAAATTAAAAAAAAAAAAGTCTCTCCTACTCTTACCAAGGAGTTTCACAATAATTTTTGATACCCTATAGAGATCTCAAATGACGGCAATCTATTATTTTAGAATCACATAAAACTAGTTTAAAATAAAGACAACTTTCTTAAACTTTGCTGTTATTTTTACAATAGGCTTGTCTAAGTAAAGAGCTAAGTTTCCTTATACCTGTATTTGTGTAATTGTGTCTATTCTATACAGTCTTGGAAGCATCCCAAAGAATCAGGTACACTGTAGTATAAGAACAATGTTCCCTCTCCCCCACAAAATTAGTTACTTCCTGATCCTCAAAAGGGACTTTATAGATGTGATTAAGGTAAAGGTCTTGAGATAGGGAGAATATCCCGGATTATCTGGATGAGCTCAGTCTAATTATGAATTCTTAACACTGGAAAACATTTTGCTGCTACAGTCAGAGAGAGATGTGACTATGTAAGAAGAGTCAGAGAGAGGCAGTGTTGCTGGTCCTGAAGAGAGCCATGGGCCAGGTAATGTGGGCAGCCAATGAAAACTGGAAATGGTAAGGAAACAGATTCTCCCTGATAGTCTCCAGAAAGAAACAAAACATTGCTGATACCTTGATTTTAGCTTGGTGAAAACTGTGTCAGACTTCTTGTAGTCAAAACCAAAAGAGAATAAATTTGGGTTGTTTTAAGTCATTTTGTTTTGGTAATTTGCTGCATCAGATGTACACCAAATGTGTTATAGTTATACAGTTTAAATTGTTTACTGGTATTTAGTTAATTACCATTAATAAAATGCTTAAATAAAATTGACTTCTAAAGTTTTTATTTATTAAATATTCATTATTAGATGTTTATTATTTATTGTTAGACATATAATGTACCTAATGATCTTGAGTTCTAGGTGAAGAATTTAGGAAACAATATTATCATGGTATTTGTTTATTATTATTTGTCCTTAGCAAGGAACTTCAGGAAACAGTTTAGAAAATTATTGGTTAGTGTGCAAGTGTGAATAAAAGGGAAGCATGAATAAAAACATGAATAAAAGGGAAATAGCATTTCAGAAAATTTTAGGTTTGGAAGAGGCTATTGATTCTCATTTCCAGTGGGTAAAAGATAATACTGAGAGGGGCTGTGCTTTACGAATGCAGATGAGAACTCACACGGCTTATTTTGGCCAATGCATTGTGATGGGAAGTAACAAAATGTAGTTGTTAAACTCTCTCTTCCTCAGCTCTGTGGTCATGGAAGCCTGTCTCAAAATGGAGCTTCCATTAGCCTGAGTCCTGGAGACACTACTTGGGCAGAAGTCCCTTGCCAATATAGATAGAACATAATCTAACATGTCATGATGGAAAGTGTCAACTCTGTTAACAGTTTAGAAAGAAATCCGGGAAGTGATTTTTTATGGTTATGCTTGTTCAAACATGGGCCATAAGCTCATCCTTGAACAAATCACCATAGTTAAAAGAATAAAGTATGCTGAGTAGTTTAGGGACAGGCCTTAGGACTTTCTGGGAGATGAGGGTAGAAGGGTATCATCAGATCAAGCATGACGTGAGGAAAAAAACTTGGTTTTCACAAAGTCTGGCATTAAATGTTCTGTTCATTGGTGTGGCTGAGTAGATGGATAGTAAAATCAATACCTATCTGATCTACCAATGATTTCATGCTATTTGTATCATCTATATTTGGCTCCTCAATAGTTCTATTTTCTTTGGATTTTACAGGATATACTGATAACCTTTTAACTTTTTTTCTTGGTTGAGAAAAATTAAATTTGTTTTCAGTCACTGTTAATGTGATAAACTACCTAAGTCATATTCTGAATTCTTGAATTAAAATGCATCAAATTAGATAAATATTCTATAATGATAAATAGTGATGGTTCCCACTATTCCTTTAAATTGTTTTAATGTTTATATATTTTTGAAAGGGAGAGAGAGAGAGAATTGGGGAGGGATAGAGTGAAAGAGGGACACAGAATCCGAAGTAGGCTCCAGGCTCTGAGCTGTCAGCACAGAGTCCAACACGGGGCTTGAACCTCCAAGCCATGAGATCATGACCTGAGATGAAGTCAGACGCTTAACCAACTGAGCCACCACGTGACCCACCACGATTTCTTTAATAAGCTCTATAGCATAGAATAATTTAAGAGGATGATTTCATTATGTGAATTCAGATTACTTTCAAATACGGAATTTATATTGGGCTTCTTAGAGAATTTCTAAACATTTCAACTACTCCATAAAGCCAATTCCTCCCCACCTCCTAGTACATACTAACTCTGAAAACTTCAGTTAGTTTTTACATTGTAAGTGGGAAGAATGCTATCCCTGGAATTGCTTTTCTCATTCATTATAGTGGTGATTGTAGGCTATATACGGAAACTTCACACCTCTAGAAAAAAATCACAATGAAAAAAAAAAAAAACAACAAAACCCACAGGATAAATGGTATAAATTCACTTTCAAGATCCATTCCAGCACAACTCTGAAATGATCTGGATTTGGCATTTACCTCTGAGCTGTTATAATAAAAGCTTCAATATGACTTTATAATAAACAAAAGGCCATCCAAACACATTGATTTTATTGCATTGGTTTGAGCAATGAACTGTATAATTTGTTTCCTCGCCAACAATATTTTGTTTGATTAGGCTCACAAAGGAAGACCTAAGTAAAATCTGTTTTTCTATAAAGGAATATTTAAAGATGGAGAGGCTTCTTTAACAGCTACCTTAGATGGATATGGTTTTCATCTATTACCTATACAGTGAAGTGCACAATCACCTTGCTTTTATAATCTGAAGAGGCCAAAGGTTTTTGACAGGTCTTACCAATGCCTTGGCTAAGAGACAATGGAGTCTGAATGCTTCTGAATTGTAGCTGCTGCCCAAACTCGGTTTAAAAATGCACCTAATAAGTATTAATTTTGCACTGGCCTTCTCACTAATGACGTAGTCTTGACTTCCTCCTTCCTTTGCTCCATTTTCCAATGCAGCTAAAACCAGAATAGTATACTCACACTTCTGCTTAAAACACTTGGGTGGTTACTCATGGCCTATGGAATGAACTTTTAGGGCTTTTATCCTTCCATGACCTGGTCTCTCTCTATCTCTCCGGCCACTTTCTGCCATGTACTTTTTACTGAAATAGCACCACATTATTTTGAATTTTTTTGCATACTCCGTGTAGTTTCACTCCATCTGCATTTGCTCAAGTCATTTCTTCAGCCAGGAAGGCCCTTGTCATCTTTTTTGTCAATCAGTCTCATTCTAACTCTTCCTTCAGGATTCAGCTCACATGTCTTCATCTCTGGATAGCTTCCTCTGAGCCCTTTCTTTATGCCTTTATGGCAAAAAATGGACACTTACTTCTTTGTATGGAGACTGTTCATCTGTATCTCTCCTCCCTCTATATAGAGTCCTTGAAGAACTGGTCATTTGCATGAGTGCAAACCCCATCACCCAACTGTTCCCCAGTAACTCCTGCCTGTGTACCACACCTGCCCACACATATCTTCGCATTCCCTGGCATGGAGCCTGGTGTATGAAAAGAGCTCAATAAATATTTGTTGAACTGAGTAAAATAGATTTAGTTGAAAGCATCCTAGAAGAATAACCAAAGCACTGGGATTAAAGGACTGATTTATTCAGCTTGAAGAGAAATACAAGAGTAGTACTAATGAAGTTAGATTTATAGATTTGATGCTCATCAAAACCCATTTTCTGACTGACTCTGTGTGTCTTTGAAAATATGTTCTTGGTCAGGAATATTCTTTCTACTTTCTATAATGGGCAAGTTTCTATTCTTTTAATTCTCAGTTTAAGTCTTCTCCCTCTGGGGAATTTTCTCACATTCACTTGATAACTTTTCACACTTTGCTCATGCTTTTATAGCTCACTGTGCATAAATAACTCTGATACAATACTTCTCACATTATATTGTAATTACTTATTCATGTGTCTCTCTGCACTATCTTTAATTCACTGCTCCTTGAGGGCAGGGTTTGTCTTTTTTCTTCATTATCTTCTTTCTCTCTTCCATCCATTTTTTAATGCAGTGCTCAAAACTGCATTAATATTAAATATCCAATATTTAATTGGATTAAATATCAGATTGTGCATATCCGGATATTGTGCATACCGGTTAGTTTCAGTGTGCTGGTCTCAGCCACAGGCTCAGCACTATGCTCCATGGGTAGTAAGGAGGACCCAGATTTAGAGTACAGGTGACATATTCTGGCCAACTACAGGAACACAAGCCCTAATTATATGACATCTTCAAGGGCAGCAAACAGGCTCTCAGGCCAACTTTTAGCACAAGACTCTATCAAGTTTAAAGACCCTAGTTTTAAAACCTTGGCTTCACCAATTATTTAGGTGACCTTGAGTTATTTATTTGGCATCTCCGAGTGTCACTTTTCTCATCCATAAAATGGGATTCACTTAAAAAGTTTGGTCGGGCCTCGTTTGGCTACAAGTGAAAGAAATCTAAATGTAACTACATTGGCCAACAAGAGGATTGGCCATGTAATTGAAATCCAAGGGTAGTTTGGCTTTAGGTGCAGTTCAGTGCAGAGGTTCAACAGATGTTGCTGGAGCAGTGTTTCTCTTTTTACCTCTTGGCTTTATTGTTTCCTACTCAGCTTCATTCTCATATTCTGCCTTATCAGGCAAGAAGGTCTCTGTCGTTTCCAGATATGTATCCCCACAAAAGAAAGTCTAGAAGAATTTTTGCTCTCACAGGCCTAGGCCATTATCTGATTGATGTTGCTTGGATTATTACTGTGGTCAGGCAAATGATAGTGCACTCAATGGTCAGCCTATGGTTTGTGCTCTTTCCCTTTGGTTGAAAAAGGTTATGGTGTAGTAGCTGAAAACACACAGAGGACCTAATGGGGTGTGGAAAGGATACACAAAAAAACTACAATAAAGGAGAGGACATGCTAGGCAGACAAAACCATATCTTCAAGAGACTATTACATGTATTCATTCTAACACATATTTATTAAGCTCATCCTTCAAAAAATTGCTGTAGGGATTAGAGATAATTGCTTTAAAGTGCTTAGCCCACAATTTAGCATACAGCAAATGCAAAAACAGAGATAACTATTAGTAACATTAATTAAATGAATCAAATATAATACATTACATACCTAAAAATCACATACCTGCTATTCATTTACCCTGAAAAGTTTTTGAAGGGAAGATTGATTGGAAGATGGACTTCTAAAACTGGAAGCATAGATAATGTAACTATTTTTAAACACCTTTCCATTCAGATTAGTTTCTTAGAATACATCAATCAGCTTTATTTCATTGAGTGTATTAAAACAACAACAACAGCAATAATAACAAAAACAACAACAAAAAAAGCCTGTCTTCTCTTTCTACCTAGAAGTCTCCAGGTATTATTTTTTACCCCTAGAGCAGTAAAAGAATGAAGCCTCTGAGTATTTTGGTGTAAAAATGATTTTCATTATGAAATACTATCATCTCTGTAGCAACCTTTCCCTATAGTATCCATGAATTTAATTTTCTAGGGCTCTATAGAAAGATCATATGGCTGAAAGTCAAGATGTCACTCAATTGTGCAAGCATTGTGAGAAGACACTCCTCTGATGGGACTTTTGTATTAGTTTAATTCGATTGAGAATCAGTGCCCTAAAGAAGAATCTGAAATACTTGATGCGCTCAGTGAAATTTAAGTTCTGGAAGGGAGGAAGAGATCTAGGAGCTGGGTTCAGAAAGCTAGGGCCATCTGTCCAGCCAAGAAATAATCTACCAGTCAGGAGAGCATCTTTTTAAAACTGGCTCTCACTTCCATCTGTGATTTTGAGCTAGATACTTAACATATCTGGTTGTTAGTCTCCACATTTCTAAAATGGGACAAGCTAATTGCTAAGGTTAAAAAAATAGTGTTCTTAAATATACACTCTGATCTTTCTTTTGAGACCTTTGGAAAATGTATCCATAACTTCTCAAGTAAACTCATTAAGCAAATTTAAAAATTGTAGTAATGCTGCATTTTTTGTTTGATAAGTTTAGGTAAGGCAATTGGTAATAAAAATTATAAATCAGAAATCCTAATACACAGCTAATAATACCCAACTATGAGGAATTTCCTGCTAGGATATTAAAATTCTTATCAACTTTGATCCACCTTTAACCATAAGAGTGTGTTAATAAGTTACAGAGTGGAGCAGTACCTTGATCTTCCCTCAACTCTATTTATCCGTGTGCTACACTGCCTTGAATAGGATAAGTCATAAGTAAGAGGATGATAGTAGTAGTCACCAATGAAGCTACATTATAAATGAATCAAGAGGAATATAAGCTCCTTGAGAGACTATGAAAATATTGGATGTTTCCCCCACTGTGCATGGAATGGATTAATCTTATCTGGATATCGCAAATGGGACCCCCGAAGGCTAGAGGACTTAGAGATGTTTGGGTTACACTAGCAAGAGGTTTCAAGTGACTGATGTATGTATATAAATGCAATTCCATTTCAACCCTCTCTTGATACCTCCCTCAATGATTACCAAGCAACTATTCCTTACATTGTTAAAAGATATAGGACCATGGCTACAATTTCCTAGTACCTGGACTTTGTGGATTTGAGTGTGTGATTTGACACCATAGTTGTCTGCCTTACCAGGCCTGTCTGGCAGAATATATAGGTTCCAAATTCCTATATCATATAAAAGTGCTTCCATGATACTTGCCCCTTTTTCAACATTACAAAGGATCACAGCTGGAGGAAGGAGCATTACCCAAACAAGCCTGTCTTGTGCTTCTTCTCAGACATGTTTCTTCTACTTTTCTTTTCTTTCTTCTTCTTCTTCGTTTTTTTTTTTTTTTCAGTTCTGGTTTCTGCTGTTCAGTTAGGTATTCTTGAGCACAGACTCAAGAAGGAACAGAACTGCAGGGCTGTACTCTTTGATGCATATTAAAGTCACTTCTTGGAAAAGGAGCTACAAAGCACTGAGGTACCAAAAAATAGGAAATGTTGATATGCGACTTACTGAGTTTTCCAGCACTATAGTATGCCTTCATGGTAAGCTCTTGATCAGCTGGTTTAAAAGGAGCCATGCTGTATATATGACTCACTTCGTGGCACTGACTGAAAACAAAGCTCCAGCTCCATGAGACACTGCACAGTAGTTGTTCCCCTTGCCATTCCACCCCTCCCCACCTTGTTTTACAATACAAAAACATGACCAGACCCAGTTTGCATTTGTGCCTTGGAACTGCTGGTTATAATTTGAGTAATTCAGCACAAGTCATTGGAGCTGAATGTGCCATGTCATGCAGTAAAAATTAAAGTATACCATATTGTTTTATGGAAACATGCAGTTCCAAAGAACGGAGGTAAAAAAAAGACCAATTTCTGTTTTAAACAATGAGATGCTGATTAAGCAACTGTTGCATGTGAATAGAACAAGTTAGTTCAGGGATCAATAAAAATATACAGATGTTGCTGTTGGTCTTTACAACATTTTGATGATCTCGTTGCATATGTAGTTAAGGATGATTTTATTAATATTGTCCTACTTCTAGTATAATGGCCACAGTCAAAATGAAGGCATCTACAAAGCCTGTTTTGCAACAGAAATCTCTCAGAAAGGATCTTCATGCCTTTGGTTATTCATTTGGAGACTAATTCCTACTAACTTCCAAACACCATCAAACAGGAGATACTAGAGATTTGCTTTTGTTCTGTCTTTGAACAGAGAGATCAAATTTTACTTTTTCTCCTTTCCTTTTCCTGAAGGCATTATCCTTAGGACATTGAGAGCTTTCTGTATCTCAGGGCTTAGATAGGTTATTTAGTCATGTACTAACACTAAATTCAGCACCTTAGGAGTTTTTTGTTTTTTTTTTTTCCTTTAAATATTACTAACTCATTGAGGGTTGATTTTTAGCTTGATAGTTTTGTTATTCACTGCTTCTGTAATCTTTCTTAATAAAATCTATTATTTGTGGCACATAGAGTTTACTTTTATCTACTGCTATATATGACTACTCCAGGGTTTCTTTTTTTTATAACATTTTATTAGGAATAATACCGATTTATGGTTTATCAACTGCCTATCATGTGTAGGGCACTGTGTTAGGCTCTGGGAATGTAACAGTGAGGGATTGAATCATCAAGACTAGGTATTTGATTTCAAGGAGTTTAAAATCTAGCCTATCTAAACTCCATAGTAGTTTTAAGAGCGTGATACTATATTTCCATTTTAAGGATAAGGAAACTAACTTTCAAAGTTAACTAACACATCCAAGTTAACATAGGGAATAATTTGTAGCATTAATGGTGAAAGGTAGGTCTTTCAGGTTCTAAACCCTATTCTTTTTTTTCACTGTTATTCCTTTTAAAAGCGTTTCCACAGTTAGTAAGTAAAATGGAGATCAAATAGCTCAGATTAAATGGTGCAAAAGGAAGGAGTTTGAGAAAATAATCTTTTTCTTCCAGCTATCATTTTAGGTGCCATGCTGCATTATATATTCAAATGTTTCCCAATTGAAAAAATAAATCAACATGCCAAGGAAATAGAGGAAACATGGAGACAAATTACGTGATGATGATAATTCATGTGAGAAGTACCTAGTTTGGACGAACAATCAGAAACACATATCAGAGTTGCTAAAGAAATCAGATGGTTCAATGATGAAAGAAATGTTATAGGTACTTGGAAATAAGATTTATGGTGTTTGAATATGGCAAGAGTTGCCTTTATGCTAGGTAATATAAGTGATCTTTTTATCTGTGTGTGCAAGCAAAGATGTAAAATGATTTTATGTACTTGCTTTTAAATGACAATCATTTTATTTTATTTTATTTTTTTTACAAATAGTTTATTGTCAAATTAGTTTCCACATAACACTCAGTGCTCATCCCCAAAGTGCCCTCCTCCATGCCCATCCCCCCACCCCCCCACATCCATCAGTCCTCAGTTTTTGTCAGCATTCAAGAGTCTCTCATGGTTTGCCTCTCTCCCTTTCCCCCACCATTTCCGCCCTTCTTCTCCCCCTTGTTCCTCCGTCAAGTTCCTCCTAATCCTCCTATACGTGCAAACATATGATATTTGTCCTTCTCTGCCTGACTTATTTCGCTCAGCATAATACCCTCAAGGTCCATCCATGTTGCTACACATGGCCAGATTTCATTGTTTCTCATTGCCATGGAGTATTCCATGGTATAGATAAACCACATCTTCTTGATCCATTCGTCTGTTGATGGACACTTAGGCTCTTTCCATGTTTTAGCTATTGTAGAGAGTGCTGCTATGAACATTGGGGTACATGTGCTCCTATGCCTCAGCATTTCTGTATCCCTTGGGTAAATTCCTAGCAGTGCTAAAATGACAATCATTTTAAAATGTCAGACCAGTTAATATCTTGTGCTTTGGAATTTCTACTGTAATTTGTTAAAATCTGAGACAACAGTTTGAACTAAGCCTTGATTTAAAATTTACACATGTAGGGATGCCTGGCTGGCTCAGTCAGTTGAGAATCAGACTCTTGATTTCAGCTCGGGTCATGATCCCAGTATCATGGGATCTAGCCCTGTGTCAGGCTCTGTACTGAGGTTGGACCCTGGTTGAGATTCCCACCTCCTGTCTCTTCCTCTTTCCCTTTGCCCCTCTCCCTCACTTGCATGCTTTCTCTCTCTTTCTCTAAATAAAGTCCACACATCTCACAAAATCAGATGATTTGAAAATTTTGATTGGAATGGGGTGGACTAGACAAAATGGAATACAGTTTGAAATATTTTTCTCTTACTGTCTTTCAAGTTGACCTGCCACTTATGGATAAAAAGGCTCAGGGCAGGAAAGTTTAAGCTAATAAAAAACATAATAGAAATGTGAATTAGGAAGATTGGATAGTCACATGATGGCTATTTACATACCTGGAATTTGGATAAAGAGCAATCAAAGTTGTACAAAGGTTTGAGTCCAGGTACAGTTTTTCCAATAATAGAAGCATCTCTGAGAAAAAGAACTTGAAAAGAGTTGGAGGAAAAGATAATGAACTTGACTTTGAATATGTTATGGTAACCTCTAAATGTAAACTTATGCCACAAAAATAATAATGGTAATGGCTGCCTTAATTAACATTTCTTTGTACCATAAATCCCACTAAATTCTTTTTACATATTAATAAATTACTTAAAGTCATGTGGATAGACGGTATTAACTGCATTTTAGAGAACACGAAACCAAGAGAGAACTTAATGTACTGTCCCAAACTCATACAGCTGGAAATACACAGAGCCTTCAATTATACAAGGTCTATCTGAATCTTCGGTTATGTACTGTTTCCTCTGTTCCTCTAGCATAAAATAGCATAACTATTGACCATTGATCCAAGACTGAATTTTTAGTTCTCTTCTATGATGCTTCCCAACACTTTGATTGTTTCTATTTTAAAATTGTGTTGGCTACTTTCCTGCTATTTTTACATTGATTTAGAATGATTGGTCCACGGAACCTAAATTATTAACTTTCTGCCTTTGAAATTCTGTTGTCAGTCAAGCTGAACTTGTTTGTACTCTTGTTGATTTGTGATGGTGTTGACTAAGTGGCCATATGAACACTTTTTTTTCTTTTCTGTGCTAGCAGAAGTATGGTTGATGGCAGCTGCCCAGACAGAAACTATAGTTCCTAGCCCCTCTGGCATCTAGATACATGGAACCTGCATGTAGTTTTCATTAATGAAATGAAAGTGGAATTTCTGTGTGCCTTTAAAAAGTGGGTCTCTTCTTTATTCCCTTCCTCTGGTGGTGTCTAGGCACTTGACTAGGTTCTAGGAATGGCAGAATGGAAGAAGTTTGGACCCCATTTCACTGTGCAGATAAGAGCTACCTGTCAACATTACCTACTTCACACTGAGAAAGAAATAAGCAACTATTACATTTGAGACATTAGAGTTGTAGGTATATTTTTAGAGTATTTTAGCCTAACTAAAAATCTCTACTATCAATAAAATGGGTTCTATTTTGTAATAGTAATAGTGGAACAGAATTCTATGTTATCTTCTAGAGAACATGTTAAGACACTTTAGGTGCTCTTGCAAGCTACCTAGAAACCATCTTCATTTCTTTTATGGCATGAATTTAGAATTGGGTTGTGAACTGTGGCCTGTGTACTCAAGTCAGGCTCCTTTCCACTACAAAGTGCAGAAGAAATTTTGATCAAGCTTTTATCTATCATATCATGCTCCATTGCATCATGAATAAATGGTCATTGAAGTCTTGGTGTATGCCTCATCACTGAGCCTGAGATAATGCTTTGTAGTCGATCCATCTGAAGGAGAAGAGAGTTCTTTTTACAAATCCCCCCTAATATAATACAGTGTTATTTTTCTTCACAACCAGATAATTTTGTTTTTTCTAAATTCCTATTGGTTTTGGAAATTTAATCTTTCATATGTGTGAAAATTATCCTACCACCACAGATGTCTGCGATAGAAGCTATGGTCAGACAGATCCTGAGAAGAATTCCACAAGAAGACTTGTGTCAGAAGCTGTCACTTTAAAGGGGTCTTTAGACAACATTCAATCTTCTACTTACGTACACCAGAGGATGGTCTCTGATTCAAGAATTACTGAGACACACCAAAATAAATTTTTTTTATGCAACTTCTCCAGAGGTCAGGAAGAGCAAAGAGCAACTTTGAGTTCAGTTTTTATTTAACAATTTTTTTTCTTTTTGTTATTGTTGTTCAACCAATTACACTCTTCAATACTGGCTATGTGTTGAGGGCCTTAAGTGATTGTCTTCCTCAGGCAATGCTGGAGAGTAGTGTTTGAAGAATGAGCTGTGAAGGCTTAAAAATTTAATCTAAAGGTTGGACCAGGAGCCTTTTGCTAAAGAACAACTTCTTGGGTTAAAAATCAATTACCAAATTCTCAGAGCAAAGCAGAGGCAAAGAGCATAGCAGGCAAATAAGGCAACTGGCAAATAAAGCAACTGGAAGGAGCAAACCCAGCTCCTTTTTTTTTTTTTTTTTGAGTCTCTGAAGGTTTTTTCCTATATTTCTCAGTTGTTTCTTGACAAGGCAGTCTTATCTTTGACCAGGACCTAGAAAGATCTGACCTATGATTTCATCAGTATGCTTTATTATTTTATTTTGTTTTTATTATTTTATCTTATTTTACTTTATTTCTATAAAAAGTAGTGGTTTAATTCTTTTTTAAATTTTATTTTATAATCACTTGAATTCAAGTAAGTTGGATCCAAATTCCAGGCCCAGTTTTCTTGCTCTGTGGTCTTAAGTCTCAGTTGACTCACTTGTGAATTACAGGTAATGGTATTCATTGCAATAGAGTTTCTGTAAGAAGCAAATGAATTACTAAACATAAAGGGCTCCACTCAATATTTTGTTTATAGTAAATGCTCAATAAGTATCACCACTACTTGTGTTGTTCTTGATGGTTGTTCATAACAAAAGTATACCTTTATGAATTTCTTTTTCTCTAATGCATTTAGTCTCCTTGATGCCATTAAAGCTTTTTTTTCCCTTTAGGATGGCTTCCCCACTCTTTCTAGATGCAGTCTGTTTCATGGTTAGCTGGGTGAGCCTACTTCCTCTTGTGTCCAAATACATCAGAAGGAGCATTATTGTAACACACATTTGATTGAAAATATTAAATGTTTCTTAAATGGTAGCAATTGAAGACCATTGTTTTCTTCCAATGTTTACACTAGTTATCAATGTAAATGTGGTAAGAAGAGTTTAGTAAAATGAAAATCTTGGTGAAATTAAATTTTGGATAGAATTCTTATATTTTTGAGGTTAAGAATAGTGTCATTGTCTAGACTGTGAACCTGGAACCAGAGTGTCTGCATTACGATCCTGCCTGTGACTCTTCATTGTGTATAGTCTTTACAGATTGCATCTCACTCTCTGTGACTCAGTATTTTTATCTATGAAGTGGACATGAAAATAATATTTACCATATTTAGGACTTTTAGGACTGTTGAGAACATGAAATTATTCAATGAATGTAAAGTACTTAGAATAGTATGTGGTTCCTAATAGAGATTTGATGTTTTGGTTGTTGTTTTGTTGTCATTGTTACAGATTTCATGACTGTATAGCTTGATGAGGAATTAGCTACAGTGCTTTTGTACAGTGATTTGCTTTTAGTATAAACTTTATTTTTTATTTAAAAAAAATTTTTTTAATGTTTTATTTATTTCTAAGAGAAAGAGAGAGAGACAGCGTGAGCAGGGGAGGGTCAGAGAGAGGGAGTCACAGACTGAAACAGGCTCCAGGCTCTGAGCCGGCAGTCAGCACAGAGCCCGACGCAGGGCTCGAATCCACAAACCGCGAGATCATGACCTAAGCGAAAGTCGGACGCTTAACAGACTAAGCCACCCAGGCGCCCCTAGTATAAACTTTAAATAATGTGTGCTTCTCATGGCTTTGGGGAGACTTTTAAAGTTTTTAAGGATGTAGAATAGTGAGATCTGTTTTAAATATATCACTCCATCTGGTGCAGACCTGAGTGGATTCTGGTAGAACTAGTGGGAGACTGTTGTCATAATTTTGAGTATATGGATTAGGTCAGAATTGATGGATATAGAAAAGGTAGATAGAATTGAGTGATATTTAAGAGGAAAAATTTACATAATTTTGTGATTGAATACATAAGGAGGTGAAAGAAAATGGAGGTTTCAAAAATAACATTTAGATTTCTCAATGGTAAAAAAGATGAGTCACATTTTCCAATTACAGTATAGAAAAATGAACAAAAATAGTTTTATAGATAAGATGATTATTAAATTATTTTAGACATGTGGCATTCAAGGTGCTCTCAGGTCTCCAAAAGGAAATGCCAAATAATCAATTAGACTCAAACAGTTAGTTGGTGGTCTGAGGAGAGAGCTGGGAATATTGTGAGCTATTACCATATATCACATATGTGGATTTTTAAGCTCTGGGATCACAGAATCTTGAGGAAAAAAAGGTGAAATAGGAATCAGTCTTGAGAAACTCTACCATTTTATGGTGAGGTAATGCGAATGAGCATGAGAGAGAGACAGAGCCAGAGAGAGAGAGAGATTTATAGATGGAAAAGAAAATTAGGAGATTGTTATGCACACAAGTGAAGGAGAGAGAGATTGATGGAAACCAATTTTGGGTGGGACTACAGAGTGAAAGAAAAGTGAATAAAGGACATAACATGAATAGATGGCTCTTCACAGAAACTTGGCTGTGAAGGGAGAAGAGAGACAAGACAGGAGCTAAATTAAGCCTAAGGAACTGGTTAATTTTTAATTAATATTTCTAGAAGGGGGAAACTTTTATATGTAAAGCCAATGAGAAGAATTTATATAAAAGAGTTTAAAGATTCTGAGAGAAAGGTGATTATAAAGATGGGCAGAGTCCTATATATATGGCAGAGACAAGGGCAAGAAGTTGGTACAGAAGGGGATTAACTAAAGAGCAGTGGTTCTCAGCTGAGAATGATTTTACACCTCCTCTTTCAACTCCAAAACATTTGGGAAATTCTGGATATATTTTTGGTTGTCACACTGTTGAGTTGGTGCTACTGGCAACCAGTGGGTCAAGGTCATGGATGGTGCCAAACACCCTACAATACACAGGACAATCCCTGAAACAAAAAATTATTCAACCCCATCAGTAGTGTCAATGATGAGAAACGATGTATAGAACAGATAATAACTTCAGTTTAAGAAAAGACTAGAGGAATAGGATGGGGCAAGAAGTGGGCATATTTTTATATTCAATATTAATCAAATAGTGAGTATTCAATAATATTAACCATGACTTTTATCATATGGTTAATTTATGTCTCTAGTAGTGTGGTTACTTCTTGGTAAGATCTGAATGATGGGCAATTAAAAAATAGGTATCCGTTGAATTCATTAGAGAGTTACTATAATTTATTTTTAGAATGTGAAATTTGAACATTATAGGAGTTCTTGACTCTCCAACACTGAATCTACCCCTTTATTAAATTTTATGGACACCGTCTATGACTGAGTCAGCTGAATTAAATTTGAGCCATCTGGTAAGAATAAATGAGATTCATTTTTCTTAAATAATATTCAAAGCTATCTGGTGATTTTTGGAGAAATATGGCATAGTGGATAAGAACTGAACTGCAAGAAACCTTTAACCCCAGGTCTAAGCATTTGCCGGCTGAGGACTCCAGGTATATTACTTAACGACTATAGGCTTTAGTGTCTTTATTCATAATGTGGAAACAGGGCCATTCTTATCACAAGTGTCTCTAAACATCAGTGAATAGGTTTTCAAAGTATTCATCATGGGGTGGAAATAGCAAATCTTACTAATTTATGCTGCTGCAGCAGGTAAGAATTTCACTTAAGCCTGCTACGTGCATCATAACATAATTCATCAGCCAAAATGCTTACCCAGCATGCTAGGCACGTAAAACTGTTGTGAGGTGTTCTTGTTAAATAAATGAATGTTCTCCCAATATTTATTTTCACGTCAAGCTTAAAAGTTTGTAAATCTGAGAAAGAGAAATCAGTTATTCACCTCTGATTTATATAAAACTATGTCTTTTTGTTTAATACTCTTTCTGCTATGATCTATTCAGAGACATCTAGAAACTCTTGGTAGTAAGCCTTTATGTTTTCTATGAAGTAAAATAAATTTAAAAATCACAAAAATTCCTGTTAAAAGTCTTTGATGGCTTGTTTGATTTAGTTTTTGTGATATGGAAGTACAAAATAGCAAGAGTCCCCAGGTGTAGGCCTGGTCCCAAATCAGAAGTGTTGAAAATTTGTCTTTAATCAGATAGCAAGACTGGAGTCAGATGGAGGCAAATCAGGAGGAATGGGCAAAAGCCTGTATTCATATTCTGGGCCTCTATTAACATCTGCCTTTCTTTCCTTCTTTCTTTTTCTTTTATTTGTTTCTTTTTTTCCCCAAATGTTTATTTTGAGAGAGAGAGAGAAGAGGGTAGAAGGAGAGAGAGAGGGAGAGAGAGAATCCCAAGCAGGCTCTGAGCTGACAGTACAGAACCTGATGCAGGGCTCCATCTCACAAACAGTGAGGTCATGACTGAACCAAAATCAAGAGTCAGATGCTTGACTGGCTGACTACCCAGGCTCTGGCTTTCTAACCTTACACTGATCACAGCCAAACTATGAAGGGCAAGGTGGTGCATACTTTATTTCCCTCCCTCCCATTTGATAGTAGCACTCACTTTTTCTTCTGGGGATTTACTTTTCTTTTATGTGGTTTTGTCAGAATTGCCAATCTGATTGTTGTGTTTTTTCTTAGCATAGTGCCCCAAATTAGGCCAGTCAGATACTTGCCTTAGAGAATTTGAGTATTTAGTTTTCCTGATTCTTGTCCATTCTGAATCTGGATCATCAGTACTATCTTTGAAATCTGTGTACTTGATCATATTCCAGTAAGTAAATTTTTTTATCTTCTGTGGTTATTCAGTGTTGATTTCTCTTGATTACAACCAACATTTCTTAACAGACACAATCACTGCTAATACTGGACACTAGATGAACAGTTGATTTTAGGACCAGGAAATAACAGAGTAACTATAACTATTTGGAAACTTTGGGTCAGTAGGAAAGAGCTCATCTTATATTCTAGATGAGAGATAAGAATAACTTCAAAAAATTCCAGTGGGAAAAAAAATTTCACTATGTGGCTTTATTTCTATTACAATATGAATATCTCATTAGCTTCCTCACAGATCTTTCCCATTTTTTAAAGACTTTTTTCTTTTTGCTTGGATCAGAGCAAGACAAGCTTGGATTCAATCAAATAAGACACATTTTTTGTTGAATGAACACATTTATTTCTAATGCTTTGGGTTTGGGATTGCCAAAAAGGAAATCAAACTAACTCATTCATACAAATGGATTAGGCTACAGCTCTCATCTTTCATCATTGTGTTCACAGTAGAGTTATGCTTCTATTTTAAGAACGAAGAACACATTTCTGGAAGAGATAAATTGTTATTGAAGAATTCCTATGTAATCAGAAGCCCAAGAGGCAAATAATAATTGTAATTTGGACCCTAAGACTGAAGCCACTTCAATAATGATGCTCATTAGATTTTTTGTTTCTCTTCTCTGGCCTATTTAGGAGCAACAATTGCTTAATGTTCTGATGGACATAACCAATGTAAACATGCTGATTATTTCTGGTACAATGTCATTCTTGAAGATCACCAGATTGAGGGCTCCATTTGCTTGCTATGTCTCAACTAAGCAAAAATGAATCTTTTTCAAAATGCAATGACACATGTTTAGGCTGTGAAAAAAAAAGTGGGATGATGGTCTATCTGCAAATAACTTGCTATCAAGCAAACATTTATTATTCTTTGATTTGTTCTAACAAAGTTTCTTTTATTAATAGCAGACTGTGAGGATCCATGCCAGGCTAACTGCACAGGGGGTATAAAATTGTTTCTTGGTCTTTTCAAGGAAATATGTATGCAAATACAGCAGAGCTACATGTGAATAAAGAATATGGTAGACTCAGTTTTCATTATGAGTTTAATCTGCCTCTCAGAATAGAGGGAGATATCTCCTAAATATGTTTATGAAGTTTTTTCACTATGTTTTACTTCACATAGTAGCCTTCTGTAAATAGGAAAAAAGCAACAGCAACTGTGAATCAGGATTATAAGACAACAGTGTGCAATTAAACATTATTTATATATATATGTTTTACAGGCCAGAACAGAAAGCTCTGAATATTGAAATTGAGTCATTACTTAATGACTAAATATCATACAACTGAGAGACAAAACATGAATCTAGTTCTAGCTTTGCCATGACTTACTATAATGACTTTGAATAAGTCACTTAGTTTAATCCAGTATTCACTTTTGTTTTCTATCTATAAAATAAGGCTGAAATTAAATCCAGAGTTTCATCTCATTGGCTCTGAGTCAGAACTAGTTTAGGCAAATATTTTTTTGGTCATCATATAATTGTTATAAATTGAATTTGATACATTTTGCCAGGGGATAGTCTATAATGGTCTGCAAACTCTATCACTTTCTGCAATCTTATCTTTCTCTTACCTGCCTGGTCCCTGAAGACAATTGATAATGTATATTCCCTTCAAGAGATGTTCCCTGAGGACAGTTATGATCTCAAAATCTTATGATTCTAACTATGTGGTTTTGGAATGGGCCTGCTAAACCTGTCTGGGCTTTCTCAATGTACTTGAATAACAAAAAAGAGTAAGGGGCCAAATTACATATTTAATTGTATTATATGATTTTAGAATAAAATTTGAATTTCCCCCACATATGTCCATCAAATCTAATAGAGTTTTTGTTGTTTAAGTTTATTTGTTTATATGTAACTTCAGATAATTATGTGTATAATAAAACCAAGATGTTTTCAAATGACTTAGCTCATGGGAAGTTATACATTCTGAAAATTTATCTAAATCTATGCCAACAATCTCAATCTGAAATGAGGTAGAAAGTTAAAAAAAACTCAAGTCATTTTCTATTGGACCATAACTTATTTTATGAAACAATTGTTACTTTTGTAATGTAGTTCAATATTGATTTCTTGGTATTAACTCCAAAAATCCACAATTTACTCCTTTTAAGTCACTACTGAGACAAAAAAATTATAGTTAATTTTCAAAACAGAAGCAATACAATGTCTATTAATAGAAATGATAGATAAATTTTATGGTCACATTAAAAAGTATGTTTCTAATCATGTGCTTGACAGTAGCCTCTAAATCACAACATTCATTTTGAAAATGGTGAATGAAAGCTAATTGCTCTTTTTCTCTTCTTTTTACTGCTAAGAACCATCATCTTCAGAGTAATGGCATATTAGCATATTATTCAGTGATTATTCCACTGGAGAAAACTAGTTCTGTAAGATGGCTGTTTTTTCCTTGTATAAAATCGTTAATTTTAGTGTTACGATTTTACAAACTTATAATTTTTAAATTAGTTGAAAGAGACTTTGATGCATGTCTAATAATGCCTTCTCTGTAGCACACTTGTCAGGTGATTGATTAATTATAAAGCCCATACTTGATCCCTTCTAATGACAGGAAGTTCATTACATTGCTGCATTTTCTTTTCACTTATGGAAAGCTCTCATGGCTATGCACATTTCAATTCCAATTTATTTTTCTAATGTCATGTTGTAATGACAACACTTCTGAAGCCTTACTTTTCCTGGGTAATCATCCCTGATTGTTTAAAAAGTTTTTTTCCTCAGGCACAGTTTCCAACCACTACACCTTTCCAACCACTACACCTTCTTAGGAAGCTTATCAAAGTTTTGAGCAATGTTACCTTGATGTGACCAGTATAGATTATACCATGTTTTGTTCCTTGAGCTGGATAGTAGTTCTATTTGTGTAGTCATGGATTTCATGAGCTTTTTAGCAGCCAGTTAATTGAAATGTCCCTTCATAAGAGGTTATAAACTTATCTTTTTCAATATAATTTTAAGCATAGTTTCTCCTACCTTATATTTGGACTAGCTGACTAATTTTGAACAATTCACTTTTGAACTTAAATGCAGAACTTTGTTTACCTACTATCTCATTTTATCCTTATAATATTGGGAGAAAAGGAGAAAAGATATTAGCTCCATTTTTTGATAAAAATAGTGTCTTACAGAGAAACTTGCCTCATCTCAAATAGCAAGTTACTGGTAGAGTTAAATGCCACAACTTAGCATTCTTTTATTATTTTGAGTTTATTTTTTTCCTTTATTTTAGACAGAGAGAGAGAGAGAGTACGGGGGAAGAGGCCAAGGGAGAGAGAATCTTAAGCAGGCTTTCTGGTCAGCATGGAGCCAGACATGGGGCTCGATCCCACAATCCTGGGATCATGACATGATCCAAAATCAAGAGTCAGATGCTCAACCAACTAAGCCATTTAGGTACCCCAGAACTTAGCTTTTTAGTTTGCTGAGAAAATGTCTAACATTGACTAATGATTTAAAAATATGTTTATGTGGTAATGTCTTTTGCTAACACATAGTTGAGAAAAAGAACTAAAACTGTTGGTATTTAATCTATTCTCCTTTTTTACTTCATTCCTATCAGAGCTTCCTTCATGCTTCTATGTATCTCCTTAATTATTGGTGGTATTCTTCTCTGTCCAGTTACACAGAACAGTCATGGAACAAAAAAGATCTGCATTTGCTATTGTTTTGTCCCATAGAGATCTAAACATTGCATTTAAGATCCATCCACATGGTTCTTTCTGAATCTACAGCTTTAACATGTACTTGTCTTACTAAAACGAACATTTGCTCAGTTTGAATCTCAATTTCGACTGTTTATATCTAGTGTTTAAATGAGTGTTCTTTGGTGATCAAGCTGGGAATTACTGCACATTTTAGTTTTTACTTAAGAGGCACAATTAAAAGATGTGAAAATAGAGTTTCAGTGACTTGAAAGTAGCATTTCTTTTTTTCCCAAAAGATTCTCTAAATATTTTGCTTAGTATTGTCTCTTCTGCAGATATTTCAGTATTAAATGGTACTTTCCTCTGAAGTAGAATAGAGCATACATCAGTCTCAAAGCAAATGTGCAAATTTTCTTTTAAGGACATGAAATATATGGGAAATGCGTACCTGAAAATAAATTTATTCTATATTATCATGTGTAACCCTGATGTGATGGCTTATTACTCATCCCCATACAGAGATTGGCATGGGCAGGTGCTACTGACAAATTTGTCAATTTCAGCCCAGAGCTACAAAATTCCTTGTCCAAGGACATAGAACCCACTAACAGTATTAATGTTCAAAAATGCCAAAGACAGTTCTGTTCTCTCAAGCATTCCATTTGGTCTAATTGAGCTTTGCTAACCTTTTCTCTTTGACAGAACAACTTTGAATGCATGTCAGGAGAGAGCTTTATAAATATTTATTGAATAAAACAGCTTGTTTGGATATGAAATGAGTTTAAAGATAGGAATTAAGGCCAGTAAAACTCTAACTTTGTGGTGTGGAAAATGTGTGTTGGGAGAATGCCAAACATCAAATTTTATATAATAACCAATTTTGTTTTTAGTATTCAACTTAATGTAGTGTTATACTAGAACTATAGAACTTGCATTTCTCAGCTTTTAAAAAATTTTTGGCGGGATAGATATAGATTTGATTTATTTATCATTCATTCATTCTTCTGTTTATTTGTCCATTCCTCAGTTTTCCTAGGAATGATTTAAAGTCATTTACACATATTTTAATTATATTAAAGACACCCAGGCAAAGTAAGAAAAATATGATAAACCCAAGGATGGTATTGATAACAAAATTATGCCCAGTAAGTTCTGACCATCTGCCTTAGGAAGATTATAAGCTAGGTCCTGAGTTTTCTAATGATCAGCACAAGGAAGGGAATGCCAATCAATTCCAAGTGTCATTTTCATATAATACATTTCTTTTCATGTAACAAAAACAAAATAACATGTTAGAAGATATATAACATATTTCTAGATGTGGCAACACAGTAATATATATTCCTCCAGATATTGTAAGCTGTAAGAAAGAAAAAGATAACTTCCAAATGATAAACGCAACTTTTAACTATAGCATGATTTTACTGTTTATACTTTGTTTAGATGAACAGGCTGTTTCAATATTGTTGGTGACAATAAATTCTTCAATGGCACCTCATCCCCTTTTTGCTGCACATTTAAAAATGCCAAGTCCTTGCTTCCTATGAGTGTTTTCTCTACTCCCTCTTACACACAGCTTTCTCTGCCTACTCTCCCTCTGCATCCCTTTAGATAAAATCCACATTGCTCAATTAATAAATGGTTATGTATAAGAACAATTCCTCATTTTCCCAGAACCATCTCTCATCAATTATTCCTGAAAATAACTGCATCTTGGCCAAACTCCTCATGCTAAATTCCTATAACACATGTTAGATACTCCTTTTAAGACCTCCCCCCGCCACACACACACACCCAAGTTAAATACTTCTTGGAAGCCTTCTTCGGCATTTTCTAATAAAGTCTCATGCATCTGTTGCCCTGGTTGTTTTACTTCATCACCTGCAGAAGTGATACCTGGTACTAAGTAAATGACTCTGAAAATTTAAAGAGTTTATACATTTTGTCACCAAAATGAGTCACCACAAATCAATCTTTTTGTTCTGTAGCTTCCTCACAAAACATGGATTGCTCAGAATTAAATAGGAGTTAAGATACCAAGTCAAAGTTTGCTTGTTATATCCATATGGGTATTAATAGATTAGGGAATGAGGATAGGGGAGTAATTCTCTGGGACTTTAGAGTTGTGGGTCTCTGTACTTACTTCAAAACATTGTTCATTTCATAGGTATAATGGTGAGATTTGGGGAAAGAAAATTTCAGAATTGAATAGAATACAGTCTCTTCCTTTAAGGATGGCACAGTGCTTTGGTGCAGAAAACATTGTAGCAAGTTCTAAAACTAGGAAGTATACAATTTTGTGGGCATGTACATTTGTGAGGTGAAGTGCCAACACTCCCACTTATCATCTTATGATCAGAGTATTACCAATCCATAGTTCACCAAGTAGAGAGGGAAAAATATTCCAGAAATAGGGAACAAAACTTTAAAGGCAAAGAAATTTTGAAGATCATATCTAACCCCAAATCTGGTGTGGGGGGGAGACAGGAAATGAACACTTCAAAAAAGAAAATAAAGCTGGGGCACCTCAGTGGCTCAATCAGTTAAGAATTTGACTCTTGTTTTTGGCTCAGGTCATGATCTCAGAGTCATGAGATGGAGTCTCACATCATGCTCTGTTCTGTGCAAGGAGCCTGTTTGAGATTCTCTCTCTCCCTCTCTCTCTTTGCCCCTGCCACACTCACAGCTGAACAAGGCTCTCACTCTCCCTCTCTCTCTCTCTCTAAAACACACACACACAACTTACTTAACATTAATACTGGGCTTTCATGGGCTATATGTTCCATACTGCCCAGATTGAGGATATCTTGTAAAGTAGAAGTCTTTTTGCTTTCATTAATGTTTCAGGTTTAAAGTAAAAGAAAAAAATGAAGAAAAAATATATTTCTTGTTAGGTTAACTAAGTGTTCTTCTAAGATTATCATTGCTTTGGTTAATATGTAATCACAATAATTATTTTGATCTTTCCGCTTCAATTAAATATCACTAATGGAAAGTTTTATATTGTTCCTCACATTGGAGGGTTACTAAGGGATAAAATATTTGGGAAAACCACTTTGGCAAGAATACGCATATGAGAAATCAGTAGAATGAGTTGGTGTGGTTGGAAAAAGCAGCTGCTGAAAGAGAAGCAGAAAAATCAAGCATGCTTAAAAAATGGATCCTATAAGTATTCTATTGCTTAGAAGTTCTTTTTTGTGTGTAGATAAAACTCTTTTAAGTATACCAGGAAAACAACATTCATAAAAAAGAAAAGAGTAGTTAAAATAATAATTCTTGAAGTGAAAAAGACCTGTCTTGTATTCTGGCTTCAACATTTATTAATTTCATGGGAGAGGAAGTTCCAGTATTTTCAAAGCATTTCCCCCCATTTCCCTAGAGAGAGAAATCTAGTCTAATGCCAGTTACCCCTCTTGTACCTCTATGTTCCTTTCAGAGAATTCCTCAAACTCAGGGAATTATCCTGATTGGATTCCATTCTTTGACATATAGAAGCCCACTTAGGGCTTGAGTCTAAGTTGTGTGTCTGATCCAGGTTACAAGAAAGTCTTGCATTTGAGTACCACTATTAACCTATCTCATACTAAAGTGATGTTTTAGTTCCCATTTATTAGTGACATATATATTTAGCTCTCTCAGCAATTATCTAAGAAGAGAAGGTGTTTGATGAAATAGGATTGTGAGTTTTTTGTTTCTTATTAAAATTCTGTCTAATAGTGCTTTAAACACTATCTTCATGCCCAGTATACTTGTGTTTGAGGATTAGCTAGCCACAGAGAAAAAAATAACATCATCTGAGTTTTGGCTTATTAAATAATTTATGACATCCTTAAAATAGTATTAACCCTAGGTCACAGGGTTGAAAGAACAATATGAGCTACTATGTACATAATGTGTTAGCAGTCGTAAGGGCTTAACAATTTTTATTTATTAGATTCTAAACAACAAAAGCTTAAGAAATTGGCTTGTTTGCTATTTTTTCTTTAACACTTAGCATGCTGTCAGTTTGGTGTGTGCGGTGGGGGGGGTCCCCTACTTGAATGAATATGGAGAGCATTAAAACTTTTTTATGGCATAAAAATAGTAAGATAATCATCTATTTGACATTCTGGAATGTTATCTTCTGGTTGTCTGGAAAAGGAAACAAAAGAAAACTTTTATGGAATAAAATAAAAAGACCTTAGTAATGTACTAAAATTTTACATTTTCTGGGCAGCAGAGGAATCAATATCTGAAGAGTTTAAGAGGAGAAATCAAAAGGTAAGATAAGTACACATTTGTAATATAGTTTTAAAATTTATTTAAATTTAATATTTTTGACCCAAAACACTAAATTTATATACACATAAGTCTATATCACACAACTATGTATACCACTTATATGTTAAAGAATTATCAAATAATCATAAAACATATTAAATTTTTTTTCCTAAAACGAGAATGCCAAAAGACCTGATTATGCTAGGTGACATAATTGAAATAATATTTAAGGCATAGTTTTTATACTATAAACTGTGAGCTTATTTTAAATCAGTAGCTATATTCTTGGATCAATCATACCTATTAACAAGGTATTTACTGTCAGAATCTTTTGTTTGACGTGTGACTTTTCCAGGAAAGTGCCAGAGTAAATTATAGATAAACTTGCTTTTGTCTGCTTATAAATTTGTTGCTGGAGGTGTTTAATTTTTCTTTTCCTAACTGAATGACAAAATAAAATAATTGCACATAGGAAAAAGTATATATGATTCTATTTTTTAACCCTTATATATTTTTTGTGATATTGTGATTGAATATGCTTCTAATAAAGAGAGTTTTGCTATAAAATAACTCCAGATTTGTGGGATATTACCTGATATACAATGTGATTAAAATATTTACTTTTTCCTTGCTCTTCAAAATGGTCAATAATATTACTCAGCTATCTATTTCCTTTTTAGAATGCAATTTTTAGGGCTTTTTTTCATTACTGGTTTTTAATGGTTGGTATCCTGATAAAGGGTTTATGTCACAAATAGGGGTCATGCTGGAGTCCAGCTCTGGCCAGGCCCAGGGGTCCCTGAAGGATGAACAGTGTTGGCGAGAGATAGTGAGAGAGCCCCAAGATCCTTTCTAATCACTGGGCAGGCATCTCTGCCCTGTCAGTTTTGGTATTTTTATTTATAGGTCAAACGTTAATATAGCATCAGACAATGGAATTTTTACAGTGGATAGTTCTTTGCGGTAAGGTGTTTTGGAAAATGTACAGAAACAAGTTTTACAGAAGTACTCTTGCAGAACTACCCCAATTATAGTGAGGTTGAGTAAGAAAATAATGGTATTCTTAGTGAAAAACAGGATAACATACACATTTTAATAATGCTAAAATTAAGTCATAGGTTAAGTTGTAGATACTCTTATCCATCCTCATCACAGCTGCCAAGGTAAGGGAAAGTGTTTGTGGAATGTAGGCTTTAGGGAAGGGACTTGACTTTCCAGTTATATTCTTTATGGCACCAAAGAGCCAACCATACCTTTAAAGAGTTTAGCTCATTTCCAATACATAGAATAGCCTCTTTGAGTGCATTTACCTTTGTGTCTTGTTTTATGTTTTCTTGAATAGCTATGGCATGAGAGACATTTTTGGTTAGCTGATTTACATGTTGAGCTCTATGAACCTCTTGAACTAATGCAACGGTAGAAACAGAATTGTACACGTAAAGGTCAATCTTTTATGAGTAAAGGTCATTAGACTGTTCATAGCTCAAGGGAAAGTATGGAGGGAAACAGGACCTGCTGGAGACACAATGTCTGTTCCCATAATCAAAAGAAGAAGTTCCCACAATAAGTTTCTTCACAAGGTGCAATCATCATACCATGGCCACAATAAGGGGACAAGTCAAGAATGATACCGATCAACAAGGTACCTTGAGGGTCGGTGCTCAAGCAGAAATAATTGAGTGGGGGTGGATATCTGTCATCATCTGATGGCAAGAGACTGTGCAACTTGATTTAACCTCACCAGGAGCTTTCTCTACCAGTGGGCTCAGAATGGCTCCCAACAGGGTCAGTTTTTTGAAAATTCATTGATCAGCTTCCTTTTCTTTATTCTGCTATCAAGAGCATTTGTAATGGACATATTTTGAGATTTCTACTTAGGACATTGACAATTGAATATACACCTCTGCTCCACCAAATAACCATAAATGGTCATAAATGACCCAAGCTAACTAAATCAGATCATTTCTTTATTTTGATGTTTATTTAGTTTTGAGAGAGAGAGAGAAAAGTGCACACAAGTGGGGAGGGGCAGAGAGAGAGAGGAAGACAGAGAATCCCAAGCAGGTTTCATGCTGTCAGCACACAGCCTGACACAGGGCTTAAACCTACAACCCATGAGATCATGACCTGAGCCAAAACCAAGGGTAAGTCACTTAACTGAGTGAGCCACCCAGACACCCCTAAATAAGATAATTTCTTAAGATAACTTAGGAATTATGGTATAGTAGGAGACACATTAATTTGGAAGATGTGGGGCTGTTGTGTAAACTTGGAAGCAGAGAAACCAGTCTTTAGGGAGAAAAGAATAAGCAGATGCCTAAAGGAACAAAAAAAGAGAGTTTGTATAGAGAGAACAAGAGTGTGAAGTAGAAAGAAAAAGAGAGAGGGGTGTCTGGGTGGCTCAGTTGGATAAATGTCTGACTTCAGCTCAGGTCATGATCTCACAGTTAAAGATTTCAATCCGTGCGTCGGGCTCTGTGCTGACAGCTCAGAGCCTGGAGCCTGCTTCAGATTCTGTCTCCCTCTCTCTATCCCTCCCCAGCTCATGCTCGGTCTCTATCTCTGTCTCTCTGTCTCTCTCAAAAATAAATAAAACGTTAAAAAATAAAATTAAAAAAGAAAGAGAAAGAATAGTAAAGACAGTTACCACAGCATATTGATTAAAGAAGTCTTCATTTCAAAGGAAGGTATATTCATTCTTTATTTTCTTCAGTTGTTTAACATTTATTTATATATTTTTGCTGTGTGGCAGGCACTGCTACATATTCTGATGATAAAGTGGTAAACATGGGACTCTAAGTCATATTTTTATGGAGATTTTATTATAGTGAGACGTATCTTCAATGAATAGGCAATAATATAGTATAATTTAAGATAATGGTGAGTAATATGAAGTGATATACAGCAGAATGAATGTTAAAGTTATGGCAAGTGGGGAGAAGAAAGTCTTCTGTGAAGAGGTGACATTTTTAGAGACTACACTAAACAATGAACGTTACTTATTTTCTATTTTCTTATTTCTTCTCTTAGAGTTGCTCAGTAATGATATCATAGTTATACTTGACACATGACCCCTGAACACATGCCTTATATTTTTGCTTTTGTTTTCTTTAGAGAAACCCCTGCTTATTCCTGGTACTGGTGTTAATTTTTTTTTAGAGCAATTAATGCTAGCTGCTATAAGACACAAATCCCCAAATCTCCATGGCTTATCCCAATAAAAATGTATTTATCCTCTCACAGTCTGATGCAGTTTGGGCAGCTGTCCAAAGCAGCTCTCCTCCAAATGGTGACTCGAGAATCAAAGTTTCTTCCATCTTTTAGCTATGCCTTCTGGAGCATGTGGCCTTCAAGGTCACTACAGCAGAAGAAGAGAGAGATAAAGGAGACATACTAGCTCCTGGTTTCTTTAGGCTGGAGATGATACTCATTATTGACATTCAGACTTACTTGGCTTGTCTTAATTCCATGGTTCCAACCTGACATGTACAGGACCTGGGTAATAGGAAGGGGATTGGAGGTATTTGCTGAACACTAATGGTTACTTCTGTAAAGGATATATATTTGAAAAGAGAGCCATGGGCTTTGATGATGGATGAACTATGGGTGTGAGAAAAAGTGGAAAACCAAAGATGATTCCCAAGATTTGACCTATGTAATTAAGGTAATGGTTGGGAGTGGTTACTGATGTAAGTACAAACCTGACCTTAATAGTATCCAAAAGTGTGCTTTGTTATATATATATATATATATATATATATATATATACACACACACACATATACATATATCTATATATATCTATGGCATATATATATATGTATATATATGGCTGTTACTGCTTGGTAACATTACCTATACTTTATTTAATGATTTAATATATATTATATATAATTAGTATATATAACATTACTATATTACATGTTAGTATACATAACACAGTATGATGTAATACATTTTTTTTAAAGGTTTTTGAATTTGTAAAGTTGAAGTACTGTACTTATTTTTTTAAAATTGGATCTTCAGCTCCTCAGTGATTCTGACATATATCCAGGACTGAGAGTCACTGGTGTCAACCCTTGCAGCAAAAACAAACAACAATAACAACAACAAAATTGGGTTTTACTCTGATTGAGGTGAGAAGTCATGAGATGGTTTTGGAAGGAATGACATGATTTGGTGTTTTAACATAACTGCTTTGGCTGCTTTATTAAAAACAGACTGCATGATATTTAAAGCAGTAAGACTAGCTAATATTAGGAAGAGAAGCAGAGAGATAAAAGAGGGGAAAACACAAAAGGGAGTCCAGGTGCATGTGAGTTAGAGAAATGACATAAAAGAGGAAGAAATAGTGACTGATGAAGTAGATGAAAAAGCAGGAGACTATGGTGTCTTATAATTGACATGAATAATGTATTTCAAGGAGTATGAGTGTTAAAAGTGTATGTCACAGCAGGATGGATTTTCTGGCAATCAGATGCTGAGATCAGTTGTAGCGCAGGCAGTGTTTATTAGGGAATGCCCAAGGGAGCAAAACCTGTGGGAAAAAGAGGAAGGAAGCCACGTGGGGCAAAGAGAGATGGAGCGGCAATACCGATCTGATGGTGACAGCTGAGGCTGACTCCAGAGTTAAAAAGGTCCATCAGAGTTGTCCCTTGTTGGGCCAAAATGGCTAGGCTTTTAATGGCCCACCACAGTTAGCAACTGAATGTGTGTTTCCCTGGGTAGAGTATAACCGTGAGCTAGGTGACTGTGCTGCTGAGGCAATTCCGTAAGGGGCTGATGGCCAAGGACTGTTGACTGACATCTCTTCCAAAGACCCATACAAGACCTTCCTAAAGTGGTGCCTCATTGTGCTCACTATAATCCACCCTTTGCACTCAGATTTGTATATGTAAAATTTTATATATGTCTCTTATTATAAATACATATACAAATTAAATATATTTATGTGTGTATATATACTAAATTAAATTAATTAATTTATTTGCTTTTCTCAGAGAGCATACCCTCCAAGATTCCAATTGGTTCCTCTCTTTCTGGGATAAACTTAGAAAAGGAAGTTTGGTTGAGATAAACCAGAGCCTCTGCTTTTCCAGCTGCTTTTGGGGTTACAACTGATGCTCATTGTCTCTCTCCTCAACTGTTTATTCCGGATTTCCCTAAACAACAGTTGGCATCTCTGGTGATTTAACTGGCTTATTTGGTGGTATGGCCCAGAACATCATTTCTGGCCACTATGTCCTTCTCAGGCCAGTGCTGCTTCACTTGCTGATGTAGCATCAAAACTTGGCAAGGGGATATCAAGCAGCACCCATGTGGAACATTGAAGTGTTGAAAATATTCCTCCTTGCCCCCATTGTGCAATAGAAACTCTGCCAAAGAGGTGATTCTTTTTGCCAACTGGTCTCTTGACACAAGGTGTCCAAAGTGCTCAGGCAATTCTAGAGCTTATAACTTGAAGGGTCTCTTGGTTAGTTCCGTAGTGGAAGTGTGCCTTAGGGATTACCAAGACCTCTAACTCTGGAGAAGCTAGAGTTTTTGGAAGACAGTGTACAATCTCCTCAAGTGACAAATAATTCCTGAGTCTAGACCTTAACTTTGACCCCCTGATGCAGGAAGTGAGAGCTTATTACCACTAAAGAGGCTCTCTGGCTCTGACACTTCCCTTTCAATTGCCTGTTAATTGCTCTCAGCTTTTCATTCTAGAGCATCAGTGGAGCTTAGTAATAGCCACTTAATTCCATTGTCATTATGGTTACTATTTCCCCCAATTTTTCACATGCTCGATACATTGTGTTAGCTCATGCCTTCTCTTGCTCTGGTGCACCATTCACAATTCAGTACCCATGAGTTTTAGCAATTGTGCCATCTAGTTGTACCAGGGTCCATCTGTGCCCAATCTACCACCAATGATGGGACCTTAACTGCCAGCCAGAGGGTGACTAATCCAGCTGCTTAATCTATTCTATTGCCTTTTCTTTGGGACCACCCCTGGTACATACCACTGCAGGTTGAACTTTCTGAGAAGTAGAGCATGAGAAGGTTTTAATGTGCAGGCTGTTTATTAGGATGTGAACATGGGCAAGGTGGCTTTATACAGCTAAGGCAAACCGTGAAGAACTGACGGATGAAGATGGTGGGCCAACAGCACTCCCGGCAGGGAGGGTAAGATCATTTAACAATGAAGAAGTCGTTAGTGAGTATGTTTTTCAGATGATATTTCATGCCCATTCTTTTTAAAAATTCAAATAAAAACAAACTTGACTTTGCTGGAGTTGTATTATATTAGGAAGGTTGCAGCTTAAGTTGCTATAACAAAGAAATCATTTTTGTTTTATTTATTTATTTTTTGTTTATTTTTGGGGGAGAGAGAGAGAGAGAGAGAGAGAGAGAAAGTATGTGTGCACAGGGGTGGGGCAGAGAGAAAAACAGAGAGAGAATCCCAGGCAGGCTCCATGCTATCAGTGCAGAACCTGATCAAAGGTTCAATCCCATGAACCTTGAGATCGCGACCTGAGCCGAAATCAAAAGTTGGACGCTTAACCAACCGAGCACCCCAGGCACCCCAAGAAACCCTACTCTTAAAGTGCCTGGAACTTTATCCCATTCTCATGTAACAGTTTGTCTCAGTCATCTACAACATTGACTCTTTGCATGTGGAACCAAGGCAGATCCCCCACATCTCATCATATATCAACCTATGAGAAGAAGCAAAGCCTAGTGTGTACCTAGTCCTTTTTAAGGCAATATCCAGACATTGCACACTCAATTGCTTCTCATATCTCCATGGCCAGGACTCTATCACAAAACCAAGCTCAGATGCAAGATTTGCATGGAAATGTACTTTAGCTGAGTGATCCTGTGCCCATCCAAAACTTCATGAGGAGGGGAATTAAAAGTTAGGGGACAATTTAATTCAGCCATCCCTGTACCACAAACAGAGACTTACATTCAGTCTTCCATGAGAATTTATCTAATATTAAGACTAGCTCAAAGTAAACATTATTCACACTAAGCAGTCTAACCCAGAACTTTCATGAACCACTTTGCTATACTGCTGTTCTACGGTAACATTCTGATGAAATGGAATGAGTTTGTTTCTCTAAGTTTTCTTCATCGACTATTCTGAATTTATGCATTTCAAACTTGTCACAGGTATTTTTCTCTGAGTCATTCCTTTATTTCCTCTTATTTCATTGTAGGGCTTTTGACACAATGGATGTTCAAGCAGTATTTACTGAGAGGTATATAAACTGAGAGTATTTGTATTTATTGAATGTCAGCTCCCATTTTTCATTTTTACCCAATTTGAATTCAAGTCCTGGAAAAGCTGAAGAATAGAGACATCAATGAATTGGCATAGCAGTATTGCTCTCAGAGCAAAAGGTGAGGACAGATAAGACCCATAATAAAGTCTGAAGGTTAGGTTTGAGAATTTTGTTTAAAAAATTAGGGAAGAGAATTGTTGAATAAGCTTACATTTATTTGATATAAAATAGGCAGCTATGAAAAATAGTCATAATTTTAAGTGAAAAAAATCAGGGTACTAATAGCTAGCATATATTCAGTGTTTACTATATGTCAGGTGCTTTTCTAAGTGCATGATATAAGTTAACTCTAGATTCTCAGAACACTCTTATGAAGAAGACATTGATATTGTCCCTATTATGCAGATCAGGAAGTCTAGACACAGAAGATTTATGGTATCTGATAAAGGTCATAAAGAAAGTAAATGGCAAAGATGAGATTTGAACCCAGGCCTTGAGGTTTCAGAACCCATACTCTTAATTGCCATGGGATGGGGCCTTGTAAGTAGAGGACAGTAATTTGTTTAGTAAGGTAAAATTTTGTTTTGCTGCTTGCAGAAAGCATTGATTGGTGCAAGTTGAGGTTTGTCTTGGAATTAATGGGCTCATTTATATAAAGTGCCAGAGAGCTCTTTAGGAGAGAAAGAGTCAAGACCCAACCCCTTTCTTCTCAACTGGTTGGATTGAAGTGGCCCTGAATGAGACCCTGGGATCAGGTGAGGACAATATGAATCCAGAGATAAGGAGAAGGGGATAGAAAGAATGAGTGGGCTCTCCATTGCTGTAAAGCTATACATCAGAAGGGAGTGATTTTCTGGGTGACACAAAGATATGCCCTATGCTAGCCAGGCTTCTGTCTTAGCAAAAGTAGCTTTTGTGACTGAGTCCAAATAGCTGTCATCTTAAGATCCAAGGCCAATGTTGGTGTGAATCCTCCTTATCTTTAACAATAGTGTGGAAAGGTTGTTCTCTGTCCTACCTTGAACAAACCCAGTGGTCAGCCTGGGGAGTAATAACATATTCAGAAAATGTCCTAGGCCCAAGCATTAGCACTGGAATTATACAAGATGATGATGAATTCTAACATTCACAGTGGCAACTGTCCACTCATTTTCTGTTTAACCCCAGGCATCTGTTTTGGGAACTGTTTAGATCAGACTAATCAACTCTGGTAGCTCTTATGGAATCTTTCAGCTTCAAAGAAGCACATATATACTCTGACTAAATAAAGGAAATGAAAGCAAACAGGACTTGTCCTTTGGATAAAATTCTGGGTGAAGTGAGTGCGTGCGTACGTGCGTGTGTGTGTGTGTTAAGAATATGGCATGATTCAGCTTAAATATTAGGCTTTGAACTCAAACCTGTAAAGGTAAACAGTATGGTTACAATATATAACTGATGCTTTGCAAAACAAAACAAATTATGTATGAAAAAAAGAAGAGGAACTGTACCAAGATGTTAACATAATTGTTTTATGACGGAGGTTCTTAAGGTATTAAAAATGTTTTCTGTGTTCAACCTTTTCTTTAAGGAATAAACATTACTTTTTAAATGAAAGATGGAAGTAACATTTATCATTTTATCTATAACTATTGTTGGGGAAGACTTCTGTTTCTTTATGGTCTCTTTCATCTGTTTCTTGAACATATTAACATATTGCAATCTATTATTTAAAATGTATCTCATCATAATTTACTGAAACTTTTGAAGAAGAATCAATGTTTACAGAAAAAATTATCCACTGTATAGAGTGGACATGATTTCAGCATGTCACTTGTATAATGTGCGGCCTTCTAAACAGATAACATGAGGACCTTAGGGAAGCATCAAGGATGTGCATTTATGATACATGTACACAGTGAAATTTCAAGGAAATCATCCCTTTACACACTCATCTCAAAATGCCTAAGTCAACCATGCATTAAAATTTAGTGGTTCAGAGAAATGCTCATCAATGTCATCTTCATAACCTCTTACAGGGAGCAAGGGTAATTTTATAAAGCTGTTCCCTGCATTTTAACACCTCCTTAGTCTGCACTTTTGGCATGTGAAAATTAAATTAAAGGAAACAAATTAAATTGCCAAATTCTATCATATGTTGATTTTTTTACATTCCTTTAAGCTAAAAAGACTTAGTTTTGTTTTGCAGGTTTCTTGGGGTTGCTTGACTGTAGAAAATTACTGAGACAAGTTTGCTCACCCAGACACCAGTCCATGACTCCTACCAGCCTACTGGTTGCTTTTCAGAGAAGTAACTTGCAGGTATCAGTAAATGCCTTGCTTTTCTTAATGCTGATTTCATGGTCCTGGGAAAGGATAATAGAATGCAAAGTGTATCCTAAGTTTCAGTAAACAAATCAGGAATTATGTTACCTCTGGGAAATTCAAATACCTTGGATTTCGAGTAACTTGTTCCGTGAGTGTTCCACAAGATGAGCAAACATTTCTAATAAAATTTAACTTGATGAATGTCTTGCTATATGAGTAGTAGGTGATACTGAATGTCACATGGTCACAAATGAACCAATGATTCTTCCCTTTCTCACTTGCTGTGGGATTCTGGGTGATTGTCTCCCATGCTTGGATGTTCAGTCTCAGGCCGTGGTGTTTGGCCGAAATCAGTGATTTTTCAGAACATTGGCAGGTGCCCACCACTGGCACTGGTGTATGTTTTGTCACTTCAAAGCACCTATGGACAGTCCTCTGCTTTTCCATACAAGAGTAAGCTTAGAAATGCTTTGCTTCATTGTAGGTCAGGCTGCCTGCAGATACAGACCTTTTCCTCTGCTGTCTTATTGGCAGTTACATTAAATACAGTATATGACAAGAATTTATTCATACTGTACTGTAGACAACATCTGTTAGTGAAAGTGAAAGTCATCCTACACAATAACCCTCCTCTTTCTTGTCTCCCTCACACCAGCCATGAAGGTTTCAAAGGTAAGTGAAGGTTAATTTGTTTCTTTATCTCTATACTTTCAATTTTATTTCTTATTTTATGTTATGTTACAGTATGGTAATCATTTTTATATGAATATTTTTGAGTTGTGGAACAAATCATCTGAGTTTCCATTATTTCCTATGGGGAAGTTCAGTTTGATATACAAGTGCTTTGATTACAAGCATGTTTCTAGAGCAAATTATGCTCACAACCCAAGGTTTTACTGTACTTAGTAGTAAACCCCTTCTACTGTTTGGAGCAGTGGCCCAATCAGGATCACTGTGGGTAACTGTTCATATGGTGTGCTGAACTTCAAAGGGTGCCATTCACTGTACAATTTTGTGAATATTGAAGTTGTGCAATTCATAAGGAGAAAATATAATGGAAAGAACATGGTTCTCAAAGCTAGATGAATGCAATTCCTTACCTGACTTTGCTAGTGTTGAGCCATTATCTTGATGAATATTTTAAATTTATTAAACTTATTTATTAAATTTTATTCTTTAAGATATTAATGAATAAAAGTGTAATATGACCATTGAGATAATCATTTTATGTCAATAATGACTGTTCTATTTGTGCCTGTTTTCCCATTTTAAGATCATATAGGCAAGAAGTAGACCCCTAAAATGACAGCAACTGGCACTTAAAAATAATAGATTTGAGATACAATTCACATAACATAGAATTAGCCCATTTAAAGTTTACAATTCACAATTGTGCATCATGTCAATTTTAGAAATTTTTTATCACTTTGAAAAGAAACCTCATATCCATTAGCAGTCAATCCCCAATTTTCTTCAAATTTTTCTACCCTCACATTCCAACCCTGGAAAACCAGTATTCTATTTTTTATCTCTATAGATTTGTTTATTCAGAATGTTACATGAAAAGTGTATCATATCATAGGTAGTCTCTGGTGACTAACTTTTTTCATTTAGCATATTTTCGAAATTGTCTCTGTTGTAGCATCTGTCAGTACTTTGTTTCTTTGTATTGATGAATAATATTCTATGTGGCATAGATATACCACATTTTGCTTCTCAGTTCATCAGTTGATGGGTATTTGGGTTGTTCTCACTTTTAGACAGTTATAAATAAAGCTGCTACAAACATTTGTGTATAAGTTTTTGTGCGATCATACATTTTTATTTGTTTTGGGTATATACGTAGGAGTGGAATTGCTGGGTCAAATGGTAACTCTATGTTTAACATTTTGAGTCACTGTCAGACTGTTTTCAGTGGTCTCATTTTACAATGCAGTATAGGATGATTCCAGTTTCTTCATAAGCTTAAGAGCACTTGTTATTATCTTTTTTATTGTAGCTGTCCTAATAGGTGTAAAGTGGCCCCTCACTGTGCTTTTGTTTTGCATTTTCCTGATGGCTAATGATGAGTTCATTGGGCATTTATATATCTTTTTGGAGAAATGTGTATTGTATTCAGCCATCAGCTTTTTTGAAAAAGTTTATTTACTTATTTGAGAGAGACAGGGAGAGCTTGGGTGGGAGAGAGGCAGAAAGAGAGAATCCCAAGCAGGCCCTGTGCTGTCACCACAGGGTCTGACATCAGGGTTGATCCCACCAGCCCTGAGACCATCAGCTGAGCCTAAATCAAGAGTCAGACACTTAACTGACTGAGCCACCCAGATGCCCCCAGCAATCACCTTTTGTTTCTCAAGCAACAGTTTTGTAATAGAAACCTGAAAGTCCTCAGATTCTTAATAAGTGAGAGTACTAGAGTTTTTTTCATCCCAGGTTTAACATTCTGTCATCTTTTATGATGTGTATGATCTGAAGAGGGTGTGTAGTTCATAATATCTCCTCTGAACAGACTGCAAGTGCCAAGAAGACAAGTGAAGTCTGTTTTAGTTATCGTTGAGTTTTTAGCAGCTAGTAGGAAGTGTCTAATGTGATGGATACTGGAAAATTACTTGATGGATACATGGAAAGGCATCTCTATTCATAAACACTGAATTCTATTGTTTGCCTGGAGCAGATTATGTATTTTCTATTCATTCTGGGTAAGGTTTGTTCTCAAATACTAAGTACAAACTTAATCACCCGCAACTGAAACAAGAGCTATTATTGACCAAAAAAAAAAAAAAAAAAAGAAAGAAGGAAAGAAAGAAAAGCTTGATTCAAGATAAATACCATACCTGTAAGGAAGAGAAGACGACTGAAATCATACATTCCAGTTTTTCCAAGTAGGATATTTTGATATAAAAAGATATATATTTGGTCTTTGGCTTTGGTTCTTGGCACAGAGATCCTAATTAAATAAATTTATATTTGATTTTTATACCCAATTTCCAAAATAGCTCTGGTTTGATAAAGGTAAAACGAGTGTGTGGAACCAACTATGTGATTAGAGGGATGGAACTTTCAGCCCTGCCCCCTGACTTCTGGGGAGGTGGAAGGAGCTGAAGGTTGTTAATCACCAATGGCTAATGACTTGGTCAATCATGCCTGCAGAATGAAACTCTGTAAAAACCCTACTAAAGGGGTTTGGAGAGCCTCCAGGTTAGTGAACAAGAACACAAGCATATGGCAGGAGAGTGACACACTCCAAACTCCATGCAGAAAGAAGCTTATGTGCTTGAGACCCTTTTGGATGTCATCTTGTATCTCTCTTTTCACCTGGCTTCTCATCTGTATCCCCTAATATATCCTTTGTCATAAATAAGTAATAATAAGTAAACTGTCCCCCTGGTTATATGAGCCATTCTAGCAAATTGTCAAACCTGAGAAGAGGATCATAGGAACCCCCTATTTATAGCTGGTCAGTCAGGAGTATAGGTGATAACCTGGCACTAAGATTGGTGTCTGAAGTTGGGGACAGTTTTGTTGGACTGAGCCCTTAACCTGTGGTGACTGTACTAATTTCATTCAGTTAGTTTCAGAATGAAATGGAATTGTAGGGCATGAAAGTGGAGTCAGGCAATTGGTCCATGTGGCAAAAACCTCACACATTTGGTATCATAAGTGAAGTGTGACAATAAAGTAAAGAAAAACAGGTATTTTCCCCGTTACCAAGCATTGCTTTATTCCTGTCACTAGCCCTTATTCACCAAAGGCAGGCAGGAAACCTCCAGGTTAGTCCCAACAAATAATAATTAGAGGTGCGTGCTCTGCTGGTGAGATAATTTTTAATTCTATTGTTTCCTGAACCTGGTGATTCTAATCAGTCTCACAGATACTGCAGAACTGGAAAATAAACAGCAAAATGCTGATGCTCACTTATCAGTTTGAATTAATGAAATGCATTCCCTACAATCATTAGCAAGCAACGATGAGGAAGGCAGGTGTTAGGGGCTGAATTTTGTCCCTCCCCAAATTTATGTCTTGCATTCTAACCTGTGGTACCTCAGAATGTGACTGCATTTGGAAATCGTGTCTTTAAAAAAGGTCATTACATTAGAAAGATGTCAGTAAGGTGAGTGCTAATTCAATAATTTCCTCCCTTATACGAAGAGATTAGGACACAGACACAGAATCAAGACCAGGTGAAGACACAGGGAGAAGATGGCTGTCCATAAGTGAAGAAGAGAGGGCTCAGAGGGAACTAATCCTGTAAACAACTTGATCTTAGAATTTTAGCCTCCGGAATTGTGAGAAAATAAATGTCTACTATTTAAGGCACCCAGTTGGTGATACTTTGGTATGACTTCTTTGACAAATTAACACATCAGGTATAGGGTGAGTGAAGGCAGAAAGGAAAATCTGGGATTGACTATTGCCCTTGGAGCATTGGTGGCTTTCTGCTAAGAGGATCAGAGAGATACAGAAATTGAGATAATCTACCAAAGACCAGAAGCATCTAGAGAAGAAACATCCTTTATCTTTGATTAAACACTTCTTCAGTATCTCTTTGGGCTAAGAGATGAGTCCATTTTCCAAGTTACAAAGGACATATACTAAATCAAAGAGCATGGTAGCCATTCAAAATGACAAATGGCAACTTTTCCATGTTTAGTATTTGAACATAAATGGTGGACTGCTGCAGAGTAGAGAGGACTTTTTTTTTCTTCCTCTCTTATTTTCTTCCTTCCCATACAAGATCATTCATAAAAGAATCCTAGTCTTCTAAATATAAAAGATCAAAAGTGGGCTTCATTTACTTCTAATTCTTCTTCCCAAAGGAACTGATGATGACCCTTTATTAATGCATAGGAATGATCAATCATTTTTCTATTCCTCCTTTTGCAAGATCTTTTCCACTTATAGTTTTAAATGCTTTTAAATAGTCACATTTAGGATAAAAATGGATATAATAGATTTTCTTTCTCATGGTATATATATCTAATGTTTATTTTACAATATTGCTTACGTTTTCCATTTCATTTTTTGCTGGTTGGATCAAGTTGCTAGTCATTTCTTTTTAGTACTTTTTAAGAAAAATTGTATTCACCTCTCTCTATTGCTATTTTGGAGTTTTATTATTCACTTCATTGCTCTATTGTCTACCTAACTTCTTTAATAGAAAACATTTAGCTATTATAAGAAAATAATGTATAAGTAGTTTTTGCTCATAATCAACTTTTTTCTATTGTGTCTCCATTTTCTAGGAAGAAGAGATATTGAGAATAGTCTACCTCTGTATCCTAACTTATTTTAATACTTTGTTATTTTTTTCAGAGATATCTTAGTATTTTTAGATCCAGATTATTATTATGTTTTCTCCAGAATTATGTCTTTTTTATGCTAAGAATGCTAGCTTGGCTCTTAAATTGCATATCCTCAGCCACTATATCATTACCCATTTAAACTATGTATATTGCAAAGCTAATTGCCCTACTCTCAATTTCCCCGCTAATACTGAGATCTCTGTCCTAATGTTCATATTTCTGGTTATAGTTTTTTCTTGAGAGTTTTTCTTAGAAAAATTTGTTCATTTTGCTTATAATCTTTCTTCTATGTGTTCTTTTTTTTTTTTTTTTCTTCATGGACTACCTATTATTTTTAGTTAGTATTTTCACAATCCATCCTTGAATTTTCTAATGTTTTCTTAATATAATCCATCTCCTTCATTATTATTTTTTCATTATAGCTCCTCTTAACCTTTCAGGCCACTAATTTGGATTGCAATAATGCCTCATCAGTTTATCTTCATTTTTGAATTGTTAGTTGTGAATCACTTTTTTTCCACAAGAACTTTTTTTTGGTGCTAATTTTGAGTGTCATTATTTGGTGCTAATTTAGAGTGTCGTTAATAGCTTTCATTACTTTTTTTCTGTGTTGCCCAACTTTCCGTTTTTCTTCCCAGTAGTTCTGTTTCACTAAGAATTTCTGATTCTATGCCTTCTGCTTGTTTTTTCCTCTCAGTGGCTCTTTTTTTTTTTTTTTTTTTTTCCTTTGTTAGCTTCCTGGTACTTTGGTTGAACTTCTAAAATCCATTAAGTACATAAGCCATCTCTATCTGGATAGTCTTGGTTGAGCAGTAAGCCAGGCAGCAATTTGTAAGACTCTTTCTAGAGTCTAGATCCCTGAGAATGATTTCTCTGCTCACCAACTTTGTTATTAGTAGGGCTGGTGTTCCTCATCTTGTGCAATAAGAAGTTTCCATGACACTCTTTAATTCTTTTTCAGGCCCTCTGGTTCAAAGTGTCAAAGCAAACTGCTAAAGCATATTAATTGGTATGAGCAGAGTATCAGGGCTTCTTTAAAATTCACCGTACTTAATAGTATGCCCACTTAGTCTCTCCAGACCACTACCCCGCTCTCATTGCTATTTGATCTCTTCCTGAGAACTCAGCACAGCCAGAGGACTTGACTCTATCTTTGAGGGACCAGCTAAGTTTGGGAAATGATCTGTTAGATTACACTTTATGGGCAAGTGCCCCAGAGGCCATTCCAATTTGTCCTTTTATAAGAATCTCCTGTCCATAAGTTCCTCAGAAGTTATTATCCATATAGGGACTGAGATGTTTTCCATTCATATGCTTAATCTTTGTTTCTGAGAAACAGTGAGCTATACTCTTCATTAGGTATCTTTCTTTTGCAGTTTGCTGTTTTTGAGTAGTGTTGAAGTCTAAGAGAAAATTTTCTTTTTTCATTTATTTTAAATAGCAACATGAATAAATTTTTTAAAGCAAAGCCTTCACTCACTGAAAAGAAAACAAACTTGAGAGTACTCAGGCACCTATAGGTCAGTATGTTCATATGACTATCACATTTGTAGATTTCATGTGGCTACTGAATATCTGATTTGGATCAATTTCCTATGTCAGAGATGAATGTTTGCAGTCAAAATGAGCTATTACAAATATGTAAGTGCAGGAAGGAATTTATCTTCTTAAGAAACATGAATTTATTGACTACCTGTACATAGAATAGCATTGTACTGAGAGATTATGTTGGCGAAGGGATGGGCAAAGAGGACAGTTAAAGCAGAAAGAGTTTGGACCTTATCCCTGAGGAGCTCACATATCTGATCAGAATATATCATATGTATATAATGAGGGTTATATAAAAAAGCCTGTACATCAGTGGATGGTTTAAAAAGATGCACTTAAAATACGTACTAGAAAAGCATTTATTTAATCTATTTAGTGTACTGGAAGGATCAGCAACCTGAGTTTAAATCCCAGTTTGTCTACTTATTAGATGGGTGCCTTTGAGTCTTTTAAAAAATTTTTTTAAATGTTTGTTCATTTTTTGAGAGACAGAGGCACACAGAGTGAGTGGGAGAGAGGCAGAAAGAGAAGGAGACACAGAATATGAAGCAGGCTCTGAGCTATCAGCACAGAGCTCATCTCGAGGCTCGAACTCAGGAACCCTAAGATCATGACCTAGATGAAATCAGACACTCAGGTGACTGAACCACCCAGGCGCCCCTGAGTGTAAAAATAGTAATATAGTGGGGGAGAAATAGGATAGTCCTGTTTGAGAAATTTAACATTATCATAACATATACCAGAATGCAGAATTAATGCTATATAACTTCTTTCTTCCTATTTATAATCACAGGAAAGGCATATTTGTGATGTCATTTAAGTAATCAAAATATCTATCACATATTGGACACTAACCATGTGCCAAGCATTGTGCTAAGTGCTTTGCGTGTATCATCTCATTTTACCCTCAGTCTTAAGTGTTATGTACTATTTTCATTGCTATCTTACATATGAGAAAATTGACAGTTAAGCAAGTGAGTGTGTATATATATCTGTGTGCCTAGATGTGGGCATGTAGTGTTGAGATATATGTATGTGTAAGTGCACATGTGTGTGGTTATATGTAAAACTGTCTTGCAAAGCTTGCCATGAACATGTTTCCTTTCCTTTTTTCCTTAGTAGTTAACTATTATGAAAATTGGTAGTGGAAGAAATCTAGCTGCTTATTTTTTTAATTTTGAATTTTTTATTTATATTTAAGAGAGACAGAGTTTGAGCAAGGGAGAGGAAGAGAGAGAGAGAGACGCAGAATCCAAAGCAGGCTTCAGGCTCTGAACTGTCAGCACAGGGCCCATGCAGGGCTCCAGCTCACAAATGGTGAGATCATGACCTGAGCCAAAGTCAGACGTTCAACTGACAGAGCCATGCAGGCGCCCCTCTAGATACTTATTCTTATAATCATAAGAATCTGGTAACTGGTAACTAGCTTTCCTTTTGATCTCTGAAGGTGTGTTCATTCTGATGTCAACTCATAATTGTTATTGATTATATATATGTGTGTGTATATATATGCTTATATAGTATAATCTAAACTTAGTATCACTTGAAAAACAAAGAAAAAAAGAAAAGATACTGGGAACTAGTCTGTGTCACCAATGTCATGAAAGAAGTTAGCATCAACATTCAGCTCTTGTCTGCCCAGTATGATCGCCTGAAGCCCAGATTACCTTTCATAGATCATCCTACCTGAGGGCTTCCTGTATATTTCCTTCCAATTGAAACATACAAAACACTAATGAGATCTCAGCAGGACATAAAGAAATCCTTGACAGCATTTAAATGCCGTTTAACATTTATACAATTTATAAGACTATTATTCTCTTGGTCCCTTTTTGCACAATTTCCTTTGTTCCCTTGCTTAAGGATTACCAAAAATAAGATTTATGATGCCTAAATGATGATATAATTGCATTGTCATGTACATTCATGAAGTTAATTTAGAAAAATATTTCTCAACTTTTCTAAAGTAGCAAAACACTTTTTTAAAAAGTGACATCTTATGTATAATTTTTTGGTGGGTTTGTTCTTCCAAATGATGGAGTCTAATTCTTGTTGCTTTGAGGGTAGGCTAGGCTTATTGACTCTCTTTTAGAAAACAGATATTGTGGTTGTGATAGTGAGTAACCAGGTCAAAAATGGCTTTGTGGCTTCTTCTTTTCTCTCTCTCTTGTTCACTCACTCTGGGAGATGCAGACTGCCTTGTCATGAAGCTCCTCAAATAGCATTATAGAGAGTTCCACAGAGTGAGGAACTGAGGCGTCCAGCTAACAGCCATGTGAATGAATCATCATGGAAACAGATGACTGCAGCATTGGCTCACAACTTAACTGTGACCTCATGAATGGCCCTGAACCATAACCTCACAACTAAGCTGCTCCCACATTACTGAGTCTTGAAACTTTGGTAAGAAATAAATATTTATTTTAAAGTAATTAAGTTTAGGGATAATTTTATACAGAGCAATGATTTATAAAATACCAATATATAAAATAGTTTTAAATGGGATTGCTACTTTTGAAGATTGTTAGGCAGGAACCAGGAGAAACTTGACATCCTAGGCTTCTCCTTCATCCCCAGCTGAGGTCTGAGAAGCACCTCAGCATGAACATAATGACATACAAAATATTAGATTGTGGCTCATTGGTGTAGAAGCCACTTCTGTGTTCCTGAGATAATTATTCAATTTGATATTATTTGCTGAATAACATTTGCTTTTAACTCAACTTAACACAATTTCTATCAAAATCCCAGCCAGATTTTTTATATAGACAAAATTACTCTAAAATTTAATATGAAGACAAAGGATATAGAATAACTAAAATGATTTTGAAAAAGGATAAAATGAGGGGAATCAATTGATCTGATATCAAGATTTTCTATATATCTACAGTAATCCAAACTATTTGGTATTGGTAGAGACAGACACAGAGACCAATGAAACAGAATAGAGGTAGAACTAGACCCCCGCAAGTATGCTCACCTAATTACTGACAAAGGAGGAAGTTAATTCAAGAATAAAAAATTACTTTTGAGCAAATGGTGCTGGAGCAAATGAATAGCTTAGGTAAAAAATGAGCCTCACCTTGTCTCACACATTATACAAACATTAAGTTAGCACTGATAATGGATTTATTTATTTTTTATGAATTCTTTTTATATTTTTATTTGAGAGAGAGAGAATGAATGAATGAATGAATGAATGAGAATCTCAAGCAGGCCCCACATTGAGCATGGAGTGCCATCCCACTACCCTGGAATCATGACCTGAGCTGAAATTAAGAGTCAGATGCTCGGGCCACCTGGGTGGCTTAGTCGGTTGGGCATCCGACTTTCACTTGGGTCATGGTCTCGCGGTTCGTGGGTTCGAGCCCCACGGCGGGCTCTGTGCTGACTGCCAGCTCAGAGCCTGGAGCCTGTTTCAGAGTCTGTGTCTCCCTCTCTCTCTGACCCTCCCCTGCTTGCGCTGTCTCTCTCTCTCCTAGAAATAAAAAAATAAAAAAAAAAAAGAGTCAGATGCTCAACTGACTGAACCACCCAGGTGCCCTGGAAATTAGATACTTTTAAAAATAGCTTCCCAAACTAGGTTGTAGGTATGCCAATGCCTTGGTTTTCCTGACTAATATCTACCTTTTTCCAAGGCTGAGATCCTTCCTGCAATTAAATTTCAGATCATGTGCACTATTAACAGCTATCCTGGGCACTAACCATTTGGGACTCCAATGCCAAGTGATTTCTTTCTTTACCATGCTTGGCTGGTATTGCATGCTCTGGAGCACACTTGTTCAGCACCAGCCATACCGACCCTTGGATTCTCTCAGTCTTTTGGGTGTTGACAGTTCTATCAGTAATAGTGTCCTAGTCTTGACAGAAGCCAGGTTATAACTACCCAAGGCTATGCAGGGTTATGTCATCTTAGGTGCTGAAATGGGTTGTGCAAATAAGACATTGGACACATTGAGATCAACACAATTTTTGAAAGGATTCAATTCTAAAAATTATGAAGTGTTACATTTATTTTGGAGTAAATGAGTGCTCAATCATTATTTGTTGACTGGAATATTTTTCTATATTTTAATATTAACCCCAGAGCTCCATTACATGTACATCAAATTGTAAAAACCAAGTACTGCAAATGAATGCAGAGGGATAGCATAAAGGAAGAACAGGGGAAAATCTGGCATGTAACCAAACAGCTATAACTTTTACTGAATTGCTTTTTTAACAAGCTTCCCTGCCAATTAGTGTCACAGAACCATATTAACATAAAGCAATCTATGTTTTCGGTTTATTTATTGTTTTAAGGCCATACCTCTTTTGTCTTTTTGCTTTGGGTTAACTCTCTAGCTTCTAACATGATTTATTCATTGCTATAATCAATAAAATATTGAAACAATTGGAGTTATGGTCTGAGTGTTTCTACAGTAATGACTTTTATCTTCAAAGTAAAAACAAATGAAAGTCCAAAGATAATCAAATACAAAAAGAAGTTTATTTCTATGGAGACTTAGATAATCATTTTGTTTGAAATTGACAGTTTTAAAAACATAATTTTGTAGTGTTTTCAGCAAAAAAAGAGCTTTAAGTAGATCCTTTTCTTTTAATCATATTCTGTCTGATCTAGAGGTGTCAGCTAAATACAAAAATCCCCATAGGATCTTGTTGTCACCATAGCAACCAGATTGCAGTTTCCAATATCTGTGGAATGAAGTGCTGACATGTTTTCAGCACAAGGTGCTAAGTGGAGGTTTGTTTCACTAATTAGGTGGCAAAAATAATCAATTTCTTCATGATTAATGATGTCACAAATTATGCTGCAGACAAAGCTGAAAAACTTTATTAACCAGTAATTTATGTCTTAGAAGGAAGAGTAAAAATGATAAAAGCCATGTTTTAATTCCTTTGGTTAAGTAAGAAAGGCTTAAATATCTGGGACCATCCTATGATCTAATAAAAGATGTGCTCTGTGCTTTGTTTAGTTTTTAAAGTTGTTAGCTTGTTAACATTTTATATGATTTATGATCAAAATGATGACATCTTGAGTTTGATGTTTGCTTTGATGGCAGAAGATAGAAATGGATTGTAAACATTTGTTAATCTTATTGCCATCTGAAATTTACTGGAGTTTAAGAAGCCTGTGCTTTCCCTTAGCTAAATGAACTTGCATTTATTAAGTATGTTTTTGATGAATAGGATATCTTAGTTAATTGAATATGTTGATTAATCGGATAATTACTATACCCTTAAGATGAATTGAATACCAGTCTAGTCTTATAGAAGTGTGTAACCAAGGTAAACTCACAGGATATACAGATATGTTACTAGTTTTTAATGAAACCCTTCTAAATATCATATGGACCAAGGCCTCTTAATGTAGAACAAGTGGGGAGAACTACATAACATTTCCCCAAATTGGATCCCCTTATTTCAGACATTTACAAGTGACCAGGACTGTTTAGATATTGAGATGTCCTTAGAAAATGGTTCCTCCATTCTCTAGGAAATTGGAAGGGTTGTCCTTTCCATTCTACTCCCAGATCTTCCAGAATGGAAACTTCTTTTGTTTTGGCCATTCTGAGTCCTCCACTTTGTTCCCCTCTGTTTACTTTTTTCCTGAAATTTCCACAAACTCTGCTTTTGTAAAAGTACAGAGTCCATGATCTAGATAGGAAATAAAAGGAAAGCATCAGGATGAATGATTTGTTTCATATTTAAGGGGAGACAGAGCCACTTTTTAGTCAAGGGTGTATACTTAGGGCTAGTGCTTTTATTGCTGTTTTTCTATTTTGGAATAAGTTGAAGGAAGGGGAACACTGTTTGGGGGACATATCTGAGATATGACCCTGACACACACTTATGAAGCACCTAACATAACACCTAGCACACAATATGTGAAATGTAAAAGATAAACATTTTAAAAAATACTAGTTATCATGATGAAATTATATAAGACAGACTACATATGCTGAAATGATATGGGATTGGTTATACAGAGTGAAATAATATAAGATATACCATGCATAGACAAATGATATCGGTTATATATATAAACCTACATATACATATATTTATATATAAAAACCATATATATATATATATAAGCCATGTATATAGATTATATATATAGCCTACATATACATATGTGTATATATATATAAACTATATATATATGCTTTAAAAATTCAGGGAAGGAAGAGATCACTTCCAAAAAGATTGATTGTGTGCATTGTTATAAAGAAGAGCATGTTAGTGAGCAAAGGGAGCTAAGAAGAATATTCTTGAGGGTTTTATGACCTAGGGAATTAGAAGCAGGGAGTGAACAAGTTTTGTATGAAGGGCATTGTCAAAGTGGCAATATGGCTGAACTGGGAGGTTGCGTGGGAGGTTGTTAATGTGATTTCCTTTCCTCTGGACAGAGGAGGGCAAGACATGAGGGCAATTTTGCTATATTATCTTCTATTCCAGGACTGCATAAGCTATATTGATGTCTATATGGATGTGATTCTCATTATTTCCTAGGGCTCTTATCTGAAGCCGTGAGCTTGGATGAAGAGGATGGGACCAGTTTTTGGCCAAAGTATATTCTCCAGGATAGGTCATTACCATAGCAATGACCCTCAACCTATGATTCTCTGTACATGCAGTGGACTGCTCAGGTATTATTGGGCCTATGAGTTATCTTCAATGTCCTATATCCCTGGTAGAGATCACATATTAGCTGCTCTCAGTTTATAAATGTATCACATCTATAAATCTAAAATCCAAGAATTCTTCACCCTAGCTTATGACAATCTAAATTATCTAGTTATATCTCTTCTCATGATTCAAAATATTCATAATACATGGAGTTTGAAAGATACTTTACAAAAATGCAATGTTCCTGATCCAGAAAAGGAACTAAAAGAAACATAGTGGTAGAATTTGGGAAATTAGTAATTTATTCATGACTTCATTCACCCAAACATTTATTCCACAAAAATTTATAGAGCCCCTCCTCTGTGCTAGGAATATTGGCTAACATTGAGAACTCAAAAATGAATAAGACAAAGAGCCTTGCTATCAATTAACTTAGAGTCAGCCTTTTTAGACCAATGACTCATTACTATATCTTAAAATCATTTAGCTTTACGTATGCTTACCACAGCTGAGTCTGTCTTGGGTTTATCTTGGAGGGAAGAGGAATAAATTCATTGAAAAATACATGTCAATAGTCATTTTTTTCAGATACACTGTTAAAAAGCATTCAGATATATGGTCTGAGTTTCCACTAGGTGCTTTATTTAACTAACAGCACTTGTGTATTTTCAACAAAAGTAGCCGCCTCCTGCCCCTCTCTGCAAAGAAATTCAACTGGGTAGAAATTACTCTCACTCTCTTCAGTGAGACAAAGGAAGAGTTGTCACAAGTAATTATGTGTGGTTGTGTGTGTGTGTGTGTGTGTGTGTGTGTGTGTCTGTGTGTACATGCGTCCTCCTTGTGCCTACTTATCCATTCCTGGGCTTCATAGCTGCTTTGACGTGGTTACTCTAATAAAAGAGACACGTGTTGCCGGGACAGTAAGACTTCAAAAATCACTCAGATAATTGCACAATTACTTTTCAGCTATACATTGTACCTTGCTTAAAACAGTGTCATGAACCTATAGGAGTCTACATGAGAAATCAGCAAATCCTTCAGGCTTGAAAAACTCATCCTCTTTTCTCCTATGCTTTGTCTTCTCTTCTTTTATCGAAATTAGTGTGACAAGTACTTAGACATGAACATGTAAAAATATCTTTTATCATTTCAATTAATCTGCCTAATTTCAAAGCAAGTTTTCCAATTTTCAAAAATTGAATTGCCTATTGTTCCAGCTGTAATGTGGCAAAATGCAAGGAGTCATTGAACTGCACTGCTTTAGATAGCTAAGAAGGCCTTATGAAAGACTAGGGGAAACTCGAGCTTCCCCTGTGTCAGTCTGCCACCACACTTCCAAAAAAGAGCTCAGCATCAGTTAGAGCACTTCCAAAACCACTGTTGTAAAACACCACTGATAGCAGCTTCCATATTAGAGGCAATTATTCACTTCACAAGGCAAAAACTGTGGTGATAGTTAGCTCCAAGTTTGGTGGCTCAGTTGCAGTTATTTGTGCAGTATCTCTGTGTTTCTCTTGCTCCTTCTTTCACAATTGGGAGCTAGCAACAACAGCACTCTGCTTGAGCTCCTTCTAGAACAAAGTCTCACACGGGAAGTTAAGGTAGGTGGAAATAAAGGAGTTTTTTTCTTGCATACTTCTGTTCAAGGAGGAAAATCCCTGAGGCACACATGAGATTCATATTACTTTTCATTGGCCAGAATGAATTAATGTCTATCTGAAAACCAATTGTAGGTAAGGAAAATATAATTTTAATGATTTGCTTAGACCAATCAGAATTCATTTCCTAGGGGAGGGCACACGACTGCCCAAACAAAATTGGAATCCTATCAGCAAAGAAGAAAAGAGAAATGGTTATTGTATAGGCAACTAAGAATGCCTGCTCTTAGGTTCTGATCTAAACAAATGACTTTCTCTAGTTGTCAAATTTTTAATTCTTTACTCATGTCATACCATTAGCATGGTATGTAGTTTGACATCTTTGCAAGAAGTGAACACCTGGGTTTTCTGGTTTGTTCTTCATTACACACTACAGGAAGGTAGTAGTGAATATCATCATCCATGCCTTACTGATGAGGAAACTGAAGTTTAGCTGGAGGAGACAGTTTGCCCAGAGTTGCAGAGCTTAAAAGAAAACAACAAAAAAGGTAAGTGTTTTAATGTAAATGTTCTGTAATCTGTTGCTCCTTTTGAAGATAGTCCTTGGGTATCCTCTTTGTAATAAAAATTGCTTTGTCTTCACAACTGTGAAGACGACAGCAAGTGCTTGACATTTTTACCGCATGCCACCAAGGTATTACACTATAAATTACGATACCATGAGCCCTTCCTTTATTAATCTGAGAATAATTTACTAAACACCAACTGTAACAACACTGTATTAAGTTATGGGGATAGCATAGCAGACAAAATTCCTGGCTACTGGAATTTAGAATCTGTAAAAGATGACAAAATATTAAATAATTTCTCATGTTAAAGTGACACATAGGATGTGAAGGGGAAGCAGAGGTGTGTAGAAAGCATTTAGTCAAAGCATCAAATCAAGTCATTCAGAAAGGTGAAGGTTATAAAAATGTTCCAGAGGAATTGCTACTTAATCTGATATATTCAAAGTTAGAAAGAGGGAGAAGACAGTGCTCAAAATGCAGTATCTGCTCAATAAACATTTAATGTCTTTTAAAACAGCTTCATTGAGATATAATTTGCATTACATATCATTCTCCTACTTACCATGTAGGGTTCAATGGTTTTTAGTATATTCTCAGAATTGTACATCCACCACCACAATCAATTGTAGAACATGTTTATTAATCCCCAAAGAAACCCCATAATCCTTAGCTGACACCCCCAGAATCCTCCTATTTCCCCCTCCACAAGCCCTACGCAACTACTAATCTACTTTTTGTCTCTATAGCTTTATTAATTGGAGACATTTTATATAATGGAATCATACAATATCTACCCCTTTGTAACTGAATTCCCTTACTTAGCATAAAGTTTTCAAAGTTCTTCTATGTTGTAGCATACATCGATGCATCATTTCTTTTTATTTTCAAATAGTATTACATTGTGTGGATATAGCACACTTTATTTATCCATTCCTCACTTGATGAATATTGGGTTGTTTCTGTTTCTTTTTCCTATTATGAATAATGCTGCTATGAACATTCATGGGTAAATAGTTGTGTGCTGTTGAATTGTAAGGGTTCTTATTATATTCTAGGTGTAAGTCCCTTATCATATATAAGATTTATAAAAATACTCTTCTGTTCCATGAACGGTCTTTTCACCAGTTTGTTGGTGTTCTTTGAAAAAAAACTGTTTTAATTATGGTGATGTCTATTTATCAGTTTGCTTTTGTTGTTGGTACATAATTCATGGTCATGAAGATTTATGTTTGCTTCTAAGGTTTTATAGTTTCTAAGATTGTATGTTTTTCTTTAATAGCTCCCATATTTAGGTCTTTGATTATTTGTGCTAATTTTTATATGTAGTATGAGTTGAATGCCTTTTGAATGATTCTTCTTCAGATCAATGAGTGCTCTTCAAAATGTGTCTATGGTCCAATAACATCAGCATGACCTGGAAAACTTGTTAGAAATGCAAATATAGTACTCAGTTTATATTCCAGACCTGTTTAGTCAGAGTCTGTGGAGGGGTATAGTTCAAGAATTTGCATTTTCTTGAGTTTTCAGGTGATTCTTAGACACTTTGAAATTTGAACAGTACTGCCTTAGAAATTTGCAGACAAGTTGCTTTCCACTCCCACTAACTAATGGAAGCCCTACCATGGGAGGGTATCCCTGTAGTAGAAATTGGTAGCCCTCCTTTTATTTTAAAATGGCAGATAACAGTTTTCAGCATTCAGCATCTCACACTGTTTCAAATCAGAAGATCTCAGAGATCACTTTGTCTAAAAATTGCATTTTACACAGGAGAGTGCTAACATCTAGAAAATGCACAGTTGACCTTTGAACAATGTAAGGGTTAGGGGTTTTGGCTTCTCATGCAGTGAAAAATCCATATATAAATTTTGAATGCCCCTAAATTTAACTGTAATGGCATACTGGTGACTGAAAGCCTTATCAGTAACACAAACATTGTGTTATAAACTGTGCCAATAGTAAGGCAAGCTAGAAAAAAGAAAATATTATTAAGAGAAGAATAAGGAAAAGAAAGTGTATTTAAAGAAAAGTAAAATAAAAATCTGCATATAAGTGGACACAAGCAATTCAAACCTGTGTAGTTTAAGGATCAACTGTGTTTTCACATGGCTCAAATTTATATTCAAGTAAAATATTTATGTAGTCTAGCAAAGACCTGAGGACTCTTATTTTGTGTCCTCTGATTTATAAACTACACACACACACACACACATACACACACACACACACCAGATATCAAAAATTTCCTTCAAGGATATTAGGACATAAACAAAGAAAAAATAATATTTCTTGGTGAAATGTCTGTTCTGGGAAAAACAATTATTTTATAAATTTTCTTTAATCTGAAAACTACTAACATATGGTAATATAATATATACAGTTCTAGGTTTATCACAGCTTGGCACTATATTCTGTAATATGGTTAGCTATTTAACTCAGCATTTTCTGATCTGTTTCTAGTTAGCAAGCATCAGAGCAGTAAATCAATCTCAAGAAGGCAATTTCGGAGAATATAACTTTAGTTGGATACTAATATTTGAAGGATAAATATATTTAAAATATTGAAGAAAATTAAACTAATGCATGAATTAAAGGATATATGGGATTCTTTAAATAAGAGATTACAAATACCCTATGTTTTAAAGACATGTATCATTTGGTAACTCTTAAAATAATTCTATGAGACTAGATGTTTATGAATACACCTCTTTTTCTCTATGTCCACCACTTGCAAATATCCACACAAACCCACATGTGTGCCACAAGTAAGCCATGCAAACCACCCGCTCTCCTGTGTCTAGGATATATACTACCCTGGTTTGTTATATAATTCTACACAAAGACTGCATTATCAGGTCTCTCTTTACTCTGTTTGGTCTTACAGTTGGAACTTTTGCACATAAAGAGTATTATAATTTCAGGTTAAGCAAAAAGGTATGTGTTGATTGGTATTGATGTCATGTCCTTTGGAGAAATTTCAATTTTTCTCTACTTTTGAAGAAAGAAATACAAATTGTTATTGCACCGATGGGAAAATTCTGTCTTACATGAGAATGGCTTCTTCATTGCCAAAGATAACTAACACAGTACAGTTATTCCTACCAGGTCGAGATTGAATCTTGAGATTGTAATTTGTATGGTTTACATTTATATAAATATTTGTGGCTCTCCATGGAGATGAGATATATTTGAGAGCTTGAACTCTGTATCCATATAGACCTGGTTTCAAGTACTGACTCCACTAGCTCTGTAACTCTGGGCATGTAACAGTTCTTTCTAAACCACCCTCACTCCCTCAGCAACACTGAGTTAATGTTGATCCCTAACTCTTAAAGTTATTTTGAGGACAAACTGAAATTCTGCAAATACAGGGTCTAGTATGTTACTATTGTTAGAGTCTTTGTGTCATGTTTTACTAGCAAGAACAATCAAGAAGAAGCTTATTTGAAGAAACTGAAGTAAGGAATTATGGGAATTTTTGTTATTTAAATTCTAGTTTCCCTTAACATATATAGCACTATATAGATGCCACTTAATATCATTATGATACTCAAGAGAAATTGGATATATCACTATATTTTATGTTGCTTTGTATTAGTTTTATAGGAAATATATTTTATGTAGATCTCAAATCCCAAGTTAACCAATGTGTTACAAGTCTTATTAGAGGGCTTAATGTGTTTGCAGGACAGAGAATGTCAGCATAAAAACTCCCACCTACAGAAATATGAGAAAAATGTGAACACATGTAGAGTGACATGAATATCAGTGTTTTTGCAGAAAATCATGAATTTATGCATCCAGATATATCAATTAAACAAGTAGAACCATATTATCACCTCAACATTAATCACAGAAGCTCTAAAGATGATGACCTAAAAGAGTCCTAAGTTCTAAATGAAATCTTCAGAGAATATACTCATCTCCTCTAATGACTGTATTTTGCTTTTATAATGATTGATAAGTGATGTGGGACTAATAATTTTCTATTTGACCCAAATTGGAGATCCAAGCTTCATTTCTTTATTTAAGTCTCATCCCAAGTACCCAGAGAATTTTTCATTCCAAGGGCATAGTTGACTTCCTACCTCTCAACTGATTTATATTTTTCAATGCCTAATCTGTATAGAGTAGCATTAGCTAGGCAGTTAAGACACATTTTTGTCTCTTCTTTCCTTTCTGGATCCTACTGAGAGAAACATCTAGAAACCCCATGAGAATAGAAGGAAAAGAAGGTCTTTATTGTGGTTTGGCTGATGACTGCTGTTTTTAGAATGCCAGTTCCCATGGGCAAAACAAAAAAAGAAAATTATACTTAAAAAGTAGTGTTCCATGTGATGTGTGGAAAAGTTTGGAAATCCACCTGGGTCCCATGAGAAATTAAAGAGCAGGAAAAATTGGACCAAAGAGATTAAGACAATTTTTAGATTACAAACACTTTCTGGGAATGGATTCAAACCAATTCAAATAAGTAGCGCAGAGGAGAACAAGGGAGGATTCAAGGACGACTGGGTAAAACTAAATTGCAGGGTTAGGTTAATTGGTATGGGCGGTAAGGCTTCCTATCAGGTTTAAGCAGTGAGCGTGTCTAAATAATGCTGAGAAAATTGAGTTAGAGAGTATACACACAACACTTAGGAACTATGATGATTGCACTTCTGCTTAAACCAGAGATCTAGCTAACGGAAATCATTTTCCTATTTATTCACATGTGCAGGAGAGAAAGGACATCTAGAATTAAATCTGAAGGCAAGCTCATGAGCCTGAGTTTGATGTCTGTAACTCTGATGCAATGATCCTGGGTGCAGATCTTTTTAAAGCTACTTTCACTTACTTAGCTTCTCACTTATGACAAGTAAAATTTAAACAGTGAAAGTACATAAGCTCAACTGTGGGAAGTTAGAGATGCAAACAAAATCCGTTTTCTAAAATGTTGTGTGTAATGGTGATGGCAAAGTTGATTTTATAAATATTTTAGTTTTTCATTTTTCTCTCTCTTAAAGGGTACATATTTGCTAAATTAAAGGCTTAAACCTGGCATTTTTTACCTTAAAAGGTTGGATTAGCTTACTTGGAAAAGAAAATGCTGACATATTTTCACAGGCTTATTTAAATGCTATTAAAAAAGCAAATAGAAGAGTAGGGAATTTGAGATAATCAGTCAGTGTTTGTAAACCTAACATCAAGATTCTTTTCCATGCTCTTCAACAACACATACAATTCCTTTTTTCTGAATATCTGGCACCATTAAATGTATCCAACGCCATCCTTTAAACTTAAAAGTATATTAGTCAGTGTGCCTGGGTTTTTAACTGAAAGGATCCTTTAGCTATCCTCAGAAAAAGGTAAACTTAATAAAAACCTTTTATTTTTTTGGAATTCACAGGGTCACATAAAGGCTGGAGAGTCAGACTTGTAAGATGTGCATATGGACAGTAGAGTTAGAGTGTAGGGAAGAATATACTGTATTGAATGAGTCAGGTACTCTTACTCTTGACCTCACAATCGAGTGAATAAACTAGACGTGGGAGTCTGTGATTGGTTCATGTATTGGCATATGGCTGCCAGTAAAGTGGGGGAGAATAAGAATTAAGGATTCTACAGCCTTCTTCTGTCCAGCTTTCTATAGAGAGACATGATGTAAGGTATCCCACCAATTATTTTTGCAAAGAAGAGTTCCTCTCAAGAAGAAAGGGCATTACATATGGTGTACAAGAACACACTCATACCCATACATCCTGGCAATGTATACACTATAGTTAGTGCTCAGAAACTACTTATTTGTTTATTTATTGCAATCAAGATTGGTAAGACTAAATGAATCTAATTTAGCAAAAACAGTTATCTGGAATGACTTGTTAATAAGAGTTTGTTACAGCTAGTCACAGATACAGAGTGAGTTCTGGAATCTGTTTTCTATGAATTTTAAATTGATACAAAATAAATAGTGTTTCTGGTAAAAACCTCTTGAAAAAACTGGAGAAGAATCATAATTTACAAAAGTGACATGATTTAAAGAATTTGTTAATACTAACTTGACTTTTAAAACTGGATCTAATAGGGGTGCCTGGTGGCTCAGTTGGTTAAGCATCCGACTTTGACTCAGGCCATGACTTCTGTTCAGGTCATGATCTCACAATTTGTGGGTTCTAGCCCCGCGTTGGGCTCTGTGCTGACAGCTAATTCAGAGCCTGGAGCTTGTTTTGGATTCTGTGTCTCCCTCTCTTTCTGACCCTCCCCTGCTCACTCTCTCTCACTCTCTCTCTCTCTCTCAGAAATAAATAAACATTTAAAAAAACTGGATCTAATAATAAACCATGAATAAGGCAAAAGAATCATGTCAGTTAGACCCATCATCCAGTGGGTTTAAAAGAAAGGAAAAGAAATAGTCCTTCTTTTAAAGCAGGATAGAAAGCACAAAGATGTATTCTGGATAACATAATTATTTACTATTCTAGCCAATATCTAATATAAAATGGAAGGAGAACTAATGAGCAATAATTATTGGTATGTGACTTTTATGTTCTTTCTCTTTTTATAATTTAATTTCCATTGGCATTCATTTATAAGAGATGTAGGTCTCTAATTTTACTCATCATTCAAAGTTTTGGACAAGTGGTCACAATTAGATATTTGAGCTTTCTTTAGTTCCATGTGATCTGCAGCAAAAGAATAAAGAGCAAAAAACTGAAGAATCAAAAAAAAAAAAATGCATGGTGAAGCCAAATGAATGATTTAAACTAGGTACATTGTTTAAACTCTGACCTTTTATTGTTATTTCTGTTGCTCTCATTTTAAACCATTTTCAAGGCTTGCCTAAGAACATTTAATTTTAATCTTCTAAATGAAAAAAACTCCATATTTAATTAAATGAAAAATATGCATGATTTCCATCTGAATTACTCTATGAATTTATTTCACTGGAATGCAATATAAAATCATTACACTTATTTCTTATGCAAATGTATCAAAAATGACAATTTTTGTTTGCTTATAATTCACTGAACACTTAGTTATGTAAATAGGGAAAAAAGTGACTTGATATAAAAACAAAAACAAAGTAGGAATTAAGCTGGAAACTTCCAAATGCATAGCTAAATTCTTTCAAAAGAAAGTCCCTGGATGAATGGTAGAAATACATCAGAGGCAAAACTGTATTCTACTCTTTCAGCACCTGAGCTGTGGATTGTGGTACTTCCCCTGTGAAGTTCCAATAGCTCCTTAAAAGTCCCCATTAGCACATTTGATATTGTCTATATAACTCATTGTTCTTGTTTGAGAACAACCAAAGCAGACTTTGGCTGAGAAAGCAGAGACAGAGTTTATTAAAAAGATAGTGGGAGTTTATAGAATTGTTGGGGTGCTGGAAAACAAGACTCAAAGCTCTGCAACTAGAAACCACATCTAAAACCAAATTATAGAGCAAGGTTGTTAATAGAATTGGCCATTTCACTGGGATTTACTATTTTCAGAATCTTTTACCATTGCTGTAGAGAGAGATCCTTACCACTTTTGCTGCTCTAGTCACTAGCTCTGATGCACTTAACTGGCTGAATCTAGGTCATATGTATATGTGATAGCACTGAAGCCTATGGAAGTGAGTATCCAGCATTTTCCAGCTTTTATGGTAGAAGATATTTGTAAAGTGAGAAACTCCCCAAACATGGAAAAAAAGTTCACTGTTCTAAAACCTGGAATATAGCACCATCACCTGCAGGGAATTCTGAGGAACACAGAGTAGAACCACAACCAAAGATATAATATTTTAAAGCATGCTTCAAAACAAAATCAAGAAATTTCTCTCATCAGCCTTTCCCATGACCTAAATACTTGAAAGGTATGTATTAAGTCCAGATTTGGCAGAAGGATCCACTAAGGATCTTACCAGCATAAATCCTAAGTAAAATTTAAGTTCTTTCCCCTAGTTGGCAGAACAGAATGTAGGAAGATTACATTTTCGAGCATGGAGGAATGTGGTAGTAAATATTCTACAGATTGGTCACCCATCAGATTAACATCCCCTGATTTTGTAATCAAATATTAATCTAAGCTTAGAGCGTTCTTATCATGAAAATGTATTATATTTTGTTAAAAAACTTTTTGTAGTGTATTATATTTATTGATTTGTGTATATTGAACCATCCTTGCATCCCAGGAGTAAACCCCACTTTACATTGGTGTATGATCACTTCAATGTCCTGTTGAACTTGGTTTGTTAGTATTTTGTTGTGGATTTTTACATTTATGTTCATTAGGGATATTGGCATATAATTTCCTTTTCTTGTTGTGTCTTTGTCTGGACTTGTAATATTATTTTGAAAATGTTCTATCCTCTTTAATATTTTTGATGAGTTTGAGAAGGGTTGGCATTAATTCTTCAAATTTTTGGCAGAATTCACCAGTGAAGCCATTTAGTCCTGGGTTAAATCTCTTTGGTAAGAAGTTTTTGATTACTAATTCAGTCTCTTTAGTATTATTGGTCTGTGTAGATTTTCTATTTCTTCATGATTCTGTGTTGGTATGTTGTATGTTTCCAGAAATGTATTCATTTCTTCCAAGTTATCTAATCCATTGACATATAATTGTTCATTTAGTCTCTTGTGACCCATTGCATCAGTTGTAATGTTTCCTTTTTTCACTTCTAATTTTATTTGCATTTTATCTTTTTTCTTCTTATTTAGTCTACTTAAAAATTTTCAATTTTGCTTATCTTTAAAAAACATCCCTTCCTTAAAAGATCCTTTACTGATCTTTTATATTGCTTTTCTAGGTACTTTTATATTGCTTTTCGAGATAAAAGAAAACAGAATAGAATGCACTTCGATATAGTAAAGATATACACGACAAGCCCACAGCTAGTATTATAATCACCAGGGAAAAACAAGTTTTTCTTCCAAGATCAGAAACAATACACCATTCTATCCAACATAGTACTGGAAGTCTTATCCAGAGCAATTAGGCAAGAGAGTAAAATAACAAAATAGGCATTCAAATAAAAAAGGAAGAAATAGATTGTCTCTGTTTACAGATGGTAGATTTTATATATAGAAAACCCTCAATTTCACCATAAAACATAGAATTTATAAATAAATTCAGTAAAGTTACAGAATACAAAATCAACATACATAGTGTACAGCATACATGAAGTCATTGTGATTCTATATACTACCAAAGAAATATCAAAAAGGAAACTAAGAAAACACTCTTATTTATAATAGCATCTAAGAGAATAAAAGGAGTAAACTTAACCAAGGAAGTCAAAGGCTTTTACACTGAAAACTACAAAACTTTGATGAAAGAAATGTAAAAAAACAAACAAACAAACAAACAAACATAAATAAATGGAAAGACATCCCATATTCATGGACTGGAAGACTTAATATTGTTACAATGTCCATATTACCAATAGAGGAACTAAAATGGTGGCATAGTAGGAGGACTCTAGGCTTGCCTCATTCCTAAACACAGCTAGATAACTATCAAATCATTCTGAATACATATTAAATCACCCTGATTACTGATGAAATATACTGCACAACTATAGGGAAAGAAGAGGCTATATCAAGGAAGACGGGAATTGCAGAGACATGATTTAGGGGAGAAACAGATCATGAGTTCTCCAGAGGCAAGGATGCCATGGTTGCAGAGAAAAAAGAGAGAGAGTGGAGCACACAGGGATAAGCACACGAAGAACACATACCCCAAGCCATTGGCTTGGAAAGGAAGAGGGGATGATCTTTCGTGAGTTTTTGCAACCAACAGGGTTCAAAGCCTGGAGTTTTAAAGGTCTGCTGCCTTACCTGGGATAGAACATGAGGGCGCTGCCCAACTCCAGTAGAAAAGACATGTAAGCAAATCACAGAGCAGACTCTGATCTGAGGATTGCCTAAGGTGAATTGAGAGAGATTCTTCACTCTTCTTGAAGTGCATCTGTGACAGGTGATGTTTGCAGCTGCCTCTCAAGGGACAAAAGAGCCAGCAGTCCCCATTTCCCCTCCCTGCCCCTAAGCATAGGCACAGAAATACCTACTGATGGCAGCTTCATTAAGCATTGGCTATTTAGCCTTCTTTCCTTCAAATCCCATGCCCCTGCACTCTGGCATGGCTGAACATCCTCGGTCAAACTTGCATCAGTTCCAGTGCAATGAGACCCTCCTCCAGAAGATCAGTGCAAGTCCTCACTACCTAAGGTCCCTAAAATTTGGAGTTTGAAAAGTCAGCAGGTTTGGATGGGATAGAGACTGGAGGACACTCTACTGCTCCAGGCAGGCAAGGACTGCAGAGACAGTGTGAAAACAGCTATCTGGAAAACAACTAGAATGCATGAGGGAAAATTATTCCCTCTTCTGGGAGTGCTTCCATTACAGTAACAAGTACTGAGCCTCCTCTCTGGGGACAAATGAGCCGGCTGGCATCATTTCCTTCACTTGCCCCCCAGGATAAACTAGCTTCATTCAATAAACAGCACAGCACCAACACTGACTCCCTAACCTGCTTACACCAAGTCCCACTGCCATGTGCTTTCCTGGTACTGCTTTTCTCAGGCAAGTGTGCCTAAAGACCATCAGTGGATCCTTTCCCCAGAAGCCCAGCAGAAACTTCAACATGCACCACATCTATTGCCTATAGAGTTCTACAAGACTTCAGTTCTAGTGGATGTAGAATCAGGTTTCATTACCAAGAAGACCAGAGAACATCTAGTTAAAATTTATCACACTCTGGCCAAAGTCCAAACACTGCCCCCTGCAGGCAAGGAAAACTTCTGCAGACAACTGGCCTTAGGGATAGAGCAGCGAAACACAGAGGCAGAGTACACACAGCACACAACAGAGACACTTCCTGAAGTGCCAGGCCCTGGACACTATATGACCTCTTCCTCATAAAGCCATTACTCTCAGGAATAGGAAGCATAACAGGCTTTTCAGATGCACAGAAGAGGACAGAGACCTAGACAAAAATATAGGATGGAGGAATTCATCCCAAAAGAAAGAACAAGAAAAGGTCATGGTCAGAGATCTAATTGAAACAGATATAAGTAATATGACTGATAGAGAATTTAAAGCAAAAATTATATGAATACTTGTTGGGCTTGAGAAAAGCACAGAAGACATCAGGGAAACCTTTACTGCAGAATAAAAGTGCTAAAACAACAATCATGCAGAAATGAAAAAAGTAAGAACTGAGATTCAAACTGGATGTAATGACCATAAGGATGGAAGTAGCAGAGGAATGAACAAGTGATTTATGGGAAAAATGAAGGTAAACAAACAAGAGAAAGAAAAATTATGAATTATGAGAGTAGACATAGGAAACTCAGAGATTCCATCAAATGTAAAACATTCATATCAGAGGAGGCCCAGAAGAAGAAGAAGAGAGAAAAGGGAGCAGAAGATTTATATGAGGACATAATAATATCTGAAAACTTTCCTAATCTGGGAAAGGAAACAGACATCTAAATCTAGGAGGCACAGAGAATTCTAATCAAAATCAAAAAAGCAGGCCAACATCAAGATATATTGTAATTAAATTTGCAAAATATAGTGATAAAGAAAAAATCCTAAAAGCAGCAAGACAAAATAAGTCTTTAACTTACTGGGGAAGACCCCTAAGGCCAGCAGCAGATCCCTCCACAGAAACTTGGCAAGCCAGAAGGAGTGGCATGATGTACACAATGTGCTGCATGGGAAATATCTACACCTAAGAATACTCTATCTAGCAATGCTATCATTCAGAATAGAAGGAGAGATAAAGAGTTTCCCAGACAAACAAAAACTAAAGGAGTTTGTGACCATTAAACCAGCCCTCCAAGAAATACTCTTTGAATTGGAAGGAAAGACCAAAAGGAACAGACTAGAAAAGAATGGAATAAATATCTCCAGAACTAATAACAAAATAAATAATAAAATGACACTAAATACATCTCTATCAATAATTATTCTGAATGTAAATGGAATAAATGCTCCAATCAAAAAGTGATAGGGTATCAGAGTGGATAAAAATAAGACCCATCTATATGCTACCTACAAGAGACTCATTTTAGACCTAAAGACACCTACAGTAAAGTGAGGGTATAGAGAAATATTTGCCATGCAAATGGATGTTAAAAGAAACCTGGAGTAACCACAGTTATATCAGATAAACTTGATTTTAAACTAACGACTATACAGAGATGAAGAGGACTTTATATCATAATAAAAGGGACTATCCAACAGGAAGATCTAAAAATTATAAACATTTATGCCCCTAACATGAAACATGCAAATATATAAAACCATAACAAATACAAAGGAACTCATTGATAGTAATACAATGAGTAGGGGACTTTAACACCCCACATATATCAATGGACAGTTACTCTGAGCAAAAAGTCAACAAGGAAACAATGGATTTTTATGACATACAGGACCAGAGGAACTTAACATATATATTCAGAATATTTCATCCTAATGCAGCAGAATACACATACTATTCAAGTGTGCATAGAACATTCTTCAGAATAGATCACAAATCAGGACTCAACAACTACAAAAAGATCAAGATCATACCATACATTTTTCTGACCACAATTTTATAAAACTTGAAGTCATTCACCACAAAAAATTTGGAAAGAGCACAAATACATGGAGGTTAAAGAACATCCTAGTAAAGAATGAATGGGTCAATAAAAAAAAATACATGAAAGAAATGAAAATGAAAACACAATGATCCAAAACCTTTGTGATGCCACAAAAGCAATCATAAGAGGTAAATATATAGCAATATAGGTATACCTGAAGAAGCAAGAAAAATCTCACATAAACAGCCTAACCTTACACCTAAAGAAGGTAGAAAAAGAACAACAAACAAAGCCTAAAGCCAACAGAAGACGAGAAATTACAAAGATTAGAGCAGAAATAAATGATATAGAAACAAAAAACAAACCCAAAAACAAACAAACAAAAATAGTAGAAGGGTCAATGAAACCAGGAGCTGGTTCTTTCAAAAAGTTTATAAAATTGATAACCTCCTAGTCAGACTTACTAAAAAAGAAAAGAGAAAGGACTCAAGTAAATAAAATCACAAATGAGAGGGAAGAAATAACAAACAACACCACAAAAATAAAAATATAAGAGAATTCTATGAAAAATTATATGCCAACAAATTGGACAATCTAGAATATATGGATAGTTTCCTAGAAACATATAAACTACCAAAACTGAAACAGGAAGATACAGAAAGCCTGAACAGACCAATAACTAGCAAATGAATTAAATTAGTAATCAAAAGTCTCCCAACAAACAAAAGTCCAGGGCCAAATGGCTTTCCAGGGGGATTCTACCAAACATTTAAAGAAGAATTAAAACCTATTCTTCTCAAACACTTCCAAAAAATAAAAGTGGAAAGAATACTTTCAAACTCATTCTAAGAGGCCAGCATTACTTTGATTTCACTAAAGTCTCCACTAAAAGACTCCACTAAAAAAGAGCTACAGGCCAATATCCCTGATGAATATGGGTGCAAAAATTCTCAACAAAATACAACCAGATCAATTCCAACAGTACATTAAAAGAATCATTTGCCACAGTCAAATGGGATTTATTCCTGGGTTGCAAGTGTGGTTCAATATTTGTAAAACAATCAACAGGATACACCACATACGTAAAAGAAAGGATAAGAACCATATGGTCCTCTCAATAGATTAAAAATATAAGCATATGACAAAGTGCAACATCCATTCATGATAAAAACCCTAAACAAAGTAGGGATAGCAGGAACAGACCTCAACATCAGAAAGGTCATATACAAAAATCCCACAGCTAAAATCATTCTCAATGGGGAAAACTTGAGAACTTTTTCTCTTTGGTCAGGAACAAGATAGAGATGTCCACTCTCACAATTGTTATTTCTTGTTTAATTTTTTTATAGTTTATTTATTTTTGAGACAGAGAGAGACAGAGCATGAGTGGGGGAGGGGCAGATAGAGAGGGAGACAGAGAATCTGAAACAGGCTCCAGGCTCTGAGCTGTCAGTACAGAGCCCGATGCGAGGCTTGAATCCATGAACCGGGAGATCACGACCTGAGCCAAAGTTGGATTCTTAACCGACTGAGCCACCCAGGTGCCCCACTCACAACTGTTATTTAACATAGTATGAGAAGTCCTATCCTTAGCTTTCAGACAACAAAATGAAATACAAGGCATCCCAGTTGGCAAGGAGAAAGTCAAATTTTGTTTGCAGATGACATGCTACTTTATATAGAAAACTTGAAAAAGTCCACCAAAAAGTTGTTAAAACTGATAAATGAATTCAGTAAATTTGCAGGATACAAAATGAACGTACAGAAATCTGTTGTATTTCTATACACCAATAATGAAGAAGCAGAAAGACAAATCAAGGAATCAGTTCCATTTATCTTTGCACCAAGAACCATAAAATAGTTGGAATGCTAGGAATGAACCTGAGCAAAGAGGTAAAAGATCTGTATTGTAAAAACTATAAAACACTGATGAAAGAAATTGAAAATGACACAAAGGAATGGAAATACGTTCCATGCTCATGGATCAAAAGAAAAATATTGTTAAAATGTCTGTAGTACCCAAAGCAATATACACATTTAATGCAAATCCTGTCATAATGCCACCAGCATTTTTCCCAGAGCTAGAACAAACAATCCTAAAATTTACATGGACCCACAAAAGACCCCCAAAAGCCAAAGCAATCTTGAAAGAAAAAAAAAAAAAAGGAAAGTTGGAGGCATAACAATTCCAAGCTTCAATTTATATTACAAAGCTATAGTGATCAAAACAGTATGGTACTGGAACAAACACACACACATAGAACAGAATAGAAAACCCAGAAATGGACCCACAACTATGTGGTCAACTCATCTTCAACAAAGCAGAAAAGAAGATCCAATGGGAAAAAAAAAAAAAAACATGTCTTCAACAAATGGTATTGGACAAACTGGACAAAAACATGGAAAAGAATGAAACTGAGGAACACTTTCTTATGCCATAACCAAAAATAAATTCAAAATGGGCTAAAGATCTACATGTGAGACAGGAAACCATTAAGATCTTAGAGGAGAACATAGGCAGTAACTTCTTTTACATTGGCAATAGCAGCTTTTCACTAGGTATGTCTCCTGAGGCAAGGGAAACAAAAGCAAAAATAAATTATGGAGACTTCATCAAAATAAAAATCTTCTGCACAGTGAAGGAAACAATCAGTACAACTAAAAGGCAACCTACTGAGTAGAAGATATTTGCAATGCTATATCTGATAAAGGGTTAATATCCAAAATATATAAAGAACTTATCAAACCCAAGTCATCCATTTAAAAAATGGGCAGAAGACATAAACAGAAACTTTTCCAAAGAAGACATCCAGATGGTTAACAGACACATGAAAAATGCTCAACTCACTCATCATGAGGGAAATACAAATCAAACCATGGTAAGATACCACCTTACACCTGTCAAAATGACTAAAACTAACAACATAGGAAACAACAGGTGTTGGTGAGGATGTGGAGAAAGGGAACCCTCTTACACTGTTGGTGGGAATGGAAACTGGTCCAGCTATTCTGGAAAACAGTGTGGAGTTTCCTCAAAAAGTTAAAAAAAACAAAAACAAAAACAAACAACTTCCCTACAATCCAGCAATTGCAGTAGTAGGTATTTATCCAAAGGAAAAAAAAATAGTGTTTTGAAGGGATACATGGACCCTGATGTTAATAACAGCATTGTCAACCATAGCCAAATTATGGAAACAATTGCCAAAAACGTCCATTGACTGATGAACATAGAAAGATGATGTGCTATATATACCATACACATACAATGAAATATTACTTAACCATAACAAAGAATGAAATCTTTCCATTTGTAATGACATGGATGCAGCTAGAGTGTAGCTCTAGTCAGAGAAAGACAAATATCAATGATTTCATTTAGATTTAGAATTTAAGAAACAAAACAGATGAATATATGGGGGAAAAGAGTAGCAAACCAAGAAACAGGCTCTTAAGTATAGAGAACAAACTTAGGTTTACTGGAGGGGTGATGGGTGAGATGACTTAAATAGGTAATGGGGATTAAGGAAGGCACTTGTGATGAGCAGTGGGTATTGTAAGTGATGAATCAGTAAACTCTACACCTGAAACTAATATTATACTATATGTTAACTAAATGGAATTTAAATAAAAACTCACAAAATATCCTTATTACCTGAAGTGATCTATAGAATCAATGCCATCCCCTTAAAATCCCAATGAATTTTTTTACAAAAAAATCCTATATTTCATATGTAACTACAAAAGATTCAAAAAAGCTAAAGTGATCTTAAGAAAAAGACCACAGCTTTGAGGCATCACACCACCTGATTTCAAAATATGTTACAAAGATGCAGTAATAAAGGTAGTATGGTGCTGGTATAAAACAGACATAAACCAATGGAACACAATAGAGAGTTCAGAAATAAATCTACATACTTTATGGTCAACTGATCTTCAACAAAGGTGTTATGAATGCACAATCAGGAAAAAAATAGTCTCTGCAACAAATGGTTCTGGTCCTTATATTAAAGAATGAAATTTCATCTCTATATTACACAATACACAAAAATCAACTTAAAATGGTTTAGAGATTTACACATAAGACCAGAATCTGTAAAACTAAAAGAAAACATAGGAGAAAGCATGTTAACACTGGTCTTTGCAATTATTTCTTGGGTATGATTAAAAATATCAAAGAAAACAACAAAAATAGACAAGTGGGACTATACCAATCTAAAAAGCTGCTCACAGGAAAACAACAATCAAATGAGTAGAAAGCCAACCTGTAGAATACAAGAGAATACTTCCAAACCATTTATCTAATAAATAAATAATGGATTAATATCCAATGTATTTAAGTAGTTCCTCCAGCTCAGCAGCAAAAAAAAAAAAAAGCTCCATTAAAAAAGGGCAAAAGACCTGATTAGACATTCCTACAAAGAAGACAGGTAAATGTCTACTAAATATATGCAAACGTGCTCAACATCACTAATCATCAGGCAAATGTGAATCAAAACGTGAGATATCACCTCACACCTGTTAGGATGGCCTTTATAAAAAACAAAAGGTAACAAGTGTTGGAGAAATGGGAACCCTTTTACATTGTTGTGGGGAATGTAAAAGCTTATAGCCACCATAGAAAACAATATGGAGGTTCCTCAACAAGTTAAAAATAGAACTACCATATGATTCATTCAGCAATCCTAGTTCTGGGTGCATATTGAAAATAATTGAAATCAGGTTGTTAAAGAGATATCTTCACTTCGATGTTCATTGTAGCATTATTCATAATAGCTAAGATATAGAAACAACCCAAATGTCCATAGATGGATGAATGGATAAAGGAATATATTATATGATATATACATATGCTGTGATATTTTTCACCTTTAAAAAAGAAGTAAATCCTGTCTTTGCAACAATATGGATAAACTTGGGAGACATTATGCTAAGTGAAATAAGCCAGTCATAGAGGAACCCATACTTCATGATTCCTTTAAATATGAGGTATCTAAAATAGTCAAACTCGGAGCACCTGGGTGGCTTAGTTGGTTAAGCGTCTGACTTTCACTTAGGTCATGATCTCGCGGTTCGTGGTTTCGAGCCCCGCGTCGGGCTCTGTGCTGACTGCCAGCTCAGAGCCTGGAGCCTGTTTCAGTCTGTGACTCCCTCTCTCTCTGACCCTCCCCTGCTCACGCTGTCTCTCTCTCTCTCTCTCTCCTAGAAATAAATAAAAAACATAAAAAAAAATAAAATAGTCAAACTCATAGAAGCAAAATGGTAAAAGATGGAATGGTGGTTACCAGGGGATGGGGAGGAGGGAAAAGGGGGATTTGTTGGTAAGTGGTTACAAAGTTTCATTTATCCAAGATGAATGAATTCTAGAGATCTACTGTACAACCTGGTACCTATAGTTAGCAATATGGCATTGTGTACTTAAAAAAGTTTTGTCAAGTGAGTAGAACCTATGTTAAGTGTTCTTACCACCACAACAAAACAAAACAAAACAAAACAAAAACAAAGCAGGAAACAACAATAATCACAGGATGACACAAGAAAACTTTTAGAGGTGATGGATATGTTTATGATATTCATATGTCTAAAGTTATCTTAACATGTGTACTTTTTGAGTGTGAATTACACTTCAATAAATCTGTTAAAAGATACTAATCTAGGTACTTTGCTGAAAAAATTTGGCTGCTTACCCATTGATTTTAACATAAGGAGATTATCCTGGTTGGCCCAACGTAATTACATAAGTCCTTAAAGACAGAAGAGGAAGGCAGATGAGAAGTGAAATTATAGGGTAGCTTAGACTTAAAGCATTAAGACTATGTGTTTTGTTGGCTTGAAGATAGAAGAGTTGGAAACGAAGCGATATGGATCTTAACCATGAGAAGCTGAGACAGACTCCTAGCCGACAGCCACTGTGGAAATGGGGACCTTGGTCCTGTAAGCACAAAGAGATAAATTTGGGCAACCACCTGAATAAGCCTGGAAGCAGATTTTTTTTCCCCAAAGTGTCCTAAAAATAATGCAGTCCTGCTCACACTTTGATTTGGCCTGGTGAAACCTGAGGCAGAAAACCAGCTGATAGAGGGAATGGCCAGAATTCTGAATTACATAGCATTGATATAATAAATCTGTGGTGGTTTAAGCAACGAAACATGTGGTAATTTTTTTCAGTGTCAATAGAAAATTAATACAAGGCTATAAAAAGAAGACTGAGCTATGGAGTAAAAGCTGATCTTCTTGCACAGTCTTGGGTGTAGGGATTGGGGATAAGAAACAGAATTTGAAGAGAAGAGGGCTGTGAAAAGAAATTTGAAGGCTACTGGCAACACATTGGATCTTCCTTTGTTTTGCCCTTTCTGCTTTTAAGTGGTTTTCATTCTCAATAGCCTTTTCTGGTAGAGTAACACTACAGTCATTATTTTTATATCTGCAAGGAAGACCAATAAAAGTGGAGAATGGGTTGGAATTTCTAGTGACTGGTATAGTAGGTGAAATACGTCACACTATCCATAAGCCTCAACATATGGTCCTTATTATCTTTTCTTTAGCATTTGTTTCTCAATAAATATACGGACAAAGGTATAGAAGTAAGCCAGTAGCATGTGCTAAGTATACAGAAATAAATCCCTTGCTTCTCAAACACTGGATGATTTTTTAAAACAATGCCAGCATTTGTTTTAATTTGTTTATCTTTCTATGATTCCAAACATTTGAGAAAGTTTGTTTTAAAAATAGCAACTAAATACTAACAGATGGGCTGAGCTGTTTCCAAATAGGCATTTGAAAAAAATATATTACCTGTGATAAAAAGATGTAGACTTCTGACCAATGAATGTAACTCTGTTAAAAGCTTATTGACCATTTTAATACATGAGCAAATTGAAAATTTTGGAATGTTTGGGAATGGCTAGATTAAGATACCAGTAAACAATTTGGAGCTAGGGAGGGAGAGTCAAGATATACCAGCTTCATTCCCATATATTGCTATATCTAGAAGTAGGATTTGGGTACAACAATGCATTTTCATTTGTATTGTTTTTTGATCCATTACCAGAGACTGCATACCAACGGTTTCAAAACATTGTAAAAAATAGTTATTTAAAACCGATAAACTAAGAACAACATATATTAGAAATAAAACAAATAAATAAACATCAAAAATAGTCCTCTAAACAAATTTGGATTCTGTGTTGCAGTAATTGAAAGCACTTAGAATAAATAAAGTTAGAATAATTTAAAAATTAAAAGGACTTTATTGTCTGCCACAATTTGAAAGTGTAGAAGTAAATATGTCCTTTGATTTGGTTTGTAGCATTGGCCCTGGGATATCACCAAGGACTGAGTGGTCAGCCACATCTTAAATCTGTTTCTGTCATGATAGAAAAATGAATTTAGCAGTCCTCATCAAACAAAACACATAACACTATCCTCAAAGAGAGAGAGAATGGCTTGTATCTGTAGCTTTTTTCAAAAGATCAAGGAAAGAAATTTCTCCACATCCCTAGGAATATAGTCACATATGAGTCACACACCTATTTCTTGTCGTATCCCAATGACAGGAAACTGTCACATGCTGACTGTTTTAGGTCTAGATTAGTTGAACCAATAGAATCTAGAAACGGGGGATGGGGTTCATCTCTACAAGCCACATGGCTCTTATACAATGGTTGTTGTAGTAAACATTTTAATTCTTATTATAATCGTCTGGAAATCTAAGACTCCTGCTTTACTCCTAAAACAAGATTAGCTTCCATAGTATTTTGTACATCTCTCATCATGGCAATTATTATACTTTATAGACTTGTTTGTTTTCCATTTATTCTACTGAATTTTTTTCCAGAATGTTATTGAGAAAAATTTTAAACACAGAAAAATGGAAAGGGTTGTACATTTAGCATCTATATTTACTTAACATCTAGATGTTGGCAAGGTTAACATTTTGCTATATTTGCATTCTCATATCCATCTATATTTTCATTCATCAATCTATCCATTATTCCAGTTTATTCTCTTCTGATGGCTTTTAATATCCTTAATGGAAAGAGCACTTCTGTCTCATTCAATATCATATTTCCTACCTGTTAGCACATAGCACAATATCTGAAACATAAAAAGATCTCAATAATAATTGAGGAAGGAAAAATGGAGGAAGGAAAGAGAGAAGAAGAAAAGGAGGAGAAATAAGGAGGCAGGGAGGAAGGGTATCTTTTGTGGGAAGAGAACTTATTTTTAGCTTAACTGGAACAGCATAATTACAGGACATGACTTGATTCAAGAAGTCATGGTGCATGGAAATATAGTAGGTGGTGATGAAATAACATTGTATGATGAGAGATGGTCACTACACTTGTGAGAATATCATAAGGGATAGAATTGTTGAATCACTATGTTGTGATAAACATAGTGATTTTTTTTAAGCCATTAAAGTCTTTATTTCATACGAGGTGCCACTGCAGGTAACCATCAAAGAACACGTGACTGTTTACAGATACACAGAGCGGAACAAAAGTGTTTTCGCCCACTGAGGAACAAGGGAGAGAAAAAGGGGGGAAATGGTGGGGGAAAGGGAGAGAGGCAAACCATGAGAGACTCTTGAATGCTGAGAACAAACTGAGGACTGATGGGTGTGGGGAGGGGAAGGGAGGGATGGGGATGGAGGAGGGCACTTGTGGGAATGAGCACTGGGTGTTATGTGGAAACCAATTTGACAATAAACTATTTGTAAAAAAAAAAAAAAAAAGTGTTTTCGCATGCTGTAAACTGTACACAGAAAACTGGTCACTTCAGCACTATGATTAGGAAATAAAATGGGTTAATGCCATCTGTTAATAGGTTTATGAATCACTCAGCAGTGTTCTAGGCTGTCTTTACCTGAAAGCACCATTACAATCACTCTGGCGGCCTCTGGGCAATTCTAAAATGCAACATTGTGTGTCAATGTATTTCACTTAAAAACAGAAAGAGATCATGAATCAATACTGAATGCCAAAATCAACATAAAGTTTAGACCATGTCTTTGGAAATGAGTGAAAATCTAGGAATGTTAATATTTTATGAGTCATCATGTACATGATCAGAATTCTACATATATGTATATAGGTGGCATGGATTATTGGCATATAACCTTTGAATGTACTTAAAATTATTCATATCTCTTTTCTTTCAGTGAGGCATCATTCACAACATAGTTCACGAAGTAATTTTTGTGGAACCAAACCTTAAAAGTTCAGGGGTGCCTGGGTGGCTCGGTCAGTTAAGCGTCTACCTTCGGTTCAGGTCATGATCTCACTGTTTGTGGGTTTGAGCCCCATGTCGGGCTCTGTGCTGACAGCTAGCTCAGAACCTGGATCCTGCTTCAGATTCTGTATCTGTCTCTCTGACCCTCCCCTACTCAGGCTGTCTCTCTCTCAGGAATAAATAAAGTATTAAAAAAGGAAACTTGAAATGTTCATAATTCAGTAATTATGATCACTTTTATTACATTTGCCAGTTAATGCCACCATATGCAGTCAGCTGCACAGTAGGAAACATGAGAAGGACAGTGGCTTTTGTATGGCAGTAATTTCAAGAATCCTTATTGGTGGCTTCATCTAAAGGCTCAGTGAACAAACTGTGGTGGTCAGTGGGGTCACATTTGGCTTTGGGTTCCCGAGTGTAGGTGAAAGATAAGAGATAATTTGAAGACTAAGGGTAATTTGAAGACAAAGCAGTACAAATACTGCTCACATGTGAAAATGTGAGAGTGTCCACAGGACAGTGGACAGAGGCCACATGTGGCAGAGCAGGGGAATGAACACCATATAGCATTTATAGGGGACAGTCATAGGAACCTATTAAAAATATGGTAGGTACCATTATTGGGAAACACCTATCATCACTTTTGGGGTTGGGATCTGGGACAAATGTATCTAGAGGTTCAGAGATGGCATGGTTCCCAACACATAGAAAGTAGATGTGCTGAATTCTTTCACTTTTCTTATGCCTCAGATGAATGGTTAACTTCAGAAGACATGAGCAATATAAGTAATACGCATTTTTTGATATTCAAAAATATGTTAGGTTGGTAAAAACTAATACATGTTAACGATACAATGTCACCATTCTGTTGTGAAATAGATTTTAGTGATTAATCCAAACAGTACAGCTTTGCTGTTTATATTTGTCATGTTTTCCCGTTGGTTCCACATAAATATTCTTTTGCATTGCCAATAAAGGTGAGTAGTACAAGAGCCTATTATCCCCATTTTATAGATGTGATCATTGACAACCAGAGAGGAAAAAGTCATTGTGATTGAGAACCACATTTATTGATCTTAACTCCACCTTTCTGCATTGTCTTTTGTTTGACAATTATCACCTTGCTTTGTAAGGGAGCTCTGTCCATTTAGTCAATGATGCTATACTTTCACAATTAAAAATAATATATAGAATTTATGGAGTTAACTGCAGAATAAGTGGATACGCTTATTGGTTTTAGCTATATGGTATTGGTTTTATAGTGTGATTTGAGAGCTATGTCTAGAAATCCATTGCATACAGCTTCCGTTATTTGTTTCCCTAATTGCCTTCTTTCACAGAGAGAAATGCTATATAAAGATTATTTTTAATCAGGTACAAGCAATCCTCTCAATTTTGCATTTGTGTCACACCTCAGTGAATATTTCTCTCCTTTAGGTCAAAATATATTAGTAGGACTGTTTTCAGGTACAAGTACTAAAAATACAGCTATACAGATTGTTCAAAATAAGGAATTTATAGGCTCAGGAAACAAAAAATATGCCTGGAAAGGTCGAAGCTGCTGGCACAGCTGGATCCAGATGTTCAAAAATGTCTTCAGGAATTTTTCTCTTCCCTTTTCTTGGATCTGCTTTCCTAGAAGTTGACATCAGTCTCTGAAAAGCTGTCTTCTAAGGTAGGAGAAAGACCACCAGAATATCCGGACTCACATCCTGGCAGCCTAGTGGCTTTCATTGAGAGATACTTTCTTTCCCATTCAAGAACAACAATAACAACAACAACAGAGTCCTAGGTTTGAGTTTATTGGCCTGCATTAGGTCATTTGGCCATGTCTATATCATGATATGTAGCTCTGACTGGCCATATGCTAACCTTTCAATCCTTGGGCTAACCTCAGACCCCTTTAATCATATTGTCTAAGCATGGGGTGGGATTTCACATCAGAAGAAAATCAAGGTACTGTTTGGCAGAAGAGAAAAACAAATACTGTGCAGACCCAAACAGTGATGTCAGTACTTCAAGTTTAAGTAATGGGTTATTTGTAGTGGAAAAAGAGGAAAAAATTAATTGTATAAGATATACTTCCTTGAGAAACATAAGTTGATAATACTTAAAGGATATTAATCAGTTATTTATTCTTGATATACTGAGCTATCAAATATTTATTGAATAACAATACTGAGTTTTCCAAAGCTTAGTCTTCCTTTAAAGTTTGTGAATAAAGAATAAATATTAACAAACTAGTTAATTAACATTGTGTCCTTACCTTTATAAGCAAAAGAAATAATAAATGGAAGTGAAATTATTATATTTCTGCTGGTCATTACACATTTTTATAATTCATATTCAGAGGATATACATTCCTTGACAAAATAGATACTCTGTAAAGTTTGGAAGCTTTTATTTATTTATTTATTTATTTATTTTATAAATTTCAATTTTCGCTTTCACCGTGTTGAGAAGAGAATTCAGAAAGGACATGTCTACAAGAGTTGACACCTTGATATTCTATATTCACAGACTAGGACTGTTATGCAAACAAAAGAATTCTGGGTGAAAATTAGTTTCCTGCAATTGAGTCAGGCTGCTGGGTTATAGGGAGGGGTAGTTGAGGAGGCCATCACATGCAGTGCTTCCGTATTTGGGCCTTACAATCAAACAAAACTGGGTTGAGTCAGTTTCATCATTTGCCAGCTATGTGACCTTGAACAGTTGACCTCACAAATCCTCTGTTTCCTCATTTTTGAAATTAACATCAGATGGTCTCCTTCAAAAGATTGTCAGGATTCTGTGAGTTTAATCAGTTGAAACATTTATTGTAGTTACTGGTGCAAAACAACCATTCAGTTACTCATTGTTTATAATTGAAAGACACTAGGTAATGATTTCTTACCCGGAGTGATTCAGATCATAACCTTTGCCAGCTGGCTGTTTGAAACTGTTTTATTTGCTGTCAGTGGACTATCTTTTCTTTAGTGAAGACATTTGGAAATATACCACTCATTTCTAATACGAGTGAATTAGATTTTCATCAACTTCTGTGTGCACATGACTGTAATTAACAAGTAAAATGAACACAGACCATTTAAAATTCATTAAAGTATGGGAGAAAAATTCCATTTGATCACAAGTAAAATTCTCTGAATGTTTACTCACTTAGTGGAAGACATTTGGAGAGAAGTACTTTATTCTCTAATGTGTTAGCAGATCACAAACGAAACTGCTTGTAACCTCCTGCTGCCCTGGTTATGAAGCTCAGTTAACATTAATTGAAGTATCTGAGTGCTTGGTGTCACAACCTGTGAGCCAGGCACAGAAATCTTTTATATATTTTATTATTTGTTTTTTCTAGTATGAATATTATGATACTCAGGTTTTCATTTATTGCTTGTTTTGTTTTGATCATCATTGTAGTAAATGGCTTCTCTAAAATGTGCTTAAGGGAAACCTATGAACAAGTTAATATCCTTATCTCTGTACCAAGGAGGTACAGGGAAACCAGTGTGCACGAAAGGTCTAAAAGGAGACAATCTTAATTCTATCAGCAGTCTTCAAAGGATTGACTTTGTGAGATTGAGCAGAATCCTGTAGTATTTTGAGAAAAAAGAGAAAGAAGCCTGTCTTCATGGTCTGGGCATGGTGTAAGGAGGAATTAGCTAACAATTGCAAAGTGTTTGGGACACTAGGAAGGCCATTGTGTATCTTGTGGAGATGAGGGCTTAAAAAGCCCACAGGACCTTTTTTGGGAAGTACTTGGCTGAACTCATCTGCTCTTATTCTCTTTGCCTTGAATTATTTTTTAACACAAACAAAAAAAGAGAAATGAAGGAATATTGCATCTGACCAATCTTTGTTGTAAACTCAAATGTACAAACCAGTTTTGAGGGCCTAGGCACTTGGTAAAATGAAATCAAATTATTTAGAAAAATGACTACTACCTATTATGTCATCTGTTTATTCTTTGACTAAAAATCACACACACACACACAAACACATTTATGATTGGAGAAAAAAAGAACACTTCTGCTTCAGAGCTACACCTGATATTCTAAAAGATTATGTATATTCAATCATTTCTCAACAGTAAAACTAATATCATTTTAAAAACTGCCCTTTAAATCCAAAGGCTAGATTATAACTCTATTAATTCATAGGCTAGAAGAGGTAGTAAAGCTTTGATTAAGTCCAAAATGTTCTATAGCTTTATTTTTTTTATAGTGGTATCCATTTTTTTTTTGCCAACATTAAGAAAATGTTCAAATATAGGGGAACCTTGAAATAATTTTATAGTGAACACATTTATAGCACCTAGATTTTACCATTAAAAACCTTAACCATACTTCTTTTATGACAAATCTATCATTCTGTATAAAAACATCCATTTTATTTTTTTAAATGTTTATGTGTTTTGAGAGAGAGAGAGAGAGAAGAGAGAGAGAGGGAGAATGAACACATGAGCCAGGGCAGAGAGAGGGAGACGGAGATAGTGAATACTAAGCAGACTCTGTGCTGTCAGCACAGAGCCCCACATGGGGTTCTATCTTATGAGCAGTGAGATCATGACCTGAGCCAAAATCAAGAGTTGGGTCCTTAACCCACTGAGCCATCCAGGCACCCTGAGAACCATCCATTCTAAAAAGTAATATTACATGGAACCCTGATATTTCCTAAAACTCAGTGCTTCTCTGGTTATAATAGAGATCTGCTTCCTCTGGTTAGCTCTTCCCTAAGGCGACCCTTGTTTTAGTTCTATTTCACACAATTTGACAACCAGTTATCCAGTCAAGGGGCGCCTGGGTGGCTCAGTCGGTTAAGCGTCCGACTTCAGCTCAGGTCATGATCTCACGGTTCGTGGGTTCAAGCCCCACGTTGGGCTCTGTGCTGACAGCTAGTTCAGAGCCTGGAATGCTTCAGATTCTGTGTCTCCCTCTCTCTCTGACCCTCCCCTGCTCATGCTGTCTCTCTCTCTCTCAAAAATAAATAAAATATTAAAAAAAACTATCCAGTCAAATTTCCTTATTTTGCAGGTAAAACAAAACAAAACAAAACAAAACAAAACAAAACAAAAACACACATACACAAAACACCTGAGATGCAGCCAAAACTATAAGGCTACCTTCTAAGCTGCTTCCAAAACTGGAACTAGATTTATTTTCTGGTCTTTGCTGCAGATATAATCTTTTGAAATAAAAATCACTTCAGGGGCACCTGGGTGGCTCAGTTGGTTAAGCATTGGATTTTGGCTCAGGCCATGATCTTGTGGTCCATGGGTTGGAGATCCGTGTCCAGCTCTGTGCAGACAGCTCAGAGCCTGGAGCCAGATTCTGATTCTGTGTCTCCCTGTCTCTCTGCCCTCCCCCACTTATGCTCTGTCTCTGTCTCAAAAATAAATAAACATTTTAAAAAAATCACATCATGTTTAAACAGATGTCAGGATAGCCTCATCAGGCTATATATTTTGTGTTCCTGAAGAATGACAGCATGTGTAGCACTGGTTGGAACGAGTGTGGGAAAGCTAAGCTCATGTGATACAGGCAAAGTAGGTATGGTTGGGGTGTAGGTCAGGGTTAGATTTAGGCCATAAGGGTGTTAGTAATGCTGAGGGTCAACAGAAAATTAAGTCTTACAAAGACTTAGGTCACTATACAAATGCTATTGAGAAACATCTCTCCTTGCTGTTAGAGTCATTGATTTATTCATGCATTCATTCTGAGAGTTCCTCTTTGGTATTATTCCTTCTGTCAGTTACATAGCATGTGGGATTTTTTTTAATTTTATTTTTTCCTTTTAATACAGGGCCTGAGTATTTGAAGTTTTCTCTACTGGTGTGTTTTGCCTCCAGCTTTTTCAAAGATTGTTTCTGCTTAGCCTATAGCCATCAAATTAAATATCAATTCCTCAGAAATGTTTTCCCTTACCCTTAAGACTCTCACACAGTCACTATAATATACATTATTGTATGTATTTCCTCCACAGCTCTTATTGTCATCTGTAACTATCTGGCTTTTGTTTTGGTAATTTGTTTATTTTATGTTTAATATACACTGTAAGCTCCATGAGGCCAGGCCCAGAAAAAAGCCTGGGTTACAGTAGATGCTCAGTCATTCATTTGTTTGAGTATATTTGAATATCTACTATGTGGTAAGCATGGTTTATAATCTAAAATACTACAATGGAAAAAATAGACAAAGTCTTTGCTTTTTAAGTATTACTGTTTCATGAGGGAAGACAATACACAGTAATGAGTAGATAAATAGAATGATAAGCAAAATATAATAAAATAAAGCATAGGAAGGGTACAGAGTGATGGGAAGTGCTCTTTTAGATATGGTGATCGGATAAAGTTTCTCTGGGGAGTGGATATTGCAAGAGAGTTATGGAATAAATGAGGGAGCAAATCATGGAGACAGCTGGCAGAAGGGCCTTCCAGGCAGAATAGCATGCGCAAAATCTCTAAACTAGTTTTGGTTTTGGCATGTTATAATAACAGAAAAATGTTCATTAAGGCTGGAGTAAAGATGTTGTAAAATAAAATCATAGGAGAGGAGATATTTGAGGACTCAGTAAACCTTTCTATTATATTTGTAAAGAGAGATATTGACTTCTTTTTAGGATGAGAGTTCTGAAGAGAGTAGTGGTTGATTTGACACATACTGTATGAGGATCACTCTTGCTAACGTTTGGAGAGCAGAATGACACTAGGGACAGAAGAGTTATAACGAGGCCTAGTTGGGAGGCCAATGCAGTGGGCCAGGTGAGAGGTGATGGTGCCATGGATTGAGGTGGTGAAATCTGTGAGAGGGGTCAGGATTGGGAATATTCTGAAGAAAGTTACAGCAAGATTTGCTTATGGATTGTGTATAAGAGAAAAAAAAGATTAAAAAAATGAATGCTTGATTTTCATCCTGAGAACTGGTAGAATGTAGATGTCATTTGTTGAGATAGGGAAGAATGAGAGCAGAGCAGGGGAGAAGCATCAAAGGCTTAGTTTTAGACATGTTAAAGTTGAGGTTCCTATTATGGATCCAAGAGGATAAATTAAGGACACAGATGGATATGAGAGTTTTAAGTTCAGAAAAAAGACAAGTCTAAAGAAATTAAATTGTGCGCCATCAGTATAAAGAATGCCTACAAACAGTGAGATAGACTAAAATCATGCAGAGATTGAGCGTAAATAGGTGAAAGAAGCTATCCATGGTCAGACCCTTGTGACTCTATCATTTAGAGATTCAGCAAAGAAGACACTGAAGTAGGAAGTAGGAATGAAGTAGGGGGAAAAATATGTTATCATATAAATCAAATGACACAGAAGAAAGAAGTGAGCATCTACAGAAAAATACTGGTTAATGGGTAGAATAATATGAGACTTAAAAATTATCCAATTTATTTCTTCAGGTTAAAGTCATTACTGACCTCGACAAGAATGGATTTGATGATTAGAGTAGGTTGGAAAAAGAATGGAAAGGTAATAAATGGAGAAGTATTATAATGTGTGAAGAGGCAAATAAACAGGATACTAAGTGGAGAGGATGTAAAATCAAGAGATTGTTGTTAAATGCATAATTATCATAAAATTTTTGCTTGATATTGGAAATGATACAGTGAAAGAGATATTGAGAAAGAAGAGACAAGGACAGGAAAAATATTCTAGAGTAAGCAGGAAGGGATAGTACAAACAAGTGAAGAGAGAATAATTCATCATTGCAGGAGGGATCATAATGGGACAGGATACTTTACTATTTTTATAAGGGATAAATTCAAATGATGGATTGGAATCTAAAATGGTTAGGGAGGGAGGTAAGGATACAATGGAGAATGTTCAGCAGATCAGAACTCTGTGCAGATGAGAGATTGGTGGTGTGAGGCTGTTTGGGAGAAATGAGATTTAGAAGGGTAGTAAGAAAACAAAGACTTCAGAAAGGTGGAGATATTGGTAATGGAAAGGTCCAGAATATAGCTTATTTTTCAACTCTAACTTAATGTTAGAATCACTCAGGGAATTTATTTGTTTGTTTATTTGTCCATCCACTTATGTATTCTATCTTTCTTGTGTTCCTTCCTTCCTTTCTTTATTTTATTTTATTTTTTAAATATTTTTATTTATTTCTAGGAGAGAGAGAGAGAGAGAGAGAGCGTGAGCAGGGGAGGGTCAGAGAGAGAGGGAGTCACAGACTGAAACAGGCTCCAGGCGCTGAGCTGGCAGTCAGCACAGAGCCTGACGCGGGGCTCGAACCCACGAACCGAGAGATCATGACCTGAGCGAAAGTCGGACGCTTAACCGACTAAGCCACCCAGGCGCCCCCTTCCTTTCTTTATTATAAGAAACATTGTTTGCTGGCCCCGTTCCATGTGATGATGACAGTACCTGATCTGGGCTTTGGAACCAAAAATTGAAATTTACAAAGGCTCCCAGGTGCTAGTAATAGTGGAGAGCCATTGATCTGCAACTTTAACTGTACATTAGAGTCCTCTGAAGTGAGAATATTAAGGTATTAGTTGCATTGGTTTCTTTGACTTTTGAAATCATAAATAAAAGTGGTAGGAAAAGAAGACATAAGAAAGTATTTGACAAGGTGCTAAAATTTTGAAGAAATGAGATTCATCTGTAAATGGCAGCAACAGGTTAAGGAAGCATATGGTGCAGTGTGATTCTAAGATCTGGGGGTTTTCATTAGAGAGAAGGGAAGGATGGGTGTTTAAATGCAGCACTATGATACAAGATGATCTGTTACTCCACTTCCAGGTCTAGGATAGGGCTGTTCAAACAATGACCAATTGGAAGACTTTCAGAGGATTCTAAGGGAAAGCCAGATATCTCTTAGTGTAAGAAGGTGAAAGAAATGTTAAGAGAAGTGCTTTACCTTTCTTGGGATTTGACAACCAAACACTACAGTGCTCTATGAATGCTGAGTGAACAAGTACTTTTTATTCAGATCAGTGTTTGTGTGCAACAGTGACCATACTTTGCTGAATTAAAAATAATTATTTGAATATCTCTTTACCTTATCTATTTATCAGAATCTGCATTGTGGGATATCAACGGAAATAATATTATTTGTTCTGAGTTCATGCTAAGGAGCTCATCTATTACTAATGGCAGGCTTACATAAAGGCTCTGTTATTTGAATATTATATGGATGAATTATTGAATATACAAAAGGACAATGGCCAGAGTTATACACTCTGACAATATTACTGACCCACAAACTCTGAATAACTGGCCTGGAATGCCACACCACAACTTCTGTAGCAATCAGCCCAAATTAGTCAGGACTTGGATAATTTTAACTTCCCTATATTTTGCCCTTGTTTCCAAGTGAGGATCAGCCAGAGAAAGCCAAATGTATTTCCCAAGCCATTCACATGACATGGTTGGCTTTTAAATATTTTTTAAAAATATTTTTCGGTGTTTGTTTATTTTTGAGAGAGAGAGAGAGACAGACAGATAGAGTATGAGTTGGGGAGGGGCAGAGACGGAAGGAGACACAGAATCCGAAACAGGCTCCAGGCTCTGAACTGTCAACAGAGAGACAAAAACAGGGCTCAAACTTACCCATAACTTCCAATCTGAGCATACCTGAAGTCCTCTCTTTTTCTCAGTATAAAGTGTTCTCATTCCCCTGCCTGTCTCTGAGTCTTTTTAAAATACGACTGATGGAGAGAGGCAAGATGGCAGAGAAGTAGGAAGCTCTGTACATGTCACTTGTCCCCATGTCTCAAACAGAGAAGGCCTGCAGTCATAGGACACTGAACCGCAGGAGTCTGGAAGGAAAAGAGACAGACCACTAGGAAGACAACCTCATAGGTTCGTGATTGCAAACAGGGGAAGATAAAAGTGGGCCAGGACCCAGAGACACAGAGAGAGGGAGGGAACCCCTTTGCGGGGAGCTGCAGAGAGTCGAGGGGAAGAGAAAGAGCAGCTGAAACTGCTCATAGAACTGTTCCTGGAGAAGAGAAAATCTCGGCTCCGGACAGAGAGTAATCCTATTTTTAGCTATAGTGCTGACTTTGGGCTGGGTGCCCGGGTCACAGGCGTGCTAGAAGAAACTGCTCCGCTGCTCTCCTGGATCGATCCCTGGCTGGGAAGTGGCCCAGCCTGCAGGATTGTATTTCGGGTTGTATCAATAAAGCACACGGACTAAGACCTGGAAATGAGGTGGCGCTTGGGGCATAGAATGTGGTCCACTTTGGCTATGCCTGCAGCACAGGGAGATCAGACCCAAAAGAGTGATTTGCAATACTTGGTTCGAGAAGGGACTAGGGCACTGCCATTTTTCTCCCCACAACCACCAAGGAAGGATCTCAGGGAGCGGCCCAATGAACACAGTGGAGTCTAAGACCTACCTACACCAAACCATGCCCATCCCCTCTAGAGAGCTGCTTTTTTTTTTTTTTTCACCTGAGCCTGGGGCAAGACCAACATGGATGCACTGCCCTGATTAATCCTAGATAATTCTTTCTATTCAGATATATTCACCCTTTTCTATTCGTAACCCTCCACTCTGCTGATTGGGTCACTCTGGTTACTGGTTTGCTTTAAAGTCACATTTAATCCATTCTCTAGATCTAGTACATTCTACACCTCCACAGCTACCTTTTTATCTCTCTCTCTCTCTCTGCAGTAATCAGACTATATAATTTCTCTGAGTAACATCTTCGTTTCTTTCTCATCTCCTCTAAACATACTCTACAATTTCTTCCTCTGAATCAAGCCTCTTAGTCTCGCTGCCTGGTCATTTCATTTCTAATTTTACTTCCTCCCCACCCTGTCATTTCTCTCTTTGTATATGCTCTTCCATCAGCACTGCATATACCCTGTTCTTTATTTGTAGCTGGGAATTCTGGTTTTATGCTTTTAGACTGTTCTTTGTCTCTTGTTTTTATTCCTTTTTTTGTTTTTGATGTTTTTGAAAAAATAAACAAACTTGATAGACCTCTAGCCAGGCTTCTCAAAAAGAAAAAAGAGAGCACTCAAATAGACAAAATTATGAATGAAAATGGACTGATTACAACCAATCCCTCAGAAATATAAGCAATGATCAGGGAAAGTATGAAAAATTATATGCCAACAAACTGGACAACTTGGAAGAAATGGACAAATTTCCTACACACACACTCACTACCAAAATTCACATGAGAAGAGATAGAAAATCTGAACAGACCCAGAACTAGTGAAGAAATTGAATCAGTTATCAAAAATCTCCCAACAAATAAGAGCTCCAGGTCACTTGGCTTCCCTGGGGAATTCTACCAGACATTTAAATTAGAGTTAATAATCATTCTTCTCAACCTATTCCAAAAAATAGAAATGGAAGGAAAACTTCCGGACTCATACTACGAAGCCAGCATCACTTTGATTCCCAAGCCAGACAGAAACCCAGCAAAAAAAAAAAAAAACCTACAGGCCAATATCCTTAATGAATATGGACGCAAAAATCCTCAACAAGATACTTGCAAATTGAATGCAACAGTACATAAAAAGAATTATATGCCATGATGAAGTGAGATTCATTCCTGAGTTACAGGGCTGATTCAGTGTTCACAAATCAATCAATGTGATACATCACATTAACAAAAGAAAGGATAAAAACCATATGTTCCTGTCGATAGATGCAGAAAAAGCATTTCATAAGATACAGCATCCCTTCTTACTAAAGACCCTCGAGAAAGTTGGGATAGAAGGAACTTACTTAAATATCATAAAAGCCATTTCTGAAAAGCCCTCAGCTAACATCTTCCTCAATGGGGAAAAACTGAGAGCTTTCCCCCTAAGATCAGGAACACGACAACGATGTCCACTCTCACCAATGTTGTTTAACATAGTGCTGGAAGTCCTAGCATCAGCCATCAGACAACAAAAGGAAATCAAAGACATCAGAATTGGCAAAGAGGAAGTCAAACTTTCACTTTTCACAGACCACACTTCATAGAAAGCCCAACAGACTTCACCAGAAGCCTACTAGAACTGATCCATGATTTCAGCAAAGTTACAGGGTACAAAATCAACGTATAGAAATTGGTTGCATTTTTATACACCAATAATGAAGCAACAGAAAGGGAAATCAAGAAACAGATCCCATTTACAATTGCACACAAAAAAACCATAAAATACCTAGGAATAAACCTAACCAAAGATATAAGAGATCTGTATGATGGAAACTATAGAAAACTTAGGAAGGAAATTGAAGAAGACACAAAGAAATGGAGAAGCATTCCATGCTTCTGGATTAGAAGAATAAATATTGTTAAATAGTCATTACTACCCAAAGCAATCTACACATCCAATGCAATCCCAATCAAAAATGCACCAGCATTCTTCTCAAAGCTAGAACAAACTATCTTAAAATTTGTATGGAACCACAAAAGACCCCGAATAGCCGAAGTAATGTAGAAGAAAAAACCAAAAGGAGGCATCACCATTCCAGACTTTAGCTTCTACTACAAAGCTGTAATCATGAAGACAGTATGGTATTGGCACAAAAACAGACACCTAGACCAATGGAATAGAATAGAGAACTCAGAATGGGACCCACAAATGTATGGCCAACTAATCTTTGACAAAGCAGGAAAGAGTATTCGATGGAAAAAAGACAGCCTCTTTAACAGATGGTGCTGGGAGAACTGGACAGCAACATGCAGAAGAATGAAACTAGATCACTTTCTCACACCACACACAAAAATAAACTCAAAATGGATAAAAGACCTGAATGTAAGATAGGAAACCATCAAAACACTAGAGGAGAAACCAGGAAACAACCTCCTTGACCTCCACCGCAGCAACTTCTTACTTGACACATCCACAAAGGCAAGGGAATCAAGAGCAAAAATAAACGATTGGGACCTCATTAAGATAAAAAGCTTCTTCACGGCAAAGGAAACAATCCATAAAACTAATAGGCTACCGACAGAATGGGAAAAGATAGTTGCAAATGACATATCAGATAAAGGGCTAGTATCCAAAATCTATAAGGAATTCCCCAAACTCCACACCCAAAAAACAAATAATCCAGTGAAGAAATGGGCAGAAGACATGAACAGACACTTCTCCAAAGAGGACACGCAGATGGCCAACAGACACAGGAAACGATGCTCATCATTCCTCCTCATCAGGGAAAAGCAGGTCAAAACCACACTAAGATAGCACCTCATGCTGGTCAGAGTGGCTAAAATGAAAAAATCAGGAGACTATAGATGCTGGCGAGGATGTGGAGAAATGGGCACTCTCCTACACTGTTAGTGGGAATGTAAACTGGTGGAGTCCCTCTGGAAAACAGTGTGGAGGTTCCTCAAAAAATTAACAATAGAACTCCCTATGACCCAGCAGTGGCACTGCTGGGAATTTACCCAAGGGATACAGGAGTACTGATGCATAGGGGCACATGTACCCCAATGTTCATAGCAGCATTCTCAACAATAGCCAAATAATGGAAGGAGCCTAAGTGCCCATCAACTGATGAATGGATCAAGAAGATGTGGTTTATCTATACAATGGAATACTACATGGCAATGAGAAAGAATGAAATCTGGCCATTTGTAGCAACATGGATGGAACTAGAGGATGTTATGTTGAGCGAAATAAGTCAAACAAAGAAGGACAGATACCTTATGTTTGGACGTATAGGTGGATTAGGAGGAACTTAATGGAGGACCATGGGGGAGAAGAAGGGGAAAATAGCTGGGAAGAGAGAGAGAGGCAAACCATGAGAGACTCTTGAATGCTGAGAACAAGCCTAGGGTTGATGGGGCTGAGGGAGATGGGAAGGGGGGGTGATGGGTATTGAGGAGGGCACTATTGGGATAAGCACTGGCTGTTTTATGGAAACCAACCTGACAATAAACTATTTAAGGAAAATAAAATAAGATACAACCGAGGATGATTGAATTCCTTGCTATTGCAAGCTCTGAATAGCCTCTGTTGTCACTTGAGTGGTCTTTGTTTCTTTTCGTATGTGACTGGCTAAAAAGAATGCATATGAGGGTAATAATAATAGAGTACATCGAACCACTAAAACATATAAAAATTAGGTATTTAAATGAAATATTCTAATAGAGGTAGTTCTTTTCATTTTATTATTTAGATATATTGATAGCTGTAATTTAAAAAATATGTAAAGGATTTTTAAAACATTTGTTTATTTTTGAGAGAGAGAGCAAGCATGCACACATACACACAGATACAAGTTGGGGAGGGGCACAGAGAGAGGGAGACAAGAGAATTCAAAGCAGACTCCAAGCTCTAAGCTGGAGCACAGAACTGAAGGAAGGCTCAAACCTGTGAACTGTGAGATCATGATCTGAGGTAAAGTTGATACTTAATTGACTGAGCCAGCCAGATGCCCCTGTAAGAGATGTTTATATAGATAAATATTAATAGCATTCTTAATATGAAAATTTGTTCCAGAGATAAGCTTAGATGCTGCATTCAGTATTATTAACAATTTTAAATATGTTTTGCCTGATAGAAGACATAAGTTCAGTATAGATGAGATAATGTACATGAAAAAAATTTAAATATGTTTAAAATTTACTAATCCTTCAGAAATATAATTGGCTGGTATATCTCCTGATGCAAGGGAAACAAAAGCAAAAATAAACTATTGGGACTACCTCACAATAAAAAATTTCTGCACAGTGAAAGAAATAGTCAACAAAACTGAAAGACAACTACTGAAGAGAAGATATTTGCAAATGACATATCCAATAAAGGGTTAGTTAAGCTTATTTCACTCATTAATTTCGTAAGTGCTAATACATAGGTATAAAAACAGATATACTATCAGATCATGCTGCATAATGAATAATTATTACTCTGGAGATATAACAAAAGATTTTCCCTGTGCCTCTACATGAACATTTTCTCTCAGTGAAAATACACTTTCTGTCTTTAACATTCTATTTCTTGGCTGTCATATTTGCTGCAGTTTTTCCTCCTCTGGTTCTAAAATACTCTGTCAATCTTGGATACCCAAAATAGGACATGATTATCTAGATATGGAAGGGAATATAGTAAGAAAGGGAAATCAAGCATGTTCTGAAATAAGACGACACTGAAACATAAAGTTATAGAATTAGCTCATTTTTAAATATGTATATAAATGTACCTGCTAAGTTAGTGTAAGACATAATTCTGTGTGACTTAGTTGGCTTTCTCTCAGGAATGTAAGGTTGGTTTAACATCTGTTTAGTGAATCAAAGCGATAAATAGAACAAAATTATCTTGGTTGTTACCAATGATCGTTAGAGAAAATTAAATATACATTCCTGAAATAAAACATATTGGACTCACTCTATATGGGATTTAAAATTTTTTTTAAAAATATTTGTTTATTTTTGAGAGACAGAGACAGAGCATAAGAGGGAGAGGAGCAGAGAGAGAATGTGACACAGAATCTGAAGCAGCCTCCATGCTCCAAGCTGTCAGCACAGAGCCTGATGCGGGGCTTGAACCCATGAACCGTGACATCATGACCTGAAGCTGAAGTCAGAAGCTTAACTGACTGAGCCACCCAGGCGCCCCTCTATATGGAATTTTTTTAAGGGTTATAAGTAGTTTCTTTTTTTTTAAGTTTATTCATTTTTGCGAAAGAGATAAAGCACAGCAGGAGGAGAGGGAGAGAGAGAGAGAGAGAAAGAGAGAGAGAGCCCAAGCAGGCTCCATGCTCTCATGGAGCCCAGCTGGGGTGGGCGGGGGGAGGTCTCCATTCCCAAACTGTGACCTGAGCCACGATCAAGAGTTGGTTGCTTAACTGACTGAAACAATCAGGTGCTCTATGAGTAGTTTCTAAATTAAATCAAATGAAAATATCAAATATAACAATGAAATACTAGAGATGTTTCCACTAACATGAGAATGAAAATAAAGATCCCTACTGTTAACATGTTATGTAACATTGATTTGAAAATGCTAACCTGTGTAATAATGAGACAAGAATATTAAATAATAAATAAGCATATTGTGATGAAATTAAAATATCCATATTCATAAGGATATAATTAGCTTCAGTGTGATTCTCATCCAGATGAATACATACTTTTCTCAAGTGTGTTTTCTTTTTCCTCTGCTTACTCTTCAGAATTTTCCATTTGCCTTTAAAATAGATTGTTAGTTAGATTAATATTGTCCATTCAACAACAAAGAGCCCAAATATACTGTACTAGTTTCTTCCTTCAAGCCAATTTACTGCACGTTATATTCCCTATTCCTCTAACCTGATATTTCCCTTTTAATATTATGGTATTGTACAGAATGAATACAGTTATGACTTGACAAAAACACTTAAAACAACTCCAGACAATGTGAAATGGAAACCTCATTTATTTTGAAAAACAAGAATTCTTTTTAATGTCTTTGCTGTCACAAATCACTGTTTTTACTTGACATTGTAAGCATAAGATGTTTTGCTTATTTGTCTAAAAATCTTGCTGAAATAGATTTAAGTAGACCTTCTCTCCCCTTCTTTGGAGGGCAGAGTGGAAGAAATGGGTGAAGGTGGCCAAAGGGTACAAACCTCCGGTTATAAGGTGAATAAGTTCTGGGCATGCCATGTATAGCGTGGTGACTATAGTTAATAATACTGAATTGTGTATTTTAAAAGTTTGTGTTGTATACTTTAAAAATTCTCACCACACACACATACACACAAACACACAGACTGTAACTATGTTAGGTGATGGATGTGTTATTAATCATATAATGGTAATAAGTTTGCAATACATACATATAAAACCATTGTGTTGTACACCTTGAATTTATACAACATTAAATGTCAATTATAACAATAAAACTGGAAACAGTATTTCTTAACATGGTAAGCAGTGGAAATAAGTGACATCAAATTTAAGAACTATTTCATGTAGAGATTGGACATTGATGTAGTCACGCTTTTTGCAGATAATAGCATTTTAAATGAGAAATCAGTCTGAAATGATAGGTCTGATAATTCTGTGGTTTATTTTGTCTTGACATACTATTATCTTCATTATATTATGATATTTGATCAAAAGCAATAGAATGTATATACGGAATTATCTTACTGTACATTGAGGATGCTTTTACATTTTTGAGAGAATGGAGAGAGATAAGTGTAGGAAATGGAATACTCAGTCAGTGTATAGACTGAACACTTTTGAAAAAGCAAAGAGATGAAAGAGGATGAGGATTTGAACAAATGGGGCCTGTACAGTCAAGTGCTATAGAAGAAGAAATAAGGAAGATTTGTGTTTTGCCAATAGGTGATAAATAACAGCCCTCAAATGAAACCTCCCTAAGAGTGGTAGGAACGAAAAGCAATTGCAAGTGGTTAAGGAATAACTACATGATGAAATATGGTGGCCACACTTTCATATTAATACGGTTTTTAAAAACTATATGATATAAAAATATACAAACAATGCAGAAGCCTAAAATGATATTTCTGGCAAGCCCATCCATAAGAAATAGCCACTGCTACAGGTGGGCACATGGAAGTTTGCATTTAAAAATATGTAATTCGAAACATGTATACACAGTCTGTTTGTGTAATGTTGCAGTGAAGGAAATAGAGGAAAGATTATGCCTTAAAAATATCCATGCCATTAAATTTTTTATCATAAAGTGAAGAATAAAATAGATAGAGGTAGGAACAGTAGATGGATCAAGTTCTAGAAGAAAACTATTAGAGATAGAAATAATAGAGAAAATAATAGAGAAAAAGTGCTTTATACCTAAGCAAGAAGAGAAGGAAAAACGATTTTAGAGATAGGTATATTAGGGAGAAGAAGGAAGTAATAGAAACAGTAGCTTGTCAACTGAGCTAAAATGCTACATAAAAATAATATTGGATTTGATAAAATACACAAACACAGACATACACACTTTCCTGTGTTTTGAGTTTACTCATAGATTCAAACAAGTGATATCATTATGTTTTGGGCAAAAGTGTTCACAGTTCAAGTTGTTTGTTAGACTTTAGGACTCTGTGAATATGGACTCTTAGGACTCTAAGGTCTATTGGAAGGAGAGAAGAGAGAGAAAGAGAAAGAGAGAGAGGGAGAGATAGAAATGTTGAGAGGAAGAGAGTTTTCTCTTTATATAGATTAGTGCTTGCTGTCTTTTTACACAGTGGTTTTCTATAAATATCTCCTTTAAAAAAAGATATTGATCTCTAAAAGTAAATGGATAACTATTGTTCATTGTTAATGGTTAATAGTTTCCAGGAAGATCATCAGGAGCTGGTAGTTTATTCATAACATGAGGAAAAAAAAAATATAATAATATTGAACTGTCATAAAGTTCCAGACATGTTATTACCAATGAATCTTTCTGATACTTGCAGGTCTGGAGTAATATGAAATGGAGTCTAAGAAAGAAATATCTAGAACCCATTCAAGGAGGACTATTATCATCCTATTACCAGTAATTAAAGGAGAGAGACCAAGGGAAGAACTTAAAGATGATGGATCTTTGGTACATTGTCATGGGATTAGCAAAGAGTGAACTTCTCATCTAATAGGGAGAAATAGCTTAGTTTCTCTAGTCCACAGTTGACTTCCTACAGCAGACTCCATGAAGCCAAAGGTAAATAAAGGCCAGAATTGTGATGAACTGCACAGGTATTGCCCACGATAGCTGGGAAAGAATTCAACATCTCACTATTTTTATCACTATTTTATACTCTGATTAGGATCTCTATGAATAAATGAATTTGATCAGTCATTCGCGACCTTAAGCAGAAGTTTTGATCTAGAACCTTGTTAGCTGGATCTGTCCTGAAAATTTTGTGTGAAACACAAAATGTATTTCAAATATGTGAATTAGCAATACATAAAAGTCAAGAAATTCATAGTAAGTCTAGATTTCTTTCTTCTTTTGAAAAAAAATAAAAGGCAAGATATTGCTGCATCAGACCCTATTCCTACATGGTAGGCATCAACTGTAGGTTATAAGTTGCTATTACCTGTCCAACCCTGCAGACTTTGGATGCAGTGACCTCTGACTTTATGAGTGGCCCTAGTTGTATTTTTGTTCCTGAGACAGAAGTAAATTGAATGTGAATGTGACTGACCACTCTTCTATTCTAGGCAATCTCCTCAAGAGTTTCCTTGGGCAATTCTTTTCTTAGGCAGGAACAATTCTTAGTATGAAAATAAATCATGATTTGAAGTGCTTACATATGCTTCACTGAGTGAATCAGGAAGTAGGTGGCATGTGTTGTCTTCCGGATTTCAGCTTTTTTCTCCCCCTTTTTTGCTCAAAAACTTCAATAGTGGAGAACAATCACTTAAATAGCATCACTGTGATTATGGCTTGATTGTTTTTAATAATTGTATCTCAAGACAGACGAAGTAAGAAAGTAGTTTAAAATCTAGTTATAATGAAGCGTTACTATTCTGTGCCTGAATAGTAGCCTGAAGCTTTGAGAACATTTGTAATCCAGAGACACATTAAAACTGAAACCCCTACAGAAATTAGAAACAGAGAATGGAGTAGCAATAAAAAGTTCTAGTCATTCGAGGCCTTTGTTTAGAAGAATTTACAAAGATCAATTTTATTTAGCACTGTGGCTTTGGAGTTTCCTGCATGAGTTGGTTCTTCTGAAGAAAGGTGTTAAGGTGGGAATAAAGCCATTAAACCATTAATCTTAAACAGCTCAGTGGGGCAGCTGTCAGAAAATTTAATTAATCTGGCCTAACTGAGTCCAAATATTAGGGGATATGAAATGTAGGCTAAATCTACAGCTGCAAATTATTTTGACAGATTTGACCAGCTGAATACGCCTCATCAAAAACAGTGAAATCAACTTTCAAGTTATTTACTAAAGAGTTCTGAAGTATTTTGAAAGAAAATGGGGAAACAAACTTGACATTAAAAATAGCAAGCATTTATGGAGCAATGTGCAAAGCATTTAGCACATGCATCTCATTTAATAGAAGAAACCACTCAATGATAGAGGTTCTCAAATTATTCCTATTTGAAAGATTAGAAATCAAAGTTCAGAAAAACTGAATAACTTGTCTGAGGTTGTGTGGCCAGTCAGAAAGACATAGATCTGAGGTTTGCATTTTCCTGCACACATCCTTATTCCCTATGGACAAAGGAACCGTGGGGATTATGGAAAGGTGCTGCTCTGGTCATCAGCGGATTCCATCATAGTGAATTCAGTGGATTTCTATTTTCCTACTATCTGGCTGTCTTTAAATCATTTGTAGTTTAATAAAATTTTCAGAGACCCATGGTTCGCCCTCCAGATATGACTGTTTTATTCTCTGACTCAACATTCTGTGTTTCTTCCCTATTTTACTAATGATTTGAAGTTGCTTATCAGATGTGACAAAATTACAGTGATGAAGCTATTTCTCTAGAAAACCCTTACTGATCTGTGCACACAAAAGGCTCTTATTCTTAAACAGTCTAGTCTTAAATATTCTTCTAGTAATAATAATAATAATACATGCAAAAACATCACCAACAAATATTTTTTAATAAACTTTTGCTAATGTGTATTTTTTTTTTTTTTTGAGAGAGAAAGACAGAGAGCAGGGCAGGATCAGAGAGAGAGACACACACACAGAATCTGAAGCAGGTTCTAGGCTCTGAGCTGTCAGCACAGAGCCCAGTGTGAGGCTGGAACTCAGGAGCTGTGAGATCATGACCTGAGCTGAAGTTAGAGGCTTAACTGACTGAGCCATCCAGGTGCTCCACCAACAAACATTTTTTAAATACTTATTATGTGTCAGGCACAAAGGCTAGGGGTTATATACCATCAAACCCTATATTAGCAAATGAAAAATTATCCTCCTGCCAAATAATGTTCATTTGTCCTTAAGAAGTGTTTTATTACCATCTGAATGTGGACAAAATGTATGTGGAAAATGTGGTCTACCACACAGATTTGTTGTGAATATATTATGATAAAATATAAATGAATGATAAAACATGAAATTCAGGAGAAGACAATGAATTCCAAAACTTTGGAATAAGATGAACCTGAATTAGAACTGCAAGAATAAGGAAATAAAAATGGAGGACATACTGTTAAATTTGACTTTCAGATAAGCAATAGTTTTGCTTGGTTTTTAGTATAACTATACCCCAATTATTGTATGTTTCTCTCTAGGTGTGTGTTTTTCAATTTCTTTAAGCTTAATTTATCCACCTGCAATAGTAGAGCAATCACTTGGACCTTAGGGAGTTGTGAAGATGAGAATGAGGCGTCATAAAGTACCTAGCACTGTGTCTGCCACCAAGTAGGTTATAAGTAATCAGTTGATTTTGAACGTTTGAAATATGAGATCCCTTAAGCAAGTGAAGTTATTCTTTCCAAATTATTGACTTTCCAAAGTCAAATTTACTTCTAGCTATTAGCCTATTAGTAGCCAACAACCATTCTGTGATTGTGGGCAATTTAAGATCTAGACACTGAGTTCTAAAATTAAAGTATTTGAGGGGGGCGCCTGCATGGCTCAGTCAGTTAAGCATCCACCTCTTGATTTCAGCCCAGGTCATGATTTCAAGGTACTGAGATCAAGCCCCCTGTTGGGCTCCATGCTAGGCATGGAGCCTGCTTAAGATTTTCTCTCTCCGTTTTCCTCTGACCCTCCCCTGCTAGCACATATGCTCTCTCTCTCTCTCTCTCCAAAAAAATAAAAATAAAAGTAAATAATATTATTTTGATATCACATTATTTAAACTCTATATGGATAAGAAAGAGTCAGAAATCAAATAAGCCTACAGCCAAGGTTAGTACATAAATCTCTTAAATATCCATTAAGAGTTCTTTGCAATGCGGCAGCTTGTCTTACAGGAAATATTGCTGAAAAACAGTTAATTCAGTAGATTTATTCAAGGATACACACATACATACACACACACAGTGTTGGGTAGACCCAACAAAATTCCCAACCTCCTTTTGTAACTTGAATAACATTTTGTTCTATCATGCAGATACAGCCTGTGATATTTGCCACAACCTGTGGTATTTACCTAACTACAGTTGGTTTAATAAACACTAGTATTTTTAATCATTGCTAATAAAATATCCTTTTCAAGTATATGTCTTTGTCAGCAACCGCCGTCATCAAGAATGTGAAAATGTGATACATTTTGTATACCTCTTCAGCAAACTTTTAAGTACCATTGACTTCACACCTTGGTTGTAAAAAATAACTTATAGCACTGACCTAATTTCTTGTTGATAATTTATTTTTATCAAACAAATGCTAAGATCTTTTCTAATCAATGATGAGCATCTCACTTTTGCTAACACTGAGCTCTTCAACAGGCACTTTGCAAAGTGAGGCTCATTTGCATTCAACTACACATCACTTTGCAAGGTGTAATTTGTGTTTCTGATCATAAGTATAATTTTCCATTAACTCTGTTGCAACATAGAACACAAGTACTTATATTACTTTAACTCTAATCTATTATTTTTAATATATGACATAATTTTAAGATCAATCCAAATTTCTGTCTCAGGCTTGTGAGCTGTTATTTTTACAGGCATTCAATTCTACTGTTTACTAGCTGAAAAGTTAAAATAATCTATTGTCAAATCAGAGAGACCCCTGTGTATAGCTCGGTACTGACACTTACAAAATGTATCCCATTAGGGCAGCAACTTAAATACTCTGGACTTAAGATTTTTGATTTGTAGGAGCGCCTGGGTAGCTTAGTCGGTTGAGCGTCCGACTTTCGCTTAGGTCATGATCTCGCGGTTCGTAGGTTCCGGCCCCGCGTCGGACTCTGTGCTGACTGCCAGCTCAGAGCCTGGAGCCTGTTTCGGAGTCTGTGACTGCCTCTCTATCTGACCCTCCCCTGCTCATGCTGTCTCTCTCTCTCTCTCTCCTAGAAATAAAAAAAAAAAACATTTAAAAAAAAGATTTTTGATTTGTAAAATGAGTTCACTAACAGCACTAATAGCATAAGGATGTGAGGATTAAATGAAACAATGCCTGAAAAGTAATTTACCTAGTGATGGACACATAGAAAATACTAAACACAATCAATATTTTCTCTTTTTTTTTCAGTTATCATATTGTACTTTAAATTTTTCTCTTAATTTCTTGATTATTCCATCATTACTTTTATTTTCACATTTTGTATTAGAAAAGATTAAAAAAAATTTACATGAATCTTGGAAGAGCATTAAAGGACTTTGGGAGAGGAATCAGGTAGTAGACCTCCCTCAGTGGAGGAAAGCTCATGGAGGAAAAGTGTAATGATCCTCTCCCAGAATTGTACCATTTTTTGACATCTTTATGGCATACTTACTAACAATTGATGAACTGATGTATCTCTGTTTACATGTGATTAGAAATTTAAAAAAATGGGTTGACCTAGGTGTGATGACACTTGGTAGTTTGGTTCTAGAGCCCATAGTTGTACCATCACTGAGTATCAAAAAGGATGGCTATTTCAGGCTGGCATTAGTCATTAGGATAGACAAAAAGAAAGCACAGAAACTCTCTTATGAAGAAATGTGATTTCAATTTTAGAAGAAATCGAAGTGGACTTCAAAGAAGGTACTTGACTTGGAAATATAATTAATTGAGGTTACTTTGAGGTGCACGAATCTGGAAGAAACTTGCTGTTAGGGTCATGAATCTTGATAATTAATACTCTCTATTGAAGAAAAAAACCTTGTCACAATGAAAGCAGGCTAGACTCAATATTTTGTCATGTCTGTAGTAGACAAGATTTGAGAATACATTTCAGAAAGAACTGTTTTCCATTTTTTCCTGCTTTCCATCCATTACAACATATATGACTTAGGCAATTAAATTTTTTAAAACAAAAATAAAAAGGTTGTTGGTAAAAATTGATATGAATATACATCTATTTTAAGTAGGAAAACTTAAAAGTTACTATTACTACTCTGATGTAAGATTATGAATGGGAGCCTTAGGAGCACTGACACTGAAACTAGACTGAGTTTTAACTCTGTGCCACCATTTAGCATCTGTGTGACTTTGACTGGTTGATTCTCTGTATCTCGGTTTCATCATCTGTAACATGGGAATAATAATGTTATCTGCTGCATATTTGTGCTAATAGGATGAAGTGAGTTAATACATATAATTAGCTTAGAACTGAACCCAAGTACACTGTAATTATTTTATGTTAGCTATTATATCACTGACTGAAATGGTGCAAACCTTTCCTTATATTACCATTTTTTAAATTTAATGCCTTGATATGGTATATACTATGTATTTAAGCTCCTCCAATATGTTATTTATTCCTATGACTAGAGCAGAGAACATGGCAGACAGATGTTTAGGATGTGTTTGGATTAGTAAAGAGTGATTTTTTTTTTAAGTTTTAATGTTTATTTATTTTTGAGAGAGAGAGAGAGAGAGGGAGAGAGAGAGAGAGAGAGAGAGACATGGGGCACAAGCTGGAGAGGAGCAGAGAGAGCCACAGAATCTTAAGCAGGATCCATGCTCTTAGCTGTCAGCACAGAGCCAGACATAGGGCTTGAACCCACAATAGTGAGATCATGACCTGAGATGAAGTTGGATGCTTAACTGACTGAGCCACCCAGGCACCCCCTTTTTAAAAAAACATTTTTTTAAAAATAAAGAACCATTTGAATGGTTATAATTTGAATCATATCTAGTAAAGAAAACATATTTTTTAATATTATGTGCTTCTTGCATTTAATTCTATTAATGACAAAACAGTCCATTTTTTTGAGATTGGTAAGGTTCATCAAAATGAATCTCTTCTTTTGGTTTGCTGAGTAGGTCTCAAGAATTGGAAATAGGTTTAAAATATGTGGCTGACAAATTTTGAGCCATGTCATCATGATGACCAAGCTAAGCATTGTGTCACTCTGATGAAGATGGCAGAGGAGGTCCCAGGAGGGTGGAAAGAAAAGGTCTATGCTGAGATGTTCAAATAACCCCAATTATCATTGAAACTGATTTGAGGCCAAATTTACTCCAAAAATGCAGCATGCAGTTTTTAAATAGTCATACAAATAATCCATTTACATATAGTGACCTTTCTGATGGAAATCATATTTAAAATCTGCAACAAAAACATGTCCTTTCTTGTCCTTTTATAGCTTAATTTGCAGATGAAGAGTAACATACATTTAAAAAGTTGGTGCCTCCACCCTGTTATCCTACTATTTGCAAATAATAATAAAATTTATTATCATGGCAATATTTATCAGGCAGTTACTGTGTGCTAAATGCTATACTAAATCTCACCTGTTATTAGTCATTTAAATTTCCCAATAATGCTATCAAGTGTGCATCTTTTTATTATCTTTAGTTATTATTTTTAGGAAACTATGGCTTAAATTAATTACTTGCCCAAGGTTATTCAGCTAATAATTGGCAGACAAAGATTAAAACTAGGTCTTGAAGGGCACCTGGGAGGCTCAGTTGGTTAAGTGGCTGACTTCGGCTCAGGTCGTGATCTCAGGGCTCGTGAGTTCGAGCCCCACGTTGCCTCTGTGCTGACAGCTCAGAGCTTGGAGCCTACTTCAGATCCTGTGTCTCCCTCTCTCTCTCTGCTCCTCCCCTGCTCATCCTCTGTCTCTCTGTCTCTCAAAAATAAAAAAATGTTAAAAAATTTTTTAAAAAATAAAACCAGGTCTTGACTCTCAACTTCTCTGTAATACTACCTAGAAATGGTGTGAAAGGCAGTGAATGTTGGCCCAGAGCTCAAGGACCATCTAGTATTTCCAGAGTATGGGATGGGTCAGCTCTGACCATATAAAATAGTTTTAAATGGTTTGTGAAATTAGTATCAAATGACTTTAAAGATGAGGAAGTTACTCCTTGTTCAATTCTTCCTCAACCAAAGTTATCCTCAGGGAAAGGATTAGTTTGTGATCATTGCTTTAACTCCCTTGAACATGAGATAATTTTAATTTTTTAGAGTGGTCCTTATAATTCATGGTCTTTAGCATCAGATAACCAATAGTGTCTGGATAGAATCAAGTAATATTATTTTGTTTAGTTTGCTGTCAGTGTATTTCCTATCAATAGAAAAAAAATTATTTGTATGACTGATATAAAATAAAATTCACTTACATAAGTAAAGGAATAGTGAAAGTTACATTTGGGTATAGCAATATTGTAATAAAAGTATGGAGATGTGTAAAACTTGGGAAACCCTGTGTTTCAAATATTTGTTTGGAGTCCTTCACCTGAGAGTTTAAATTATGCCACTCAGTCCAATACCCACCTCCCACCCCCTGCCACACTGCCCTATCATTGTGTTCTATTCTATAAACCTCAAAAAGTCATTAATGTCTTGGTATTTACACATGAAAAATGGAATATGAGAATACAGATCTTACAGGTCTTATTAAATGTCTAAACATATGTGTAATGCCTAGCTCACATTAACTTAAAAAAATTATTCAGTATTTTTTCTTACCACATCTCCCTTCCTTCCTTTCTTCTTTCCTTTCTTCCTTCTTTTTCTTTCTTTTCTCTTCTTTCCTTCCTTCCTTCCTTTCTCTCTCTCTCTCTCTCTTTTCTTCTCTCCCTCCCTTTCTTCCTTCCTTCCTTCCTTTCTTTGTTCTTTCTTCCACCTGTCAGTCTGAATATAAACTGGTCATATATAACCTGAATGCTGAACCATAAAACTAATCAGAATGTGACAGCCTTATCATCAAATATAATAAAGGTCAAGAAATTAAAGTTTTTTTATAGATATTTTTATAAGAGATATTCTGGAATTCACTGGAAAAAAATGAATGTTGATGTGCTATTGTTTTATGTTATTCATAACAGCAAGTAGCAGAGTAGTTTTCCTCATTTGCTTCTGATGGGATGAAATCTCATTGTATGGGAGCAAATGTTTCAATTCCACAGGACTCTAAAATTAATATCAAGTTTTTTTTTCTGGTTACAGGGACTTTGCACGTGAATATTTATTTGCCTGGAACAGGCACCACCTAGACTTTCTTTTCTTTTACTTTACATTAGTGCTTCTTATTGTACTTATGAATTACTTCATATCTGGAGACTTTGTTTATTCTTATTATTTTTTAAATATTTATTTTTGAGAGGGAGAGAGATAGAGGGAACACGTGGGGAAGGGGCAGATAGAGAGGGAGATACAGAATCTGAAACAGACTCCAGGCTCAGAGCTGTCAGCATAGAGCCCGGCATGGGGCTCGGACTCACAAACCACAAGGTCATGACCTGAGCTGACATCGGATGCCCGACTGACTGAGCCACCCAGGTGCACCTGAAGACTTTGTTTAAAAGCAAATTCTGATTCAGTAAGTCTGGAATGCACCATGGGATTCTGTATTTCACAAAAACTTCTAAATAATGTTGCCGCTGATCCATAGACCATATTTTGGTAGGCATGCATTATATAACCTCCTTAGAAAGACCTTCCATGCCCTTTCCATTTAAAGTAGTTCTCTTCAGGGTGCCTGGGTGGCTAAGTTCAATAAACATCTGAGTCTTGATTTCAGCTTAGGTCGTGATCTCATGGGTCATAAGATTTAGCTCTGCATTAGGCTCTCCACTGAGAGTGGAGTCTGCTTAAGATTCTGTCTCTCTCTTTCTACTCCTCCCCTGCATGCTTTCTCTCTCACAAAGAAAAAAATAAATAAAAGTAGTTCTCTTCCTAATGTTATTATTTTGCTTGTTTACTTTCTGCTGGTCTATCATCTCTAGATTATAAACTTGACAAGGTCAGTGATCATGTTATGTTGCTTACAAAATCTCTAGTGCCTGGCATCTAGTAGATGCCCAATAAACAGATGAAGAAATAAATGAACAACTACTTCTAGACTGTTTTGGTGTGTTCCAGCACCTAGATTAGCAGTTCTCAAGCTTTAGCATACATCAGGAACTTGGAGGGACTTGTTAAAATGCAGACTGCTGAACTCCCCTATGCAAAGCTTCTGACTCAGTAGGTCTAGAGCAGAGCCTGAGAATTTGCAATTCTAAATTCCCAGGTGTGGCTGATGTGGCTGGTCCACAAACTGTATTTCAACAACTGGCTTGTAATGAAAGATATAGCTTAATAGTAATCAATCTTAAAAGATTATGCTGAAATGCTGATTCTGTCTCTGAGGAAATATTCAAGCCATCTAATTTCCCTGCTTATGTGACACTTACGATGCAGTTTTCAGGATTCACCTAACATTTGTAGTATGGACTTCATAAGCATGTAATTATTATTTATTTCATTTCTCATATATGTAGATAGATACACATATACACAGTATATGGCCTTAAGAAAAGAAAGGGAAGAAGAGCTGTCCCTGCATCAGATCTCCTTATGGATTGTAGTCATGCCAGACTCCTTTTAAGTCTCCTGTCATGTCCTTTGCACACTGCCTCTTCCTGACATTTTGCAAGCATCCAGGCTGGCCCTTGAGATCGTTCACTCTGTTTGACTCGCCTAGTTGGTGTCCTTCACAATAGCTCAGAGCCAGGCAGAACTTTTTTTTTTCCTTTCTTGTTCTTTCTCTCTCCTTTCTTCAGCATTCAAAGCCTTACGTTCTTGCTCAAATTATGTTCTTTTACTTTCCTCTTTGTAGTGATGAAGCATCAGTGGAAAATGAAGGAGACTGAATAATTGCTGCATAAGCTTTCTGGTGCATGGGAAAACATTGAAGTCGTTACTGTAAAGTGTATTGTGAATTTTAAGAAGGACTGTATGATATCTCATTCTTTCTTTAATTATCTCTAGCCAATAATAACATGGGTAATGAGAATTGTAATTTTGGCCACAGGCAACATATTAATATGAGCTCATATTTTCATTTAAATATTGATTAATAAAAGGTATTTTAAAGAGACACTAAGTATTGATGCACTATAAAAAAGTTAATATCAGCAAGCATGTTTTTAAGATGTATATTTTAATAGGTGCCAAATTAAAGTTTGATTTGAAGCTGTCAGAAACATCTTTCTGAGTAAAGATAATTTAAGTAAATTCAACAAAATGCATTATCCCCCCCTCCCCAAATGCAGGCCCAATGAAGATAACATTATTTTTATTTGTAAAGTTAAAGCCGAAGCATTAATGTTCAATTTCCATTGTAGTATTTTTTTTCTTGGAAGTCTCCCTCCACATAAAGATCAGATAAAGTTGTGATGAAAATTATTGCTTAAGTTACATGTGAAAGAGTTGGAGAATTATCATTTGAATAAGAAATACGTTATGATTCTAACTCTGTTCGCTGACCCATATTTCATTTTGTCTAAGTTTTACCATATATTCTACAATTTCCTAAGCTATCATCTGGTTAGCTTTGTAGAAAGTAATGCCTTTATAGAGGTGCCTGAGTGGCTCAGACGGTTAAGCATCTGACTTTGGCTCTTGTCATGATCTCACAGGATCTCATAGTTTGTGGGTTCAAGCCCCGTGTCAGGCTCTGTGCTGACAGCTCGCTCAGAGCCTGGAGCCTGCTTCAGATTCTGTATCTCGTTCTCTCTCTGACCCTCTCCTGCTCACCCGGTCTCTCTCTCTCACACAAATAAATAAAAACATTTTAAAAAAAGAAAATAATGCCTTTATAGATTGGGATACTTGATTTTTAAGATTTAGGATATATAATGTCAGCATGAGAAAATAAAAGAGACATATCTTTGGCTTTTAATATTTAGCATCTTTTTGGAAAAATTTCACTGCTCTGAAGTAGCCAGATATGAAAGCAAATGTGAAGTGAGAGTCATAGGTCTTCTGTATTATCACAGGGTTTATTTGAGCTAATTACAGCATAAATGCCACCTTGGTTTTCAGTGATTCATTTGCTGGACCGTTCTTCAAGCAGGCGGGAGAATGCTGCTAGAGACATTTTCAGCAGTACTGGGACTCTTTAATTAAACTCTGGTTGATGTTCCAGAACCTCTCTTTAGAGCCTGGAGAAATAATAATACTTATTTACAGACACCTTTTACCCTAAGGCTTTCAGGTCTCCTTACTATAATCAGTATACCAGACTGTGTTAAAAAGGAAAAGCAAACATTCTGTTTGAATTGACAGCAAGTGCATATGTTTTTGTGTGAATGGGAATTTTGTGTTTAAATATTCCAGATTCCATTCTGTATTTAATACTCATCAAAATAATCCAATCTATGAAGAGACAGTGAAGGAAAAAAAATTAAGACCCTTTTTATTCTTGATGACCTTTCACTCCAGCTCCCTTCATATGACTACGTACTTATAAATCTGATTAGGTAAACTAGCAGTGTCCTCAGGAAAATCCACAGACGGAATCTGTTTGCATATTTAACTATTTATATACAACTGTGTTTTCTGTCTCTTTTTTCCTACACCTTAAACTTATTCCAGAAATATTTAAGGTGGTGGCATATACTGAAGAATGAATACTTTATTTGTTTGTTTAAATTTTATTTATTTATTTTGAGAGAGAGCAAGGGAAGAGGCAGAGAGGAGAGAGAACCCCAACTGATCGTGACGCTTGATGTCACAAATTAAACCATGAGATCATGACCTGAGCTGAGATCAAGAGTCTGATGCTTAACTGACTGAGCCACCCAGGTGCCCCAAGAATGAATCCATTTAACAACATGCTAAAAAAGGAGGCATTCAAAAATAAAGATATAGAAATAACACAGAACCATGTGTTAAGATTTTATATGAAATACATGCAATGTAATTGATGCAGGCAGGTTGGGTCCAGGGACCCAGAGTGGGTCCCATAGGACCAGCCAAGAGGGTCCTTGGCTTCGCGCGGGATGGAAATCAAATATGAGTTGGAGAAAGTGAAAACAGAGTTTATTAAATAGTTTAAGTGACAGGTAGAGAATAGCAGATGGAGTATTGGAGAGACTCAGAAAGGAAGGGAGAATGAGTCAAAATTTTCATGGAGTTAGTGGTTTCTATGGGCAAAGAGTCTAAGATACATATTCCTTGAGGAATCCAGGGTAGAGTCTAATCAGAGGCAAGTGTCTAGTGTATACTTGGTGTTATTGCATAAATTACCATCGGAAAGGGGTTTTGATGCTAGGCTCAGTTGAGGTTATTGAAGATAAGATCCTGGAACATTTTTGGCATCTGGCTCTTCTTGGATGTTATTAGGCATTTGGGGGCCTAGGACAAAACTTTGAGAATGATTTACCTTTCTTGCTTCCCCCCTGACGTTTGGACATAGCTTCTTGGCTTATTCAGAAATGGAGACTTAGCTTTCTGACAGGGCAGAGACACAGCCATTCTGAAATGGAGTCCCTTTTGCTGCTCTATCTCATCACCTCATACACACAACTTCACCAAGAATATACATACAGAGAAAAGAAACAAGTAACGAGATATTTGACATCATTAACCATCAGGGAAATGAAAATTAAAGCCATGATGCAATGCCATTTCATACCTCTCAGTATGGCTAAAATAGCCCAAATCAGATACCTGAGAGAATGTGGAGCTACTGGCACCTTCATACATTGGAGGTGGGAATGCCAATGACTCTGAATAACATTTTGGCAATTTCTTCCATAGTTAGGCATACACTGACCTTATGACCCAGCAATTGCTCTCTGAGTACTTATCCTAGAGAAATGAACTTATAGTCATACAAAAAACACATACATGGATGTTTATAGCAGATCTATTTATAATTGGCAAAACCTGGATTTTTTTTTTTTTTTGAGAGAGAGAGCACAAACATGAGTGGGGGAGGGCGAGAGTGAGGGAGACACTGAATCTGAACCAGGCTTCAGGCTCTGAGCTGTCAACAGATCCTGACAAACCTATGAATTGAACTGTCAGCATAGAGCTGGATGTGGGGCTTAAACCCCCAACCGGGAGATCATGACCTGGGCCAAAGTTGGACCCTTAACCAACTGAGCCACCCAGGTGCCCTGTCTTAAAAAGTTTTATAACATATGGTTTTATTTATAAGATTTTCTGGAAAAAAACAAAACTGTAATGATGGGGGATAATTAGTGGTTGCTAGAAGCTAGATTGAAGGAGGCCATTATTGCAAAGAATGGTAGCATGAGGGAGTTTTCTGGGTGATGGGTCTGTTCTGGAATTTGATTATGGTGATGGTTATACAAATATATACTGTGCTTTAAAATGCATAGACATATATACCCAAATGTCAGTTTTATTCCATGGTATATAATAAAAAATAAATTTATAAGACTTGTCACAATTTTGCCTGTGAGTTCTTCATAGGGCAAAGATAATAGTGCCCATAGATAAAATCAAGCCAGCTACTCAGGGTCATATCTATTCCTAATAGGATAATATAAAACATATGTCCAGTATAAGAAAAATGTGTCTTTTAATAACCTGAAGTATATATCAACAAAGAATCATAATTGTGCCTTCTGCATGTCTGATCATCCCTTTCTTGGCTTCTTTATGCCTCTGTTTTTTATATTTGCCTCTAAAGGATAGGTACTCTTAAAGTTGTTTCTTCAATCTTAATTTCTTTTAGTGCAGCATCCTCTCAACAGGGAAATTTCTTTCCATCCAGTAACTTGGGATCTAAAATCTCCTTGCTGAAGATGACTTCCAAATCTGTACCTACAGTTCTAATATCTTTTATATTCATTTACATTTCTCTGTATAATATCTTCTTTTATATAATATAATATAATATAATATAATATAATAATATAATATAATATAATAATCTTCTCTGTATAATATTCAAAAGAAGATATTATAGATCATCTGAAATCTGATTCTTCTTAAATCACTGACCTTAGCAAAGCAACAAATATTGTCTTATTTTACCACCTCTTTATACTCACTCTCAAAAAATTGGTCACTAAACCTAGTTGGTTCTTTCAATATTGCACTTTTTCCATCACAAAGACCTGTATTAAAGCCTTGATTATGGGTACTTTGGAATATTATAATATTCCTTAGTATGGTCTCTCTGATTCCCATCTCTTATACCTGTTTCATTTTTGTACTCTTGCTAGTATTACTTTATGAAATCTCATTCATTCATCCCATCTTGACCAGAAATCTTTTGTTCTCACATAAAAGAGAATCCAGACTTCACGTGGTATTCTTAACCTTCAATAATTTGGATCTCCTTAATTTTTCTAATATCATCTAATACTACAAATACATCCATCATTATCTACTTACATAGAGTCCACCTGTACCCTAGCCACATAATGTGTTTTGTTGTTTCCTGAAACCATCACATTTCTGGTCAACTACATTACTTTGTATGGGCAGTGCCCAGTATATGTATGTCCCCTCTGCCTGTGAGAATTCTGTGTATGCTTCATGTCTCTACTCTTATACCATATCTTTCATGAAGACTTCTCAATCTAGCAATTTGGAATTCATCTTAGTCCCCTTCAAGTTTTCATAGAAGGTTTATTTATTTTGTGTTTCATTATGCATGCAAATCTTCTGCTACCGACATCATAACCTCCTTTTTAATTTAATTATTTTATATTGTTTTATTTTATTTATTTTATTTTATTTATTTCTTTGAGGGAGAGAAAAAGAGAGAGAGAGAATAAGCAGGGGAGGAATAGGGAGAGAGAGAATCTTAAGCAGACTCCACACCCAGTGCAGAGCCTGACCTGGGGCTCTGTCTCACAACTGTGAGATCATGAACCAAAACCAAAAATGTCAGAGACACTTAACCAACTCAGACACCCAGGCACCCTTGAAATCATAACCTTCTTAAAAGAAGCAATCATCTATTAATCACACTTCCTTGTTTTAATTCCTTTTTGGAATATACCCAGGTACATATTTAAAAAATAATTTTTTACTTTCTTGTTAGATCTGGAACAATCTGCATTACATATAAGATATACAATAGATGTTTTCTTTATAAATAAATGGATGGATGAATAGCAGACAAATTAAGCAGGCTAAGAAGTGTTGGAAATATTATCCCATACAATTATAGGAAGATTATTATTAGCAATAATGAGTTATTACAAATATCATTCTGCATGAGCAGGCAACGTCAACATTTATTTACTGTGCACCTGCACATACCACCCAAAGCCAAATTATATTTTCATCCTATCATTCACCTGCTCAAATTTCAGTGGCTGCCTGGTGTGTTAAAGATTTAGTTTAAAGTTTTATTTTTTGCATTTATGACATTTTTATTAGCTGTGCTCTTCATCCAATAAAGCAACACACATATCTGAATATATTAATACTGTACTTCTCAATAATCCCTATGGTTCTCTCTCTCTTTTCCCTCCTTTGATCCTTCCTCCTTCCCTCCTTCCCTTTCTTCCTTCTTCCTTCCTGATTTCTTCCTTCCTCCCTTCCTTCCTTCCTTTTTCTTTATTATTCCTCTCTTCCCTGCTTTTCCTCATCATTCACTTTTCCTTCTCACTTCTGTTCTACCTATATCCCTCCCTCCCCATCTCTTTTCCTTCATGTCATTCTTTCTCTTTAACATTTCTTCTTGTTTACTGTGTACTCCATCTTGATCTGAGAAGGTCAAAAACACTATGAAATAGGTACTGCACTTAGGGAGCTCACAGTTCAGAGGCACCTAGGTGGATCAGTCGATTAAGCATCCAACTCTTGGTTTGGGCTCAGGTCATGATCTCTTGGCTTGTGGATTCAAGCCCCACATTGGGCTCTGCACTGATAGTGGCAAGCCTGCTTGGGATTTTCTCTCCCTGTCTCTTTACTTCTCTCTCTCTCTCTCAAATATAACCAAATATTTAAGAAAAAAAAAAGAGCTCACAGTTTAGAGTGACCAGGTCAGTTTTTTGTTTTCTTTTTTTGTTTTATTTATTATTTATTTATTTATTTATTTATTTATTTATTTATATATTTACTATTCTCAGTAAGAATCATCCTTATCCTCATTGTGGTACAAACTACCATTACCTTTATTCAGTCTTTGCCTGACATCTGCATTACTGTCATCCTGACCCCTTTTCATTCATCTTTTTCCAGAATGGTGAAATCTTTCGCAACCATCCTCACAGCAGATGTGAGCTACACTATATTGATACTCTTTAGTTAATTTTTTAAATATTTATTTATTTATTTTTGAAAGAGAGAGAGAGATTGAGAGAGTGAGTGAGAGAGTGAGTGGGGAAGGAATGGAGAAAAGGGGAGACAGGGAACGCCAAGCAGGCTCCCCTACTGTCAGCACAGAGACTGTGACAGAGTTAGATGCTTAACTGACTGAACCACAGAGGTGGCCCTCATTTCTTTAGTTCTTTATAGTTTGCCACCATAGTGTGCTTGAGTTGATTGAGTCACATATGTTTGTCATATGTTACTCAGAGTTATTGGCTAGTTTTTCTACTAGTTCTGATTGTTCCTCGCATGGGTATTCATGGGTGATATGCTTAATCAATCAAACACTCAAGATATTGAAAAGAACTAAGTCAGAATGCAAGAGCTAGAGGGTATTATGCTAAGTGAAATAAGTCAGGCAGAGAAAGACAGATACCATATGTTTTCACTTATATGTGGAACAGAAGAAACTTAACAGAGGACCATAGTGGAGGGGGAGGGGAAACAAATACTAAAGGAGAGGGAGGAAGGCAAACCATAAGAGACTCTTAAATACTGAGAACAAACTGAGAGCTGATGGGTGTGGGGGAGAGGGGAAAATGGGCTTTGAGGAAGGCAATTGTTGGGATGAGCACTGGGTGTTATATGGAAACCAACTTGACAATAAACTATAAAAAAATAAAAAATTAAATTTAAAAAAGAAGACAAGAAAAACCTTTTAGAATAAGAGTTTATTCAGAAGTTTATTTAGATATGTTTGGGATTTTTTATAAAGTAGGATTGTGTACAATAAACTTGGGAAATATAACATCAGATGTCACTACTGTTTATGGGTATAGGATTTGGGGAATTTTATTCTTTTCTTTGCACACTTCTATATTGCACAGCTAATTTTAAGTGTGTGTATACCATTTTTATTAAAATAAGTAAGTTAATGTTCATAAATTTTAATGATTTGTCATATTGTGTGCTGAAGTACATATGCCAAAATAGAAACTTTTCCTAATCGGTTTTGAATTTCTAAAGACAAACTGCATATCTTTTGCCCTCCAGGGAATACCCTAAGTTATCAATACATATATAGTACAGATATATATGACTGCTTTGTGAAAGATATTTCTCTCTATATTTCACCCTGTTCAGGGACATTATTATTCATTGTTTAACAATAGAGGGCAGTAGAATAATGGTTAATAGAATTTATTTTAGACAAAACTAACCAAATTCCTCATTCTAACCTCTAGAAAAATAATCAAAATAGGTCTAACATGTTTATAAAAGAAGAAATGTCAGCGTCATGATTTTTGCCTTTAATTTTCCAAAATGCACATTTACTGTGAGAGAGGAAAAGTCATTTTGGAGATGTTCAGAATCAAGCACTTTTTCTTTGACCTTATGTTAACTTTCCAGGGCTTTGAAGTTTCCATCAGGGCATTCATAAGCAATATTTACATTTTCCATTGATCTTGTCATATAAGGTGTGTCTATTCACAAACAAATTTAAAGGAAAAGAAAACCATCAGTTTAATATAGCTTCTAAGTACTTAATATTTGTTGGCAAAATAACACCTTACATGACTGAATTAAACTGTTTGTGTTCAAATGTGCTTGCTCATGTAGGTTATGTAAAACTCAACTACTGCCCGTTAAGTGTCCTCAAGTGTGAGACTGACAGAGTGCAGCCCTGGGAAATTCTGATTAAAGAGGCCCCTCTCAGTGCCATGCCAAGCCATGCTGGAGCCTAAGGCAAAAGAAAAAATCAGTATTATGATCCTGTCTTTATTCAAAATTCTGATGTTTTCTTTATCATGGACTTTTAATATTACTTTTGATTTAAAAATTCATTAAAATATTATTTATCTTGATTTCTTCTTCTTCTTCTTCTTCTTCTTCTTCTTCTTCTTCTTCTTCTTCTTCTTTTCCTCCTCCTCCTCCTCCTCCTCCTCCTCTCTTCCTCCTCCTCCTTCTTTCTTCTTCTCTTTCTTCTCCTTCTCCTTCTTGTTCTCCTTCTATTTCTACTTCTACTTCTTCTTCTGGCACAGCTTAAATGTCTCTCAGGTGAGTACTTCACTCCCTTAATCCAAAATCCTAGCCCTAGTAGCTACTCAAACCCCAAGATATTTTTGAGTCACAGCAGCATAAAAAAATTGAGATAAGGTGGCATAATAGAAAGGGAAATAAAAGTTAAATTCAGGATGTATGAGTGGCTTCGTCTTTTAAGAATCTACCTCTTGATTTTGACTCAGGTCATGATCTCATGGTTTGTGAATGTGAGCCCTGCTTCAGGCTCTGCACTGACAATGGCTGCTTGGGATTCTCTCTCTCTGTGTCTTTGTTCTTCTCCCTCTTGTTCTCTCTCTCTCCCAAAATAAATATATAAACTTTAGATAAAAAGGTGAATTCAATCCTCAGAAAGACTGTTATCAACAGAGTATCCTGCTGTGCAGAATTCTTAATCTGATATACAATAAAATATATCTCAATAAATTATGCTTCAAGCCTATTTGGTAGTCAGTTCTCTCTTGCAAGAACAAGTATGAACTTTTACTTTAATCATATATTTCTCTATATCTGTATTATAAAATGTACTGGTTTAATTTCTTATTTCAGGGAGAAAAACAAACTAAAGGTAATCATGTTGGATCTAAACAATATTCAGTTCATGCCTGTGTTTAGTCATCTCTCCTCTTCAGAACCTGGATTGTCATCTCGGACTAAAAAAATCCTAAGAAAATTGATATTAGTGCCAATAACACTTGATGTTCTTGAAAAACTCTAACTTACTTAACCTCAAGCAATCTGGTGTGTCATCTGATTTTCCCATAAGTCTTAGAGCAAAATAGAATGGAAGGAAGAAAGATGAAAGGATTGAATAAAGAAAGAAGGAAAGGAAGAAAGTTAGTTAGTTAGTTGGTTGGTTAGTTAGTTACTTAGTTAGTGATTTAAAATAGACTTAGCCAGCAAATCCAGTGGAGTGAATTCTAGTCACCCTAGTTTTGGACTTAACAGATGCCCCTTAGACATTTGGGTTCTTTCCATGCTTTGACTATTGTTGATAATACTGCTATAAACATTGAGTTGCATGTGCCCCTTAGAATCAGTATTTTTGTATCCTTTGCATAAATACCTAATAGTGCAATTTCTGGGTTGTAGGATAGTTCTAGGGTTCCCCTTCCTCTGCATCCTTGCCAACACCTGTTGTTTCCTGAGCTGTTAATTTTAACCATTCTGACAGGTGTGAGCTGGTATCTCATTGTGGTTTTGATTTGTATTTTCCTGAAGGTGAGTGATGTTGAACATTTTTTCATGTGTCTGTTAGCCATTTGTTTGTCTTCTTTGGAGAAATGTCTGTTCATGTCTTCTGTCCATTTCTTAACTGAGTTAACTGAGTTATTTAATTTGGGGTGTTGAGTTTGATAAATTCTTTTTTTTAAATATTTTATTTATTTCTGAGAGAGAGAGACACACAGCATGAGCAGGGGAGGGTCAGAGAGAAAGAGAGAGACACAGAATCTGAGGCAGGCTCCAGGCTCTGAGCTAGCTGTCAGCACAGAGCCCGGCGTGAGGCTCAAACCCACGAATCATGAGATAATGACCTGAGCCGAAGTCGGACACTTAACTGACTGAGCCACCCAGGTGCCCCGATAAATTCTTTATAGATTTTGGATAGTAGACCTTTATCTTATATGTCATTTGCAAAGATATTCTCCCATTCCATAGGTTGCCTTTCAGTTTTATTGATGGTTTCCTTGGCTGTGCAGAAGCTTTTTATCCTCATTCCTAATAGCTCATTTTTGCTTTTGTTTCCCTTGCCTCTGGTGACAAGACTTAGAAGGTGCTTTAGGTGAGGTCAAGGAGGTTGCTTCCTGTGGTCTCCTCTAGGAATTTGATGATTTCTTTTCCATTTGTAAATTTATTTTTGTGTATGGCATAAGAAAGTGGTCCAGTTTCATTCTTCTGCATGTTGTCATCCAGTTTTCCCAGTACCATTATTTGAAGAGACTATTTTTTTTCCATTGGATATTCTTTCCTATTTTGTCAAAGATTAGTTGACCATATAGTTGTGGGTCCATTTCTAGGTTTTCTATTCTGTTCCATTGCTCTAAGTGTGTGTGTTTGTGTCAGTATCATACTGACTTGATGATTAAAACTTTGAATTACTGCTTGAAATCCAGAATTTTGATGCCTCCAGCTTTGGTTTTCTCTTTCAATGTTACTTTGACTATTTGGGGCCTTTTGTGGTTTCATACAAATTTTAAAATTGTTTATTCTAGCTCTGTGAAGAATCCTGGTGTTATTTTGATAGGGATTGCACTGAATGTGTAGATTCCTTTGGGTAGTATAGGCATTTTAACAATCTTTGTTCTTCTAATCCATGAGCCTGGTATGTTTTTCCATATCTTTGTGTTGTCTTTAGTTTTGTTTTTTATAAGTGTTTTATAGTTTTCAGAACCTTTACCTCTTTGATTAGGTTTATTCCTAGGTATCTTATGGGTTTTGGTGCAATTGTAGGTGGGATTGATTTCTTGATTTCTCTTTCTACTAATTCATTATTGGTGTGTAGAAATGCAAAAAGAATTCTATACATTGTTTTTATATCCTGCGACTTTGGAATTCATATATTTGTTCTAGCAATTTTTTCATGGAGTATTTTAGGTTTTCTACACAGAGTATCATGTCATCTACAAAGAGTGAAAATTTGACTTCTTTCTTGCTCATTTGTATGCCTTTTATTTCTATTTGTTGTCTGATTGCTGAAGCAAAATGTCCATTGACTGATGCATGGATTATGAAGATGTGGTAATAGGGGAGCCTGGGTGGCTTAGTAGGTTAAGCGTCTGACTCTTGGTTTCAGTTCAGGTCATGATCTCACAGTTTGTGAGTTTGAATCCCCCATTGGGATCTGTGCTAACAGCACAGAGCCTGCTCTGGATTCTCTCCCTCTCTCTCTGCCCTTCCCCTGCCCCCTCTCTTTTTTTCTCTCAAAATAGGTAAATAAACTTAAGAAGAAAGAAGATGTGATATATGTACATACAATGCAGTATTACTCAGCCATCAGAAAGAATGAAATCTTGCCTTTGAAATGATGTAGACGAAATTAGAATGTATTATGTTAAGTAAAATAAGCCTTTCAGAGAAAGACAAATACCACATGATTTCACTCATGTGAAATTTAAGAAACAAAACAGATAAACATAGGGGGAGGGAAGGAAAAATAAAATAAGATAAAAACAGAGAGGAAGGCAAACAGTAAGAGACTCTTTCTTACATTTTTTTAATGTTTTATTTATTTCTGAGAGAGAGAGCGCGAGCGAGCAGGGGAGGGTCAGAGAGAGAGGGAGACACAGAATCTGAAACAGACTCCAGGCTCTGAGCTGGCAGTCAGCACAGGGCCCAATGCGGGGCTACACACTGAGGATTGCTGGAAGGAAGGTGGAGGGGATGGGCTAAACGGGTGATGGGCATTAAACAGGGCACTCGTTGTGATGAACACTGTGCGCTAAGTGTAAATGAGGAATCACTAAATTCTACTTCTGAAACCAATATTACACTATTTGTTAACTAGCTTGAATCAAAAGAAAATTTGGAAGAAAAAAAAACAAAAAACAAACCCCAAAACCAGATGACCCTTAGGAGTTTGAATTACACACCATTGAAAAAACCATTTTATCAATGAGCTGACAGAAAATTAATTCTACAGTAAAATAAGTTGTGCAATTTCTGTATTCCCTAGTTGGGGAATCATATTACAGGCTCAGAAAAGTCTGGCAGTTTTTCCCTGGAGGACTAACCTGCGTTTCCCATTCATGTTTGACACCAAAAGTAACTTTTCTTTTACAATATAACCCTAGCACAAATATTTCATAGAATTAGTATTCTGAGAAATTCAGTTTGGGAAATGTTGATTTTTATTCAGAATGTAGAGACCTCAATTATACCTTGATTCAGGTTTGGGGATGGTTCAGAATAATATTATAAACCATAATAATAATAATAAACACATTAAGTAACATTTGTAGAATATTGAATTTTTCTCTCAGGTGGCATATTTAGAGAACAGAAATCTTAACCGACTTCCTCTTTCCTCCCCTTATGCCATTCTTTTCTTTTGTCAAAGTATTAATGTTAAAAACATTTGCACATCACAAGTTAGTATATATTTCACTTATATACCAAAATATGAATATGCAAATTATTCATCATGGGGCCTTGGGCCTAAGTGGGCTTTTCAAAGTTAGTAGGAGTTATTTTCTTTGTGACCTAAATTTGCACTGATCTGTACCACTCTGTCTTAAGTCTGACCATTTATATCTTCATATCATACTTGTGCATCTCTTATCTCACAAGATGAATAGTTCTATGAAAGCAAGAAGTTTCTGTTTCACATGCATTGGATTATTACTACTGTATTTCTGTAGCTCATCTTAAGGCCTGATGTAGTGTAGGCCTGCACAACTTACTTATTGAAGAAACATATTTTTGGAAAATTGATTCCTAAAATTTTAGACACTATTCTATCTTTTAAGTGACAATTTTCTTATTCATTAGAGATCCTACTTGCATTTATTCAATTAGAAACCTGTGATGAGAAAGGATGACTCATGACATCTAAAAGTCAGTTTTTTATTTAGTAGAAGGAATTTGTGCAGGAAATTATTCTCTTCTTTTTATTGTTTCCCATATTCTAGGAAGAGATTGGTTTTATATTTTTTGATAAATAAAGGTTGAAGTTATGCATTGTTCTGCTGTTTAAGAATCTTAGAGTATATCCCATATTACAACTGACCAAGAAGGAGATATTCAGATTGTGCCAAAAGGCAGAACCATCCGTTTATATGCCTCAGCTTTTTTTTTTTTTTTTTTTTTGGCCATGAATAATCAAAGGATATCAGGTCAGGGGCACCTGGGTGGCTCAGTCAGTTGAGTGTCTGACTTCAGCTCAGGTCATGATCTCACAGTTTGTGGGTTCAAGCCCCGCATCAGGTTCTGTGCAGACAGCTAAGAGCCTGGAGCCTATTTCAGGTTCTGTGCCTTCCTCTCTCTCTGCCCCTCCCCTACTCATGCTCTGTCTCTCTCTGTTTCAAAAATAAATAAACTATAAAAAATTTTTTTTAAAAAAAAAGGATATCAGGTCATAATGTGATTGCTTTAATATTTCTGTATGTCTTTCAAACATTCAGTAGGATGGCAAAAATATAATGGTTGAGTTGATGGGAACTTCTAGTTGATGAAAATTTCTTCAAGTTTTATCTATAGACACTATCTAGATAGTGTTTTATAGTTTTATCTATAGACACTATCTCTGGACATATGAGGGTGGCCACAAAGGCTCTTGTCAATACAAAAATTGTGGAGGGAAGGTGAGACTATACATACAACACTGCCAGCTACTGACATTTCCCTTTTACAACTCATTATTGCCATTGCTAAGTATCTATTACCTTTGATTATATTCTCTCTTGATTTGAGAAAATAAGCCTTGGGGGTTTTGTATATATATATTTTTTTCTGATAAATGATCTCATGTAAGTAGAGCTTGATTGTGTTAAATAAACACACACACATACACACACACACACACATGCATTTATACACCCACCTATAAAACAAACCATCTCACAATTTCACTTATTGGATGTTAACTTACTTTAAGTATTCATTTCTTGAAAAAAATTCTTAGTTCTATTTCAAGAGGCAGTTCATTTGTGTTTTAAATTATAGGCCAACAATTCTTGCTGGAAAGGAGCAAGAGAGTTATTATAAATAAAAACTGACTCATAAAAATATTGACCCAGCATCTAATAACATTGACCTACTTGCAGTGTGTATTTAATTAAAATAGCATGAGACAGAACAAAATTAACCTCAGAGAATAACCAAAGCAAATGGCTGTAATAAATGCAATAACCTATTACTATTGTTATACATCATTGGAAGATTTTCATCAATATCTTATGAAAGATAATTGCCTAATAAAATTCAGATGTAAAATATTTCCCCATGATTATTTATTTTTTTAATCTCCACGATGAGAGTTGGTTTTTGTTTTTGTTATTTCTTAAGGCTGAACTTTTTTGATGTTTACAAAGGAGATATTTGAATGATTAAATAAATCTACACACACAACGAAGGAAGATGGGTCACTTGAGAAGATATAAAGAATACCCCTTAAATTTAAAAAGAAGGCAGAAAAAGTTGTCTTTAAACTTTCTAACAAGGAAGAATGGAAGATAAGCACAATTGCCATAGAAAATATAGGTGGGTATAACTATTGGGTATGAAACAAACATATTTAACAGCTCAGTTCATTTGCATTCCCTAAGTGTAGCACTGGAATAATTTGACATAGCTTTAACATTACATCAACAGGGGCGCCTGAGTGGCTCAGTCAGTTGACCGTCCAACTTTGACTCAGGTCATGATCTCACAGTTCGTGGGTTTGAGCCCCACAATGGGCTCTGTGCTGACAGCTAGCTCAGAGCCTGGAGCCTGCTTCAGATTCTGTGTCTCCCTCTCTCTCTGACCCTCCCCGGCACAGGCTGCTTCTCTCTGTTAAAAAAAAAACTAAAAAAATTACACCAACAAAGAGATACTACCAGAATTTAATAAGAGAAAAAGAGAAAAAGGTTATGATAAAAGCTTTTGATGTTGATAAGTTTAGATTCTTTTATTCTGATGGTAGATCATAGCATTCTAGGGCTATTAAACACTATATATTTTTTTCATAGTTCATAGGCAGTTCTGAAACCTCTCCTTAAGAAAAATTCACAAGTAAATAAACTAAAGCATTTATAATATCATGTCTTATTGGTGTGAGAATTGTAAGTTAGTGCTTTTGCTATCATGTAGGTTTTTGCTCTTTTCTAGATGAATATGCGATTACATATTAGAATGCAGAAGGGTAGGCAAGTTGGCCACTTGGTTGTAATTATTATATAAATGGATGACGTTTCACCTTTCAGGACAAAATGCAAAATTGCTAGAAGAAAAGTAACCCTTTAAATGTCTTGAAACAGCTCTTGCACAGTTATTTTAGACCAACTGCAAGCAGGAGAGATGAGTCATCATCTGGAGCTCAGGAGATTGTAGGAGGATTCAAGATCCTCCTTCGCAGAACACACTCAAAACATCCCAAACAGGGAAAATATTACATTTGGAAATGTATTAGTACTATCAAAATATTTCTTTAACTGTATAACAACAGAAGTGACAGTAGTGCTACTTCTGCAGCATTTTAAAATTAAAAGTTTTAAGGTGGTGGTGAGAGGATTAAGAAAACTCTTATTTCAAGAAGAGGTTGCACAGGAGATAGTAATGCCCCAATGTTAGGAAAAGCAACACTGTCTTCCAAAGGGGATTTTGTCTCTCTTTCTACTGAAAACCTAGTCCATAGCATGGTGCCTTGAACGTAGTAAGGACTCAAAAAAAAAAAAGTTTGTTGTTTGACAGCATCAACCTACCTTGACAAAGTCAGATTGTGACCATATTGATCTCATGGATTCTCCTTCATGATATTTTGGTCATGCTTCACATTTCCTAGGGGAAGGCTAAAATATTAGTTGACAAGCTATGACGAGAAGGACTGGATCTAGAGCCTGGACCTGGAGAAATCTGAAGGAGGGAATAATAGTAAAAATGTTTTAGTTTCCAGGCACAACTCCAGGCATTTGTTATTCTCTTCACTTACATTGGGAAATAGATCCCTGAATAAGCTTCACTTGCTCGATGACAATAAAAAGAACAATAATTATTCAAGAACATGATGAGAATTATCCCTGGTTCCAGGGGATAGTATCTAGAAGAAGTTTCTAAATCAAGTGGTATAAAGTACAGACATCTCTTTATGGTTAGCTTCTTGGGCTTTGTTTCTAACTCCAGCTCCTGGGGAAGAAAGCTGAAGAATGCATAGAGTACATGGGAATAACATTTTGGGAATCTTGCCAAAGTTTTGGGGTTACCATGCTTCAGCTTGTCAATTGCTTTTAATTACTTTTTTAAAATAATTGTTTAAAATATCTTATTAAATTAAAAACCCAGCATGTAACTATTTCTCTGTACATGTGATTCAGATGCTTATTATTGAAAGTATTCTACGTATCTTCCTTACATACATTTTGTAATTATTTAGAAAATGTCTTTGCATATTAATCCAATCTTATATATCTAAGTTTGAAAATAGAATTAATGTAAAATGTAGTTTGTGTCATTAAGAAAGGGAGGTTCTTAGCTGTTAATAGAAAGCAAAACCACATAGAAAACAATCTTTCTCAGCTAAAAATATATGATATATTGCCCTTTTTGGTATGATGAGTATTTTTCTTCCATGAGGTTCCAAATCATATTATTTCTTTGACCTCATTAGTTTGCTTTGAGGCTTATTAAATTGAAGACAGGAGTAGACACAACGTTTGCTTTTTAATAAGATCCTAGCAGTTTCCTCATTTGAGTTTTGAATTTACACTCCAGTAGCAAGAATGGAAATCTTTGGTATTGCACATTGGACTCTTCATAGTTTAACAAAATTCACATAACTTAATGAAATTAAAAATATAGATTTTCTCTGTAGTGGATTTTTCATGACCATTGTAAAAGTCTAGAGTAAGCAAAGGGATTTGAAATACTTTATTGTAATGTTTTAGTTTGTTTTAAATTTGAATGAACCAAGGCAAGAATCTTAAAATATCTTTTAAAGTGAGCTCACAATCTTTTCTTTTCTTATGATGTCTTTACCGAGCCTTCCTGTTGGCCCTACATCTGTGTGAGTTTCCAAGGGCTGTCATAACAAATGATCAAAAACCGGGTGGCTTAAACAACAGGAATTTATTTATTCTCTCACAGTTCAGGAACACAGATCTCTAAAATCAAAATGTAGACAGTTACTTCCTTCTGGAGGCTTTGAGTGAGAATCTCTTGAATTCTTTTCTCCTTTCTTTTGGTAGTTGTCTGCCATCCTTGGCAGTGCTTGGGTTGTAGCTGCCTCACTTTGATTTCTGCCACTCTACTGGACTTCTTCCCTGCATCTGCATGTACTATGTGTCCTCTCTTCTCTTCATAAGGACAGCAGTCGCTAAAATGAAGGTTCTTCCTAACCTTACATGCCCTTATCTTAACTAATTACATCTGCTAGCTAAAATGAAGGTTCTTCCTAACCTTACATGCCCTTATCTTAACTAATTACATCTGCAAATAACTTTTTTCTAAATAAGGTCACCTTATGAGGTTCCAGGTGTATGTGAATTTTGAGGGGACACTATTCAACCTTTACATTCTATGTTGTTTTTTCTTCTTTATGATTGAACAAAACTCAGACTCTTTTTTCTGGAGTAGATTTCTTCTTACCACTAAAAAAGTCTAGAGTACATTAAGTATACTGAGCCTTCCTGATGGTATAGGGCCTTGTCTTTGTAAAACATCTTCTGTAGCATCACTGCACAAATCTATCTTATGAATTACCACTCCAAAACAAAATCATTTCCATTTCTTCTTTTTCCTCTAGAATGCAAGCTTTTTGAGGAAAGGGAGTATGCCTTGGCACCACTGAAATCTCAAGTTTTAGGACCTATCTGGCACATAAAAGGCAAACTGTTGACATGGTTAATTTATTCATTCATTTAGTCTTCAATATTTATTGAATGCCTACATGTGCTGGCATAACCAGTATAGTAGATGTGAGAATGTATTTATGTATTTTGAATTATATACCTATTTTGCATCACAGCCCCATTTGAATATTGATTCAACAATTTCCTAGAAAGTATACATATGCATATATGGTTTATCATACAATTCCAGGGTTCATAGAATGCAGAGATTCATTAATTCTTTGTTAAAAATCCCTGGCATTGATCCTATATAAACTATTTATCTTGCTTTCATAATCTCACCCCTATTCAATACTCCCTAGGGTATTGCAAGACTACTCATAGTAATACTTGTTTTATCAATTAGAATACATTTGGCAGTAAATAATAGAGATTTTGAATAATATTGCTTTAAACCAGTTTAGTTTTTTTTCTCACTTAAAATTAATTGTAGATATTGGCAGTTGCTGGCATTTTTTAAAGTTCCTCAATGACTTCATCCAAGATCTAACCCCTGAGTCTATGATCTCCCTTCTTAAGTCAGGGTATTAACTTTGGGTAGTATGACTTTATACAAAGATAGGAAGCAGTGGTTGGCTATGGAAGTAAGGGCCTTATCTTTTTTCCCCTCACATCAGTATGCAAAAATTCTTTCCTGTTAACAACCTAGCAGATTCCCAGTTCTGTTTAATTAGCCAGAAGAGAGAAACATGGAAACCCTTTGGTATAAGCAATGCTGGCAAATTAGTATCTATCCATGACCAGATTACATCGATAACGATTTATTTCCGAGGTTGGCTACATCACCTTGCAGAACATAATTAATATTCTCTTAGCAAAGAAGATAGGTGAAATGGCTGTTGAGTAGATGAATAAGAGTGTCTGCCACACATGCATAAATCTTCAAAGGTTTGAAAGCATTTTCCAAAATATAGTCTAATCTAAACATCATACATGTAGCTCAACAGTCATTTCCCATTTGCTGCTGATGAAACTAAGGCTGAGTAAATATCAACAGATTTGCCTAAAACTTAAAAAGTAAGTGGCTGAGCTGAGATATAATCTTTTAAGCTATTTTATATGTGTACATATTTTTTAGGATGTTCATTCACATGTCAATAAGCATTCAAAAAAGATAATGATCCTTTTAAAAAAACAGTAGTAGAGAAAGGGTAAGGTTAAATCGAACTGAATGCATTTGAATTTTCAGGTCCCTATTGCATGCACAGGGTTGATTCCTCAACATGATAATGAAAAGAAGATAGGTCTAAATTAAGGGTATATTAAGTGAAGTTACAACTGAGTAAAACAAAGCATGAGAATCCCATGCCATTCATTGTCTTAAAGGAAAGATGCCTGGGAGAAATCTGTATTTAAATTCAGAGTTTCTTGTTTTCTCATCCTGAGATTGCAGGAAACAAAATATTCTATTGCCTGAAGATAGGAATAGAAATGCACCTGGTAACTTCTTGTCTAGAGCTGATCCTACCATAAAGTGTTGACCCCTCTGAGCACTTTGGTTATTGGAGAGGTTTAGAAAGATTTGGGGCAGTAGATATTAATATTTCTAAGTATTTTTCAAGAAAAAAATGCGTGTACATCATAGTTGATATTTACTCCTAATCAACAGTCATTGATCCTTTTCTAGTAATCTCATTTGATTTCTCACTGTGGCACCACCATTCTCTCATATTCACTAGACATGGTCTTAGGCCTTCTGAGCCCACCTTCTTATTCCAGGAATTGTCAAGTGAGCCACAGCTGGCCAGTTAACATATTCTATCTCTTAGCCATTAGTATTTAGTTCTGGTTGGCAAACATGAGAGGAAAATAAGATAAATATGACCTTTTGCTAGAGCTAGAAGGAAAGATATACTATTTTTACACCAAGGTTGCTAAATTGATGGAATAAATGAGGCTGAATGATGACTTGGCAATTACTGTAAGTGGAAAAGAAGACAAGAAAGAGGGGCTCTCTTACTTATTGAATATCAGTTATATCACAGGCAGTATGTGAAGTGTTTTACATAGAGTATCTCATGTAATCTTTACACAAATCTTATAAAATCACCATATTTCCTCCATTCTCAGATGGGACTTAAAGAGATTAAGTGATTTGTCTAAGATTACATAGAACCAAAGCATAAATTTGAACTCAGATCTGTGAGATATGGAGACGGGCTACATTTGCCATTTCTGTCCATTCTTAGTATTGATATCTTAAAAGTATATTTATGCACGTGGCACAGTTATCACGATATGCTCAAATAGAATTATGTATAGCACAGTCATCCTATGTTATATTTTAAGACCTATACCAATCCTGATAGAGAATTGTATCTCTGATCAGAGATTCCTTCTGGCCATGACCAAATTGATGACTAATAAATATCTCCCCCTATAGCTTGCTGGGATAAGTGGACATTGCTAGTTGTCCTCCACGGGAAATTAATTGGATAGCATAGTTTATCACAACCACATCTAAGCTGGTGGTACCACTCTTCACTCACTTGCTTAGGACAAAAATTGGGCTTCACCCCAATCATCCCTTTTCTCTCATTGTCCACATCCATTAATAATTATGTCTACTTTGCATCCAAAATATATACTGGATCTATTTTTCCCTGTCTACTCTGTTACCATCCTAGTCATGTCACCATTATCTGGTGAAAATAATGACAACCAATTTTTCCAGGATGATATCTCTGCTTTTTGTTGCTTCATTTAGTCCATTCTCCACAAAGTTGCCTTGATGATCTTTTAAAAATAGAAACCAGCATGTATCACTTCCCTGTTTAAACTGCTTCACATGGCTTCCTACTGCAGTTAAAATAAATCCCTAGCTTATTGCCATGCCTACAAAATTAGTGTCTTCCTTGTACCTACCCCTAAACTTATTCCTTACCATACCCTTCCTTTCTCCTCCACCCTAGCAATCCTACCCCTTGGTTATTGTTTTTGTTGTTAAAGACTTATTTCTTAAGCACATTTAAGAGATTATTTCTACTTAAGGGATTTTGCATTTACTGTTGTGTCTCTTTAGGATCCTCTGCTTGTTTTTACATAGTTGATGTTTACTCATCACTATTTGTCACCTTAAACATCACCCTTTATAAAGGACTTTTCTAAGCATCCTACCTAAAGTAACGCTGTATTGGTCACTTCCCTCCCATTAGCTTGTTTTTAATTTCTTCATAGAACTTGTCACTATTTACAGTGATCTTACTTATGTATTTGTTTACATTTTCTTGTCTTGCTTACCTTCCAGCTACTCAAGCTCCAGTAGACTTAAATCCTCATGAAGTGCAGGAGCTTTATCTGCTTTGTGCTAACAGCATTGTCTGGAATGCAGGATGTGCTCAGTAATACTTACTGAATGAATGAACCAGAGTTGTAATAAAAATTAATGTACCCAGCATGAAAAGTAGACTTAATTCCATTTGTTAATATTTGTTTTTCCTTTTCTGTATTAATTTTTTCTACTTTGGAGGCAAGTGGAAACCAGCCATCTAAAAAAGCCACAAAACCCTGGAGAAAATGTGGTTGGTTGGGAAAAAGGCAATAGATTGACTTACTCATGTATTCTGTCTCCTTGAACCCAAACATCTTATATAAAAGTCAAGGAAGAAAGCTTTTTGTTTGAAAATGAAGTCCCACAGTAGAGATTAGCATGTTATTGACATTTGTACCCCAAATCACTTTCCCAGAAATGAACAACCACCAAGGGTGAAGGACAAAGGGTCGTGTAATTTCCATCAATAGCAGACACCATACTTAATTTTATTCTTGGCTCGAATACACTGGTGAATTTTAAAATAACGCATTCAATAGAAAATATCCCCTGCTCCCAAAAGAGTATATATAGGATAGAAATAAATGTTTCATAAAGTCTAATAGGCTAGACTATATCTTGCTATTTACACAATGCTAAAGCACAATATTTATTTGTTTCTGGATTGCAAAAAAAAAAGAATTTTTTTTGTCAACAAAATGAATTATTAATTATAAATGGGTATCATGTTCATGAAGACAAATGTCTCAAAGTAAATTAAAGATAATTAAAGCTATTGTGAGTAATTATATTACTAATCTGTTTTCTATACAAAATTTACCCCAACTACTCATGGGGTTTTCTGTAGAAATAATATGAAACAAGTAGATACATGGTTATGCCAATGCTGCCCAGAACTTTCAGTGATGACAGATATGATTACTATCTCCAAAATAGTAATCATTAGACACATGTGACAATGGAGCTCTTGAAATGTGGCTAGTGTGACTGCAGAAATGAATTATAAATTTATCTTTAGTTTTAATTTAAATAACCACATGTGACTGGTGGCTTCTATATTGAACAGCAAAGGCAGATACTAATATCCTTAATGAACTAACTATACATAGAGATCTGTAGAGTATGAATTAAACTTTCTAGAGAGATTAGGTGTTTTATTGGCAAAGATAATGAAATTACTTTGTTTTTAATAAAGCATTGGCTCCATTTTTCAAACCATCATTACCTTGGTAGGACATGTGAGATCATTAGGTACACTGAAATGGCAGTAGGGGAGAATTTGAAAGCAGGAGATCTTTTTTTTTTTTTTTTTTTACAAATAGTTTATTGTCAAGTTGGTTTCCATATAACACCCAGTGCTCATCTCCACAAGTGCCCACCTCCATGCCCATCTCCCTCCTCCCCCCCACACCCATCAGTCCTCAGTTTGTTCTCATCATTCAACAGTCTCTCATGGTTTGCCTCTCTCCCTTTCCCCCACCATTTCCCCCCTTCTTCTCCCCCATGGTCCTCTGTTAAGTTCCTCCTAATCCTCCTATACGTGCAAACATATGATATTTGTCCTTCTCAGAAAGCAGGAGATCTTTTTAAGATTAGTGGAGTCATATATGCTAATTTTAGAATCTAACCTCTCACAACACAGCTAATAAATCCCTTAAATTAAGATGTAAAAGCTTAATGTTAATATTGGTTACACAAGCTTTCAGGGACAAACGCTTTAAATTCCTACTGACTCCCTTTACCTCACCCTTATTTACTTCCAGGGATTTCATAATTTTATTGCAAGCAGAATGATTGATATGTGTATGTGTATATACACACACTTCTTTTTGTTATTTCCTTGGTCTGCTTCAATGTTTCTCAAATTTTAGTGTGCAAACAACTTTCTTCACCAGGTGGGGTACACAGAATTGTGTGTACTGTATTTAATAGGTAATTTAAGGGCAATTTTTACATAATTGATTTTGCCTTCTCTGCTGACTTGACTAACTCCTGTGTGACTCATCTACCTCTCTCAGTGTTAATCCTAGCCTTGTTGTTTGAAATTATTTTCCCCCAAGGTTGTGAAACAGATCAATTCAATACTGCTTCAACTATACTTAAAGCATTAAAAAAATATCCTCAGTTATCTGATTTTTCTAAGTATTTTTATGCTCAAAGGCCTAATTACTAAAAGCAGTTTGAAATAACCTAATAAATTTTAAGCATATGAATACTGAGTGATAATATCTATTTCTATCTTTTTTTCATGTTTTCCAGGCCAACAGAAGCTGTACATTTTTAGAGTCTTTTCAAGGCCAACTTATGAAAAAATATTCTTTGAAATTTTAATTACAGAAAAGTGAATGGTCCCTTTTCCAATCTTAGAATTTTCTAGACAGGTTTCTTTTTCAAAAAATTATTTTGAGAGAGGCAGAGAGAGAGAGAGAGGAATACAAGTGGGGGAGAGGCAGAGGGAGATAGCAGAGAGAGAACCTCAAGCAGGCTCTGCACTGACATATTAGTGGATTGTGGCTAGAACTCACAAAGCATGCGATCATGACCCAAGCTGAATGCAAGAAGCAGCATAACTGACTGAACCACCCAAGCACCCCTAGGTAGCTTTCTTAATATCGCCTTACCTGGAAATCATATCAGATAGCTTCAAATTGCCTTAACAATTAATCTGTTCATATAAATTAGTAATACTTAAGTAGCATGCTAGAGATTATTGTACAAGCAAAAAAAAAAAAAAAACAATATTCTCAACACTTAGGTATTAATTGTTTTAAATTTTAGATAGAAAGAGAGAGCCAGCAGGGGAGTGGGCAGAGAGAGAAAGTTTTAAGCATGCTTCATACTCAGTATGGAGCCCAACCTGGGGCTCCATCCCATGACTCTGGGATCATGACCTGACCCGAAATCAAGAGTCTGACACCACCTGATGCCTGAGCCACATAGACACCCCAACATTTAAATATTTTACAATATAGTTGTGGCCACAAGCTACTCATAAGTGAAATCAATATGAATGATTAATGTTTCAGAGTGTGATTTATAAATTGTAATAGTTGTAAATCAACTATTTTACAAATCTACTTGTGTCAAAATATTTAGATGCTTTGTGATTTTTGACAAGCAAATACTTGTAAAACTTTTCACAGAATGGCAATTAAATTTTCATCAACACATAAAATATATTTGGTACTTATGATACACACGTGTGTGCACATTCAGACACACACACACAGACACAGAGAGAGAGAGAGAGAGAAGGAGAAGAATGTGAAACTTGATATCTTTCAGTGGGAATGTTTTATCTATAGTCTTAGAGATGGAAGTTTACCAGGATCCTATACTTAAGAAGAATTATTTGGATGATTCATTAAATGAGAATAGCCTATGTCTTACCATCATTATTAAATCTACAGTAATGTTACAATTCTACATACTTAACAATGCTTGCATTGTTCTTTTGACACAGTCTTAAATTCTGATAGTGTTCTATGAAAATGTGCTCAATATTTAAGAAAAGTAACTATTTCTTAATGTTTTGCATCTATGACTAAACTGTAAGATGGGTAAAAGACATAGTTTCTCATGTTTCTGCTGAATTCTAAGAGTAAGCACATAATACATATTGCGTCTTCCATGCCCATCTTCAAAGGTTTCTATTCCTTAACTACAATTGTACTCATTTCCTAATAAAATTAATTTTGATGTATTAGTGTCTTGGGTAAGGTCCTATTTTTGAATTGCTTCCCAATTGACCTCTGCAAATATTTATTGAAAACCCAGTAAATATCAACCACCTTGTTAGCTATTTACAGATGTTCTTACAGAGTTCATAGTAGAGTAAGGGATGTTAGTTAGCCTTCCATTTATTCTTCTATAGTCTTATTATCTTCTTTACAACTTGATTTATAAAACTACCATAAATATTTCTTGAGCACTTAGTAGAAGCTCAATAAATGTTTATTGAATAAAAGATAACATAATTGTGTGGAGTACTGTGCTGAACATTGTAAAAGATCAACGACTTTGGCTGAGTGTTGAAGTGGAAGTCTGGAACTGCAAAGTATATTAAGAAGAGAAAAATGTCTTTCATGTAATATCAGAAAATATAATTTCTCCTCTCCTCCAAAAATACATAAGAGAAGAGTAAATCTAACTGAATGGAACTTGAATATGGTTTCAAGAATCAAACTTTTACTCAACTGAGAGGCTGTGTGTTTCAGGTTATCATCTTTAGTACCCAGGAATCAGATTGAGCAGAATAATCACATCAACACTCCCTATGTTCTTCTGCCCCAGAAACTATTATGCAGTTAGGTGACCCTCAGCGTAACCCGACTTGTGTGGAATTGCTGCTCTTCAAGACAGATTGAAACTTTACTGCTGGGATAAGTGCACTGTTAGACTGTTCCAAGGGAAATGCTCCTCCAAGGGAAATGCTCCTCCAAGGGAATAAGAGCAGCAATGCCCTCTTCGTTGGTTGGGCTAGTAAGGAAAGATGACTTTATGGTTTTTTAAACATCTTTGGAATTTTTTTAGGCTAGAGAAAAAAATTAGTCCTCAATGAAAAAAGAATGCTGTAGAATACAGGACAGCACATATCAAATACACCCTTTCCTCTCTCTGAGTAATCCCACATTGTTTCATTTGTACAACCCTTACCAATTCGTTAAGAATTTGCATCTACTGACATTGATGAGGACTGTCACTCACCAGGGTACAAGCAGCTCTACATTTAACTGTTTTACTGTGGGCTGGAGAAAGGGAAGACAATGGTACCAACATGGCAAAGGGGATATAAGAGAACATGTGGTATGACTCAGTAAACTAGATTTCACAACACATTAGCTTCAGAAGCAAGCAGATTTCAGGCTATGGAATGGTAACTCATATTGCTCTGATCAAGAAAAATGGTAAATATTTTCTCATGCTGGGAGGAAAATAGAGTTTATCATTTAAAATAGTTAAATCACTTAGGACCATGTTCAGGCCCAGAGCACTTCACTGTGGATAACCTAGACATAAAGAGCATCGTTTCTAAATTAGGGATTGTTGAATTGTCATGGAGTATGAAAATTAAGCATGAATGAGATGCTTCAGCACCATCAAAACCTAAAAATTATTCATAAATGAATATAAGTACATGGAAACTTCAAAAATTACTTTGGGTGAATTTTGCAAGGAATTTGGTTTCTCATGAGTGTGGAAGGGGTTTTGGAGCCCATCAAAATTGGATAGTATGTTCAAGAGCTATTTGGATGTGGAGATATTAGAATAATATAGGAACAATACAGAATAACAATTCTTATCTCCACACTTAACCTGTTGAGTTGCTTTCCTGTGAAGTAGGCTAATCTGGGCTACTTGGGCCACATTGTCTTCTTTGCTTCATTGGTATTTCTAGCTGACAATCATTTTATGCAGATCTGCCACAAATAAATGGTACCACTTCTACTTTTCTGACTCACACCAAGAAACATGAAAACACAAAGAAGAGAATTTTGGTCATAGTGAACAGGAAGACAACAGACACCAGTGTCAATGTTACACAAAGGAGAATTCTCAGCAGAAAGAGTGAGAGCAGGAGAGCATTTACAAGGCTTCTAAACTTATGGGGAATCAACTGAGGTAATAAAAAATTACATCCAGAAAACACCTGGTTTGATAACCAATTCACAGTGGAAGGAAGAAATGTGGCAAGAATAACAAGTAAAAGATAATATTTTGACTTTGTTAAATGATAAGATAAATTTAATATTTAACACATTCCAGATGTCCTCCAAGAATATAATGCTTCATTTTTCAAGTAGCATTTTCAAAAACATTTGAAAATATCTGAAGATATTAAGAAAAAAAGCAACCGTAATACTAAAGAACATACTTCTGCTTCACAAATTTATTGGTTCTTGAGGACCTGCAAGAATTTCTCCTAACAGTCCTAAACTGAGGAATGTTTGCTCTCAACTCTATCCTCTGTGGAGATATTGCTTTTTTCATTTTTTTATCAGCCACTTAATGCTTCTTGGAAAATTAATAAGTATATTTTCCTCAGCTAAAAAATGGATGGGAAATTTACTTACTACTGTAACTTTTGCTATATTTGTACCTGTTACTTATCTCCAGAAAATCTTGATCTTTTGTTTGTTTGGGCTGGAGTCTGGACATGGGTACTTTTAAAAAACTCCTCATAGGTTTTTTTTCCATATTGTATTATGGTTGAGAAACATTGTCTCAGGGGAAAACAATTTTGTTTGGCTTTATAATCCATAAAAGTTTTCAGTGTTGCTGAATTATACCTCTGTATGGTTTAAATTGTCAGAGACATGGTAGAGAGAAATCCCTGAAAGATGAATCTTAAACCATTTGTATATTTGTATAGAAGAATCTTTAAAACCTATAAAACATGATCCGCATTCAGTTCTCAAAGGTCAAATGTCAGAATAGTTTTTAAGTGTATCTGTCTCAATCATTATTACCATGTATTAGCATGAAAAGTTATAGAAACATAAGGTTCACATGAAATATATCTTGATTTGACCATATTAAACAGTCTTTTGTAAGAAATGTTGTTTCCATTTTACAATAGAGGAACTGAACAGAAAACATATTGGCTAGAAGCTAAATAATTCATCTCTTTCGACCCCACTATGATTCATGAACTGCTTTAAGACCTGCTTTGCTGGAGAGAAACCAGCTTCATATTGACATAAACCTATAGGAGAGGCTGATATTGGGAATGAATGCAAAATGTTAATTAGAAAAGCAGATGGGTAATATAAGCAGAGCAGAAATTAAATGTCACAAAGCAAACCTTTCTAAGTTTAGAGACAGAAGCATTTACATTTAATATGACTTCTTCTTCTGATTCTTAAATACTTTCCCTAATCACTTGTCTCTTAATACATGATTGCACTTGACTTTTTAGCACACCTTGGCTGATTAGCAAACTGGCTTCATCAGGAGGAAAACGTGTGTATTTTCCAAAGGAGAGAGGCTGCAAGAGCATCCAAGAAAAAGAAAATATGTTTGCCTTGTTAATTTTCATCATGGAGTGAATGAAAAACAGCATGGACACAATATGGTCAAATTCCTTTGAAGATTCAGCCACTTCACTCCTGCCATGCTCTGCTGGGACTCCAAAGGTATCTTAATGACGTTTTCAATTTATTCTGTTGGGATACTAGCCCTTTATGGAAAAACACTTTGAATGTAGCTCTCTGCTCTAGCATCAGGAATTCTAATCACAGTCAAGGTATATAAAGTTCATGGACTTTGCAGAGAAAGGAAAGCACTATTTCATGAGGAGGAAAATAAATCTCTCTGGAGAATCCCCAAGCAATTTACCAAAGTTTAATAAGCCTTTTGTTGTGTTTTAAATAGGCTCTGCTACTTTATTACTCTTAATCATAAATATACATTAAAATTTATTTAATAGTCACAGGGATGCTCTGAATTAAAGCAAGTTTTGAAGAATAATAGACTGTGAGTTCCTTTACTACACAAAAAATATTAAATTATTACTTCAAGGATCTAAATATTTGCATATAGCATGTAGTCCAGAAATACATTTTCAAAAATTCCATGTTTTTGTAACTACTTTGTTTTGCAAACATTTAGAAGCATTGTATACATAGATTATGTTAGAGAGCTTACAGAGGGTATATTTACATATAGGGAAAGACATACACACACACACACACACACACACACACACACATCATTATACCATAGGGAGGTTTTCACTGTCCTCTAAAGTTCAAGAGAGTTTGTTGTTGTTATTGTTCTTACTGTTTTCCCAATGTTTTAGCAATAAAGTGATCCTATCTTCTGCCATGTTTGAGGCAATAATCTAACAAATAGAAGGAGTGAGTGCATCAGAAATATTACTACAAAAGAAGGTTGCTAACCTTAAATTTGAGTTTATGGTCAAACAGCAAACAGTTATCATTGCTTTCCAACAGTGAACTCTCAGACTGGTATGTGTGGTGGGCCCTATAACATTTCTCTGCCTGAAGATCTATTTTCCCTTTATTGTAGAATATCACAAATTGCTTCATCAAAAATCCCATTAGCCATATGCATCAAGCATGGCTCTTACTGTACTGTGAACTTGGCTGCCCTCTCTATTTATATTAGTAATATCTTGAATCCATCAACCTAATTTGATTTAATTTTCAATTCTCAATTTATATTATGTATTACCTGATACATTGTAGGCAAGTCCAATATAGGATTACTAGTGTTAAAGCAGGTTAGTTAGTCTTTAAAATTGCAAGGAAAATAAATTATGAATGATTTTAATATAAAATAAATTTATATAAGGATACTGGTAAGTTGCAGGTCAGATATCCAATTATAAGTTCTCTCTTTTGCTGCATATTCTTATTATGTGTAATCTTGAGGTGACTTTAAACAAAATACTCCATGCCTGACCAACCAAGAGATGGACATGAACCCCAAGTCTAGGTTTTTCTCCAGAGAAATTGAATTTCAAGAATTTCATAGAAGAATGGCATATATATATATATATATATATATATAGTTGTTGTTGTTTTGCTAATCTGTGAAGAATCTGGGTGAACTGATACTGCTGATTTGTTACTTTAGTTGATGTTCAACTTCAGTTTCTAGGAAAATTACGACATGTGCCACTGAATTGTATCCTTGCTAATCAAGGCCAAGACTGCTTTGGAACAACTGTATTATATATGATAAGTTCCATGATTCATTTAGAAAGCAGCAGCTGCTGAGAATGAAACCAAACCAAAATCTGCTCTAGTGAGGTCAAGTGAAATGGAAGATGATTGTCATAATTTATATGGTTTACATAGAACTTATTTTTTTAATTGTGGGATTTATGATTTCTTTTCTCTGCTTTAATGTGCCACATGGAATATAATAAAGTTTAAGTCACTGTCTTTCTCCAACTGCAGAGGTGGAGGGTTGGATTAACTCATAATCAAATTTTCTAAAAGAGCAGAGTTGGCTCTTCCTGTGCGTTCTAATTTACTTTTAAGGAGCACATTTCCTGCCCTACTGAATTTCATTTCTCCATTTATGTCAGTGGGTAGTTTAATGTATATAGTACCTTCTAGAATCCAGTATCAGCATGTAGAACTTGTTGGCTGTTTTTTGCAATGTCTTTTACTTCTTCCTGTGAAGCCTGTGATGTTTAATTTACATTCCCCTTGAGGTAGGGGAAATTGTAGTCATTATACAACTGAGTTCCACTTGTCCTAAGCTTTTCTAATTTTTTTTTTATGGCTTTCTTGGCTGCCTGAGGGCAGAATATGCCAGATTCATTTTGTTTCTAGGATCTTTCCCAGACTCTTTCTTTCTCACTCTTCCTGAGGCTTCTTGTTACTAGACTAGTTGGTATGTTTGTTTTGTTTGCCCTAAAGCCAAAGCATGATATATTGCCTTACCTATCAAACCAATTATACAGTGTTTAAAATCTTTAAAAGAAAGGTCTTTAAAAATATAGATGAGGGCTATAAATAGGGCATTTTAAAAGTTCATTTTGCTAAATGTGAGCCATCATTTAGCCAATTTGTTCTAGCACAAATTCCATTATGTGGTTGACGGATTGTTAGTGATTATTTGGCTTTCTTCCATCTGTCCAATGAAAGATACATGAAGAAACTAAAAATGACTGTTATTTATTTTTAATTCATTATTTTAAATGGAAATAGTTTGTAAATTCACCAAACTATACGGTCATTTTTAGATTGCTGTGAGTCCATGTTATTTCTGTTTCCATCTGTTATAAAATATCTTTTGGATTGAATATGGCAGAGATTTATGGCCTTCAGCCACATTGTAGCAATGTCCTCAATATTCTTTTTGAGTATTGGTTAAAACAACAATGGAATTTATAAGTTATTCATAAATTAAGTTTGTTTTGCTCTATATAATTTTTTTATGGATTAGAATATGATAGTTGTATAAAGAGCCAATCAATTATCTCCTGAATTTAATCCTTCTGTATTTAAATGCTCTAATTCAGAATCCAAATCATGTTTTTGCCTAAGAGAAAAGTATATGTCTAAAATCAGTCAAATATTTGTATTTACTGTAGACATATGCCTACTTGCATTTTTAATAGAGTAACTTCCTCAAATATATTTTTAAGGATATGTTGGTTTCATCTTTGCCTTTTTTAACTGAAGAAATATTTTCACATTTTTAGTTTTAAATACATTGAATACATATTTACTGAAGGAACACAAGATATACATGTAAAGTACAGAAGAATTACAGATTTAAGTTTTCTTATCTGAAACACAGAGAACAAATGAGTGAAGATGATAGATAGATAGATAGATAGATAGATGATAGATAGATGATAGAAACAGAAAGAAAGAGATAAGGTTTGCTGTGGTATGTGTCTGTGTTTTTAAAGTAACTTAAAAAGTTGTAAAAATAATACAATCTGGAATTATTGACTTACTTATTTTCCCATAAAAATGATATTTGTCTATGATAATAAATTCTGAAGAAACGATGAGGGAGTGGCCTGTCTGTTTCCCTACCTTCTCTTTATTTTCTATCCTTTTAAGAGAACAAATAAAACCATTCAATATATAACTGTTCCAATATCTGATTCTAGAATTTTTCAGGAGATTTCAAGATAAAGAATACATGGAAGCTGAGCTATAGCTGAGCCAAGTTAGAACATTTAAATATTTGAAGATTCAGTATTGCTCATGGTAATGCCATGCTTTGTATTTTTCAATACAAAGAGAAAGCTAAACTAGTTTTTTAAAAAAACATTTAAAGTTTATTTTTTATTTTTGAGAGAGAGAGAGCATGAGCAGGGGAGAGACAGAGAGAGAAGGAGACACAGAATCTGAAATAGGCTACAGGCTCTGAGCTGTCAGCACAGAGCCTGATGCGGGGCTTGAACTCAGGAATCAGGAGATTATGACCTGAGCTGAAGTCCGAAGCTTAACCAACTGAGGCACCCAGGTGCTCCTAAACTAGTTTTCATATATCTCCATCTGGCAGTTTCTGGACCTAATTATCTATTAAAAGTTCCTTTTCTCTCATAGAACTCAAACCTCTCTTTCTGCTGACTTTTTCCAAAACGAAGAATTTAAAGATGCTTAAATATCTATTAACTTAAGCAAATATATATTCATGTTTAATTTTCTGAGGCTAATACCCCCAACAAGTCACCAGTTTCTTATTCTTCCCTCCTAGGGTCAAGATACTAAAAAACAAAAAGTCTCTAATTTTTCAGTTCATCTCTTTACCAAACATTAATCACATAATAATTTGTCTTCTGTACTTAATCCCAAATTGCATATGAACAATTTCCTATATATTAAACACAATGGTTGATTTTCATGCCTTATCTTGACCTCTCTTACCTATCTTACTTGTCCTCTCTACACTGTCACAATTGAGGAAAAAGAACAACAACTTCCTCCTTGAAACAAGTTCTTTTGGCTCCTGTGACACTACACTTCCTATTCTTCCATTTCTTGCTGTGGATAGTTCTTTGTTTCCTTTTCAAGTCTTCTGACTTTGTCAGCATCAATATTACCCTGAAGTCTGAACTAAGCCTAATGTTCTCCAGTCTCTACACTCTCTAGGAAAACTCCTTTGCTCTAATGGCCTCAAAGTCGAAAGAATGATGATGATTCATCAGTGTTAATATCTAGATCTCTAGAGTCAAATACCTGGTATTTACTCTTGGATATTCTATCATTATTCCTCCCCTCCTCATCCAAAAAACAAAACAAAACAAACAAACAAACAAACAACCCTGCCATTTCTCTCATGTCTTCTATTTCAGTAAGATTCTCATGTATACAGTTGCTGAGTGTATCTTCCTCCACTCTGAATAATTTACCCATTGCTTTTGTCTTTGATGTTACCTCTTCCAAGAACCTTTGCTGAGCCTCTAAATTTGAATTATGTGCTCTCCTGTGTGCTCCTGTGCCCATATAGCAACATTTTCTGACTAGTCTTACTAATCATGAAGCATGTTCTGTCTCCCTCACTAGACATAAAGCTATGTGAGGGTCAGGACTTTTCAGTGTTGTTTATAGACTTAGACTCCCCAGGATAGCACAAGTTCCTAGTGCATAGTAGGCTTCAAATAGTTCCTCAATAAATGAATAAAGGAGAAAATAGGAGGTAGAACATTTATAGCCAGTGAAGAGAAAGTATATGTTACCAGGAAGTTGATTTTAGATCCTACCAAAAAAGCACGATAGTAAAGTATAATTTTATTTGCCATATTTTTTTTATTGCATGCAACTGGAACACAAATAAAAGTGGCTGAAAGTAAAATCAAACAGTCTTACACAAAACAGGGAGATTTTTGCCTTGAATTACTAAACAACTCCAGGTAGTCCAGTAGTAGCCAGATCTAGGGGCTCAAGTGATATCAAGAATAATTTCTCTCTCCATTTTTTGGCTCTGCTTTGTTTTGTTTTGGCTTTGCCCTGAGACAAATAATTCTCCAAGCTCAAGGTCTAATAGAGTCTCTCTTCTCTATGGCAAAAAAAAAAAAAAAAAAAAAAAGCCCTGAAATTGAGCTTCATTAGTCTGAGTTGGATTATGTTTTTATACCTGAACTAATCATTTAGACTGGGAATCTGATACTTTCTGATTTATAGGCATTAGTTACATACTCTCCTCTTGAGGAAGAGATACTGTCAGGTAGTTAAATTACATGAAATGAAGGTGGGGGAAGATGGTTCTCAAATAAAATATGTTCTACAGATGGTCCATGACTTATCACAGTTTGACTTAGGATTTTTTTGACTTTACGATGGTGGGAAAGTGGTAGTATTCAGTTGAAACCATACCTCGAATTTTGAATTTTGATATGCTCTCAGGCTAATGATATGTGGTACTCTCTCTTGATACAGTACTCCCTCTTGATACCGGGCAGTGACAATGAGTGGGGGCTTCCAGTCAGTCATGGGATCACAAGTACAACTAATCCGAACCATACAACCATTCTGTTTTTCATTTTCAGCTATAGTATTCAATAAATTACATGAGGTATTCCATATATTACTGCAGAATAGACTTTGCATTAGAAGATTGTGTCTGACTGTAGGCTAATGTTAAGTGTTCTGAGAATATTTAGGACAGGCTAGGCTGAGCTATGATGTTTGGTAGTTTAGGTGCATTGCATGCATTTTTGACTTACAGTATTTTCAACGTATGATGGGTTTATCAGGATATAACTCAAATTTAAGTCAAGGAAGATCTGTATTATTAGTAGAAGTGGGAGTGGATTCTTTGCAGGCAGAATTAGTAAATCAGTCACTTGTATAGATGGGGCCACCAGACACATTATTCATTTTAATGACCTATATTCATGGGGAGGGGAATTCTAAAATCCCCAAAAGCTGGTTCTCACCTTTTAAAAACAAGTAAGCTCTTGGCTGCTGACTTTTTAATGGTATTCACAGTGTGACTTTACATCCCAATCCCACTAAACTAATCATTTGGCATCTATAATTTTATCCCAATGTTTTAAGAAACCAAGTACTATTAATTAAAAGTTAAAAATGAAATTTTAATAATTTCTACCTTGGCATGGTGCATAAACCTTGAATTCTCCTCCTTCCTCCCAGTATTTTGCAATTGAGCAGTCACATACCTGTAAAAATAATTACTACAGTTGCAAAGCTCCATGCCCAAAGCATAGTAGTACCTGCAGGTCCACTGTGTAATCATTTCTGAAAGTTACAAAGCACATTAAAGTGAATTTCCCTCCTGGTTGTGAGGTGTCTACATATGTAGCTTAGGAAATGCAAAGCCAGCTACAAGGTATTTCTCCCTCCTCAAGGCAAAAGCAATTAGTATGCTAAGAAGCACGTGTCCTTCTAGGTCATTTCAGTTGCAAAATTCTTGCAAGGGAAGCAAGCTGTCTTTTTAAAGATAAACAGAACTTTTTGTGAATAGAAAAGAGCAACAATACTCTTAAGTTTCTGATACAAACACACATGCACACCTACACGCACACATGCACACTCGAACTTGGAATTTAGAAAAACCACACAATTCATAATATTTCTGAATATACCCACTGTCGTTTGTACTGAGCTATCTTTTTCGGAGTAACTATAATTGATATTCATCTTAGGAAATGTTACTTTGAAACACCATTTTAAACGCGCAACATACTTAGGCTATAATTTTGTGGGACATCTAGGTTAATGAACATGCCAATATCATTCTAGCCTTTGAAAACATGCTATTTAGAAAGGGAATAGATATCTTTCTTGCTAGGCTTTTTATGGTTTCCAAGAGGAAACATGGCCAGATTTTCTTTGTTGCTGTAGATTTATTGCAAGGACACGTAGAAAGGAAAGTAGCAGGGGAAATAGCCTTGGCACTTTAACATTTATTTTGGATCTCAAAATTCCCAGCTAGCACAGGTAGCCTCATAAAGAACTGGGAACCTGAGCTCAGCATTATTCAAAGCATCAGGTCTGAATCCTTGTAGCCTGTGCACCTGTAATTTATATTCCCTAAAGAGAGGATCTTGTTAGTGTAATGTGACACTTCAGACAGCATTTATTTTCCTCAATACCCAATCTTCACAGAGTAACTTTGGTTTAGGCACTATTCACTGGTCCCACCAAAGAAAGCAGGAATCTTTTGCTCATGCTGTACATATAACACGAGCAAGGAGGAACCACTGGGAACTACTTTCTCAAAAGAAGCATACTGTGTAAGATCATAAACTTTGGCATAAAACTGGATTTTTCTCAAAATTACTCTTTTTTTCAAAATTGCAACTTACAAAATATTTTGAAGCCTCAGAGTATTAGTTAGGGTTGGCTAGGTTATGTTGTGGTAACAAATAAGGCTGTAAACTTTAGTTGCTTAACACAAAGATTTATTTCTTATTTATTTAATCTCTTGCAGATCAGTGACTAGTCCAAGGTAGCTGAACTCCACAAGTAATTCAGCAAACCAGTGTGATTCCATCTTGTGGCATCCCTCTTGTCAAAAGGCTTCCAGAGGAAGGAAGAGCTTATCAAACTCATACCCATTCTAAATATTTGGAGTAGTGCCCACCAATTCTGCACATAGTTTGCTGTCCAGAACTAGTCCCATATCCCTGCTCCCTCTGGGTACACTGGGAATTAAGAGAAGCACATCTGTGAGTGTGAAATTTTTCTGTCACAATAAATTGTCTCATGTATAAAATGGACATGCTCACAACAGTGTGTAGGAGTGTTACACATTAGTGTTACGTGGTAGACAAGGACCTGTAAAACAAATTAAATTTTAAATCTCTCCTGTGCTTGGCACACATAGTTAAATAGCAAGTGCTAAAGGATAGCCTCCATTGTCATTATTTCCTCAAAAAAAGAGCTACTGGTGTGGACATTTCATAGTTTGTAGACTTGTTCTGTGGTACACTGTAACTTTTAAGGTCACTTCAAAAAATAAGAAGACACAAAGAAATGGAAAAACATTCCATGCTCGTGGATAGGAAGAATAAATATAGTTAAGATGTCATTACTACCTAAAGCACTCTACACATTCAATGCAATTCCAATCAAAATTGCACCAGCATACTTCTCAAAACTAGAACAAACTATCCAAAAATTTGTATGGAACCACAAAAGACCCCGAATAGCCAAAGTAATACTGAAAAATAAAACCAAAACGGGAGGTATCACCATCCCAGACTTCAGCCTCTACTACAAAGCTGTCATCCTCAAGACAGTATGGTATTGGCACAAAAACAGACACATAGACCAATGGAACAGAATTGAGAACTCAGAAGTGGACCCAAAAGTATACAGCCAACTGATCTTTGACAAAGCAGGAAAGAATATCCAATGGAAAAAAGACAGCCTTTTTAACAGATGGTGTTGGGAGAACTGGACAGCAACATGCAGAAGAATGAAACTAGATCATTTTCTCACACCATGCACAAAAATCAACTCAAAATGGATAAAGGACCTGAACGTGAGACAGGAAACTATCAACACCCTAGAGGAGAAAGCAGGAAACAACCTCCTTGACCTCCACCGCAGCAACTTCTTACTTGACACATCCCCAAAAGCAAGGGAATCAAGAGCAAAAATAAACTGTTGGGACCTCATCAAGATTAAAAGCTTCTGCACAGCCAAGGAAACAACCCAGAAAATTAATAGGCAACCAACGGAATGGGAAAAGATAGTTGCAAATGACATATCAGATAAAGGGTTAATATCCAGAATCTATAAGGAACTCACCAAACTACACGCCCGAAAAACAAACAACCCAGTGAAGAAATGGGCAGAAGACATGAACAGACACTTCTCCAAAGAGGACATCCAGATGGCCAACAGACACATGAAACGATGCTCAGCATCCCTCCTCATCAGGGAAATACAAATCAAAACCACACTGAGATACCACCTCACGCCAGTCAGAGTGGCTAAAATGAGCAAATCAGAGAACTCTAGATGCTGGCGAGGATGTGGAGAAACGGGCACCCTCCTACACTGTTGGTGGGAATGTAAACTGGTACAGCCCCTCTGGAAAACAGTGTGGAGGTTCCTCAGGAAACTAACAATAGAACTCCCCTATGACCCAGCAATAGCACTGCTAGGAATTTACCCAAGGGATACAGAAATGCTGAGGCATAGGAGCACATGTACCCCAATGTTCATAGCAGCACTCTCCACAATAGCTAAAACATGGAAAGAGCCTAAGTGTCCATCAACAGATGAATGGATCAAGAAGATGTGGTTTATCTATACCATGGAATACTACATGGCAATGAGAAACAATGAAATCTGGCCATGTGTAGCAACATGGATGGACCTTGAGGGTGTTATGCTGAGCGAAATAAGTCAGGCAGAGAAGGACAAATATCATATGTTTGCACGTATAGGAGGATTAGGAGGAACTTGACGGAGGAACAAGGGGGAGAAGAAGGGCGGAAATGGTGGGGGAAAGGGAGAGAGGCAAACCATGAGAGACTCTTGAATGCTGACAAAAACTGAGGACTGATGGATGTGGGGGGGGGATGGGCATGGAGGAGGACACTTGTGGGGATGAGCACTGAGTGTTATGTGGAAACTAATTTGACAATAAACTATTTGTAAAATAAATAAATAAATAAATAAATAAGTAAACTTAAAAAAAAATAGTCATAAGTTTCAGATACATTTTATCTTCCTGGTGATTTAACTTTAACCCCAATTGACTGAGATTTGAACAATAGCTGACTCTATCATAGTAACTGAAAACATATATTTTTTTCCAAAATGAAGCTTAGTTCAGGACTACAGGTACTCATATATTAGGATCTGCTCTAGTTGTTGGGGGTCAGGACACATTTAATCAAAATTTCATAATCATTCCACAGATTTAAGAGGCTATATTCAGGATGCTTGGGTGGTTCAGTTGGTTAAGTGTCTGACTTCTGCTCAGGTCATGATCTCACGGTTTCTGGGTTTGAGCCCCATGTCGGTCTCTGCTGACAGCTCAGAGTGTGGAGCCTGCTTCGGATTCTGTGTCTTCCTCTCTCTCTCTGCCCCTCTCCTGCTCATTCTCTCTGTCTCTGTCTCTCTCTCTTTCTCTCTCTAAAATAAACATTTAAAAAAAGGCTATGTTCATATCAGTCCAATGAAACATGTTTATTTTGTGCATGTAATTGTATCATAGGAGCTATAAGGATGACTAAGATACATTCATGACTTCAAAAACTTCAAATATTGATGAATAGGTAGAACAAACATAGGCATAATCAGAATACATGTAGATTAAGCACCAGGTATCAGCAAGAAGATGGAATATCCAGTCAGGCAGCCTAGGAAGGTGACCTAAAAGAAGGTTTTGAGATGATGTCAGTGGATGTGGAGGATTTTTAAAATGTGGAGATGACAAGAAAGGCCAAATAGGCAGAGAGAAAAATACCAGCAAGGATAGTTCAGGTCCTAATCCACAAGCAAGGGAGGTTATGTAGGGCACTTAAAGAAAAAGGTACATCAAGCTCAGGTAGTAGGGGGCCTTGAAGTTTATAATCACAGGTCCTTAACATGTTCAGTAGAGTAGATCTGCAGAAGGTTTATTTCGTAAGGTTTTACATAGATGGAAATTCTTGTGTATTCTATAATCACTAGCAACTTTTTCCTGAATTAGGCATCAGTTCTAATATAAAAATATAAAACTATCTTTAAAAACCTGTTTGGCCTTGTGATACCACCTTCCTTCTGAAATACTTTTCCAATTAACTTTCAGTCCATTCTAAACCTGATAAATAGAGATAAAACAATGTTCCCCAATACAGATAGTAACAGCTGATATGTATATAAGCTAATGTAGTAGATTTCCATTTTCCATTCTTAGACTTTTGGAAGCTTTGATGGAGTGAGAAAAAATCACATAGAAAAGGATTTTTAGAAATTTGTCAAGGTTTTCCAAGTAGAAGTTCAGGGCTCTTTTAAATTAATGAAAGTCTTGATCCTTTTGCATATTTAAGACAGTTTCCAGAAAGATTACTTTACTTGTTGGATCCAGCTGATAGAACTGTGTAGTTAGTATATTCAGCCTTATTATTTAAAAAAAAATGAGAGGATTAAATAGAACATGAGAATAGTTTGAAATTATATTTGACTGGTGTATTCCATATTGATTTATAAAGAGCAATGTCACTAGAAACATTTTTGTTAGAACTAGAGAAAGAATAGCATAAAAAGGATATTTTTCTTTTTCTTTTTTTAAAGTTTGTTGATTTATTTTGAAAGAGAAAATGATTAGAAGAGGGGCAGAGAGAGGGGAAGAGAGAAAATTCCAAGCAGGCTCTGTGGTGTCAGCACAGAACCCAATATGGGGCTCGAATACATGAATTGTGAGATCATGATCTCAGCCCAAACCAAGAGTCAGACACTTAACTGACTGTGTCTCCCAAGGGCCCCAGAAAGGAAAATTTTCAAAATAACTATTTATTTGTAAATAGGTTCTTCTTTGTCATTAAACCACTGGGGGGAATCAATTATAGATTCATTTAGTAATTACCTTCTTTTAAAAAAATATTTACTCATTTATTTTGAGAGAGAGAGAGAAAGAAAGCCTGAGTGCAGGAGGAGGTGGTGGAGAGAGAGAGAGACAGAGAGAATATCCCAATTAGGCTCCTCACTGTCAGCCCAGAATTCAACTTGGAGCTCTGTCTCACAAACAGGAGATCATGACCTGAGCTGAAATCTAGAGTCAGAAGCTTAACTGACTTAGCCACCCAGGCGCCCCTAGTAATTTCTTTTTTTAAAAAAATTCTGGTTGAATAATTTTGTAATTAACTGCTGATTATACATAGCAGTATCCTGCAACAAATCTAGAACATGCATTTTTTAAAATCAAGTAATAAATTATAAAAAGATGTTTTATATTTGCATCTGCCAAAAAATAGAGCAAATTCAAATAAATATTGCCCTTTAATCAATTTATAAATGTTTATAAGTGGCTGGAATGAGTAAGTTCTCAGCTGAAAACATGATATCTAAGTGTGTCAGGTGACTGATCTGATTCTATTAGAACATAAACTAATAGAATGAGGATCATTTTTCATTTTTTGCAGTAGATTTTTTCTCCTACTCATTTGGCAGAGGCCTATATTAAACTTGTGTTTTTGGCTTCCTTTCAGTTTGAAACTGGAAATAGTTATTGCTTCAGAACCTCTTAAAGTCATCTTCCTTAGAAGCATCATGCTCCTGCCATTTTGCAAAATTATGTCCAAGAAATGAAATTATTCTAAGCTTTCCTGGATATGCAAAAGAATGTATACTATATTAAGCTAAATAACATCAAGTGCTGTTCGTGTTCAGTGTAAATGCAAATCTAAAGATGATGTTAATAGACATCAACTGGCATGCTATATATTATTAGGTAATATCTTAACCAACTGAGCCACCCAGGTGTCCCTATTATTAGGTAATATCTTGACCAAATTTAGGATGTGTTTACAATCTGAGATGTATTTTTTTAACAATTGTCAAACTGAGGTCAAAGCAATTTTTTTTTTCTGAAAATGACTGTATAATGAGAAAGGGTATGTTAATTTCTACCCTTTCCTATTCTTTGGCTCTATAACAAGGAAACCAGTAAGCTTCCCAGAACTGAGATTTGACTTCCCAGAATGGAACTTTGGAAGTAGAAGGAAGCCTGAAGAATAAGTGGTAATTGTAAGGATGTCATCAAAGTTGTGAACTCCTTGGTGAACTCAGTGTGCGTAGGTCCAGGGCCAAGATGGAAAAAGGGAATAAGGACCCACACTTTCCAAGTTCTTCTCCAGGTTAATCTTTCAGGGCCTATATATCTTTGTGTTACATTTGATGATATTTTTCCTAATAGCAACAACATAAAAATGTTTCTAAGTTTTACTTACCTGACTTCTAATTCTTATAACAATCAGGTTGAAAGGAAACGCAAACTTTATTTTCATGTATAATGAGCTGTTTTTCTAAAAAAATATTTTCTTTCATTGAGCTGTACGTTACTTCTTACTCAGTGCCATGGAGTTTAAACTGCTGCCACAAGGTTTAAATTAATGTGTTTGCTTTTCAGTGAACTTAGGCTACAGTGCACTCTTTCTATTTTTTCTTTTCCTTTTAATAGAACTTCCTCCACTCAATTGCCCTCCTCAAAGACTGATACCCAAGGTATGACCAAGCTTGTATATTCACATTAAACCTCCATGATACACATTCCCACGTGGACATCACTGCTCCCAACTGAATGCTGTGGGGAAACTACATCTTCCGTGACCATCTGCACATTTTCCTTTCACCGTTTCTTATGCCTGGTCCAACACTGATGCCTCTCATTCCAACCCCTTCCTTCTCCTGTAATTCCCAGGTCAAGATAAGAGGGTCTTGTTCCAACAGCTGTCAGTCATTCATTGAGAGGAATAAGAATCCAAGAGGGAACAGGAATAGCCAGAAAAAAAAAGAGAGAGCAGAATTATTCTTTCCAAGTAATAGGAAAACAACATAAAAAATGAAGCAAACTAAGTGACATGTCTGAGTGAATGCCAAGTTCATCATTATGGTCTTCATCCACAATGCTTATCTTAAGGAACAGTCCTGAAGTGTTCTCTTCCATTAGTTCATTAAAACCATTATTCTCATTTAAATATAATAACTAGTAGATACATGTTAAACCCAGCTAACCAAGCACACGTTTTCTCTCGGATATTATAAACATATATTCTTGTTTCTTCCAAATCAACATTTTCTTAGGAGGCCACATTAGTTGTTAACATATTCTATAGGATTTCTTCATAGCAAGAAGTTATTTGAAAATTTGCAGGTAGCCCCAGGTTTGCTGAAGGAATTACCATATTTGAACCTGTAGGCAATTTTTCTATTTAACATATTTTCTTCAAAACAGTGATTTCTAAAAAACTTATTTGCTCATCAGAATCCTCTAGGGAATTTGATAAAAGCTGGGCAAACAGCTCTCCAGATCTAGTGAATCACAGTCCCTGGGCTGAAAAGCACAGGCTTCATTTTTACCAAACTGGACAAGTTTTTTTATCTGAATCTGGAAAACACTATTCTGATAATTTTTTTATATGCCCACACTGAACCTGTTGGATGAACAGATCTTAAACTTGGCCAGCTATCGAATTCACCTGGGAGCTTTTAATTACTTCTCTTCACAGGCCCCACCCATTAAAAATATGATTATGTACATCTGAAGTAGGGCAACCAGAACCATCATTACAAAAGCATCTCACGTGATTCTTATCAGAGTCACAGTGGGGAATGACTTTCAAAAAACATATTATCAGCATCATCTATAGTATTCTGCAGCTTTGAAAAAATCCAAACTTGGCAACCATCTGATTTATTTTTGATATACCAGAGTTAATTAAAATGTTTGACGATTTAAATGCCTAAACATGAAACAACACATAATTATTTACAGAATCCTTAAAAATGCAGTTATTGAATTCTTGTGTTTGTACAAAATGTGCTGAGTTTTCAGGGAAACATTCAGTAAATTTTACACATTACACATGTATATATGTGTACGGATGAAATATCTAAAATGGCTCCCTCTCCCTCATTACCATATTATCCTGTTCAATCCCTTCTAAAACATTAAATTTTTAACATGTATTTGTTTAGTGTATCTTCCTCTACTAGCATGTTAACTCTGTAAGGATAAGCTCTCCCTATGCTATGTTCAGCATTGCACTCCTAGGGCCTAGAACAATAGCTGGTATACAGTAGGTATTCAGTACATATCTGTTTAAAAAAAAGGTAGGGTATCATATTCATATTTGCTATTTATGCCTAGGCTATACATGTAAACCATATATATATATATATATATGAGATTGCCATATAACCCACTCATTCACACACGCACACAACATGTGAGATATGTCTAGTTTCTCAGCTGTTAATGAAAGTACATTTTATTGGTCATGAAGGTTCTCCTAAATTCAAAGGTATAGGAGTCTCCTCTATATACCACATGCACAGGAAGTTTTGTAGACATGAATAGATGTCCTCTTCCCCTTCATTTGAAAGGGAGGTAGAGACCTTGACTTGGACTTGGAATAGCAGTTCTTTTCAAGAGGGGTCATGCTGCTTCTCAGCTGTTGTGAATCACTCTCACTTAACGTGCACGAAGAGCAGCTGACTCATACTGGAATCACATTGCTCCACAAGAAATGTGTCAACTATTTTGTCTCCATTCACATGATAGAAAGTGTAGTTCATGACACCGTGATATAGTCACATTGAGAAACTTCAGAATCAAGTGGCTAAAAATATTTTCTCATTGTGTAAGGTAGTAAAGGCACTAAAATTTTACCTTAAAAGTATTTTTATAAGATGAGGCTATTATAATTGCACATTTTCTTTCTGACTGATATTTTTTTCAAGTGAATAGTGTGTTTCAGAGGTGTTCAAGCTAGCTGTTCCTCGGATCATCTGCCGGGCTGTGCCAAGTATGCTGCCTGGGGAGGCTGATGGATGTAGGAAATATTTATTATTTTGTTCATTCATACATTTATTCATTCAATAACATGCATCTAGTACTTTTTACACTCTGGGTACCATGCTAGACCTCCTCCAGAAGATAAGAGAAAATAATAGTGATAGATTCAGTACAATGTAATGTGTGTTATGATAGTGATGTATACAGATTTCTCTGGAAACAGAGAACAAGGATGTCTACAGGCTGGAGGAAGTAAGGATAGCTACCTGGGGTTACAGAAACTTGTACTGAGTCTTGAGGCTGGGTTGCATTTATCTATCCACAAATTCTTATTAAGTGACTTTTACAGAACCAGACTAAACTCTGGATATACTGTGGGGGAAAAACAGACAGGGACACTGCCTTCATGGAACTCACAGCCTATAAGGGATACATACATAAAAAACTAATTCTTGACTAAAACTAAGTGATAATGGAGCATAAACTTCAATAATCTCTAGGAGAGTATTGCAGATGGATCAAGATTTTGATCAATTGTTCAGGAAAAGCCACTCTTAGATAAAATGGCATTTGAGATAACATATTAAATTGAGTAGAAGGTAGTTAAGACAGGGAGAAGAGAGTATTAGATATCAAGAGCAAGACTTCCTTTATTTTATTCAAAGAACTTGCTATAAAACAGCCAAAAAATGGGGTTTCTGGGTGGCTCAGTTAAGCCTCTGACTTCGGCTCAGGTTCTGATCTCAAGGTTATGAGTTTGAGACCCATGTTGGGCTCTGTGCTGACAGCTAGGAGCCTGGAGCCTGCTTCAGATTCTTTGTCTCCCTCTCTCTGCTACTCCCCAAATCACACTCTGTCTCTTTTTCAGAAAATCAAATAAAAATATTACAAAGATTTAAGAAAACAAATGTAACATTGAAAAAACACAAAAAAACAAACAAGGGGTATTAAATCATTGCCTTCACTGAACATTATGCTAATTAAAAATTTCAAACACAAGTATGAATAATGGCTTAGAAAACACTAGGAAAATAAGTAGAAATTGCTCCCCCCTTTCTGATTTCTCTCTTTTTATTTCTTACAAGAGAAGTTCCTTTAGAGATAGTCATCAGAATGTTTGAATTTAATTTGTGGTTGTTTTATAACTATGTAGCCACATATGATTTCATGGTTATATTGCTATTTTTTTTTTTAATTTTCAAATGTCAGCTTATACTTGGCTCACTGCAACCAAAGAACACTGTAAAATACACAAAGGCCCAAGGTGTAGTTACTGCCTTTCTAACTTTTTCACTCTCCAGCAAACTTTTCTATTTATTGCCCCCCAGCCATAATGACTCACTCTTGTCAGATTGTATCCCTTTCCACCCGTCTCTGTTTTCAGTACATTGCTGCTCTCATTCAGTATTGGTTAGGCTGCAGTTATAGCACATTCATGAGACTGGGCTTCTGGTCTCCAGGGATGCAAATGCTTTGTCATGTGCAATGGGGCAAAGGCTTTCATTTGGTTTATACGCTAACAGGGCAATGAGCAAATCAAAGTCTCTGGATCTTTACTCCAAGGCTTCTTTGAGGAACTGACATTTAAACAGAGAATTAATGGAATTGGTTATGTAACAAGAGTGAGGAAGAGAAGTCGAGGTGAATAAGGAAGAGGCAATGAGAATTGGCAGGTACAAGACTCAGAGAGTTCAAACATTATAATCCATTCAAGGAACTAGTCATAGCTCTGAGGGCTTGGGGATGTGTAAATACAGAGGTAAAAGACACAAAGGCTTATCAGTTTTTGTTTTGTTTAGAGGAAAAAAACAAGGGAAAGGAAAAAAGAACATTTGGAGCTTTGGGTTCTCAGGCACTCATTCCTGCTTTGCTAGCAATAATGTCATGTCCCATGTTTCCATGGAATCCAACCTTCCCATTAGCCCAGCAAGTCTGAGTGAGAACTGAATACACCCTGGCTCTCAGCCTGCCTGATAATCTACTAATTAAATCTCCTCTGATGAAGTGGCTGGTTTAGAGATTAATTTATTACCCAATCAGGGACAATGACCTTAATTTCATGAACTTTGTTCAGACTGTTGGGAAGAGGGTATCTCTTTCAAATGGAATTGGAGTTGGAAGATTATGAAGTGGCAATGAGAGGCATACCAGAGAATAAATCCATAGGGTAGAATACAGAGCTTATAGATGGGAGAAAACTACCAACAAATGGAAACATTGTGTGAATCTCTGGGCACAATCATATCCTAAATTATAGGCCTTTCAGTTACATGAGTTAATAAATTCTTCTCTTACATAAAGTCAGCTTGAATTAAATTTTCTGTTGTTACAATGAAAGCATCTTGAATAATATAAAATTTAATAGGGTAAACTTTTCTTGGCCTGAAACTAAAACATTAAACATTTCTGGGACCTCTTAGATGAATTTCAATCGCCTCCAACAGTTAGCTTTGCTCTTAAGTAACTAAGTTGAGAGTTCTTCATTAAATTTGGCTTACTTTTTCAAAAGGCATGATAGAAAAAATTTCCCATTTATCAGCTTTTTTAGATTATATTTTTGATTTTTAACTATGTTACCTTCAGAGAAAATGCATATCCTATATTGAAGAGACATTTCTATCACAAAATCATGTATAATAAACTATTTCTTTTTTTATTACTTGCTGGGAGAAAATTTTATCTGGATCTCTATGCTGTCCTGCAATCGATATTTTATTTTTAGCATTATCTCTTTCAGGTTATTCTACAGATATTATGTCCTTCAACTGATATTCCAGAATGTTAAGCATTGTTTGCAGCTTTGTAAAGTGACTAGAGATTTAGATCCTTTAAAGGATTGCCTAGAGCCTACTTAATCTCCCCTAAGTCTTCCAAGGTATTTGATCTGCCATTTCAAATAGTTTCATCAGCAATTTTTTTTTGTACTTTATTGATCTGATTAACTGGAACAGAAACTGAGGCACTAATGTCATCAAAATGGGGAGGTTTAGTGAGGTAGACCTTATGCTGGGAGTTAATAGAAATATTTATGGAGATAAAAAAGATCTGCTGTATTACGTTCGGGATTTAAATGAAACAAACCAACATTTCTATATATTTGCAATTTCTAATCTAGATTCATAATTAATCTCATTTCCCATAATTCTACACGAAGTTTGAAATATGTTAAGGAAAACCCAAATTTTATGTGGATATTTTAGAGGTATAATAGAGTTGCTAAGTTTGAAGTAAAGATAGTTAATTTGAGTAAAGTCACATTAAAATCGGATGATAAAAGGAGAAATTTGACACAAATACCACTCTGTCAAGGAAATCCAAATTCTTGTTTCTTATGGGAACATTTGAATAAATAGTCAAGTCACCAGGCCAAAAGTCAGGCTTTGAAGATTACGAGGAAATGTGTCAGTTGATGGTGGGGAGAATGTGAGGAGCTGGACAGTGGGAACAGAATATTTTTTGAGATTGAACTCTGTTGACAACAGTCAAATGTAAATTGAGTCTTGAATCCACTGCTCACTAGTTTATTGGTCTTAGTCAAGGAACTTCTTTTTGAACTTGGACAAGTAACTTCTAAGACCCTGAATTCTCTCATCCTAGAAAATGGAGGAACCATGGTATCAGTGTCTTCACATGCATAAAAAGTAGTTGATGAAATTAACATTGGTGAGCTGTTGTGAAATGTGAAATTCATAGAGGGTTCTTAGCACAGCCCCTGACACTTAATAAGAACTTAGCAAATGTTAAATATTATAATCACTATGATTAAGATGGTAGTAGCAATAGTAAACTGTGGTTCAGGATTCTGGTGGTTAAGAGAATCTGAGTAATAAGAACCTGCTACTCAAGGAAGAAGAGCTAGCACTTGCATACATCTAATTGGATGGAGCTGGAGGGCAGGGACTTTGTCCTAGAAACACATTGGGTTTCTTGCAGAATAATTCTGCAATACTCTACAGCAGACTAAGGTTGACACAAAGACTCTAGGCCAAAACAGGTGAGTTGTTAAAGTGACAGTAAAGGTACTGAAACTTTCTGGGGCTGTGATGGTGGCTGAACCATACCCTCAACACTCCAGATCTCAGGTCTTTGTGAAAGAGCAACATCATTCCCATACCTCAAAGGATAAATGATTTGAAGTTACTTGGCACTTTTCCTCTGGGTTGGGGTTGTTAAAATGAAGACTTTCCAAAAAAGTCAAGTTAGACCATCAGTACCTCTAGCTATGGAAACTGGAACTGATACAGTCATGGAAATAAAATTATTTACCCAAAGCTCTTGGCACAATGCACTACAAATATCGTCTGTAATTGTTGTGATTTTCTTCTTGAAATACTTTCTACTCTTGACATACCTGATAACCAGGGTTGTCAGGTTTATCAAATAAAAAGTACAGGATGCTCAGTTACATTTGAATAGCAAATAAGCAATGAAAAATTTTTAGTGTTTCCAAATATTGCATACATTTAGCAACTTTACTGATAAACTCCTCTTCAAGGTTTCCATGATTTTTCTGCGACACTTCTCACTCTCCTCTGGTCACTTCTCGTCCCCTGGCCTCTCATTCCACATCTCTAACTTCCTGCCTTCTAAACTCTACATATGTTTCTCTCTTTGCCTGGAGAAGATCGTCCTTACACTGTGTAGGGGCTAAGGATAGGCTGCCTCCAAAATGGGCTACTTTGGCATATTGATTATTTTAAATAAAAGTTACTAAAGAGGCAGCCTGTGTAAGAAGGACACACAGACCCTTCTCTGTCCCCCTGAAAGTGGGAAATGACTCTTCCACGTGAAAGTCACCTCCCTGTACCAGGAGGTAAAGAGACACCCTTCTAACCAGAGATGGGAAATTTAGAGCTCAGAAGGCTATATAAAACCCTTGTTACTTTTTACAAATTTACCACCCCAGCCCAAATTCTGTTCAGAATTTCTCACTAATTGAAGTTTGCGAAGGTGAGTTTTCTTTGCCTTGTTAATTCCTCACAGATTTATTGTCTTTTTGTTGAAAATGTATAAAAACCTCATGTCTTGGTCATTTCTTGGGGTCTCAATTTCATAATTGGGCCTCTGAACATACACAATAAAACTTTGGTGTTTTTCTCCCTGTTAATCTGTCTCATGTAAATTTAATCCTTAGTGCAGCTGGAAGACCTTGAGGGTAGAGAAGAATTCTTCCTCCCTTTCAGCAAATCAATCTATCTTACATCATACTCATCCTTTAAGCCTTGGTATATTCAGATTAAACCCTAGGCAAGGTAACATTCTTTTCTGTGCAGTTTCACAACACACTTTGCAGCACATATTACGCTTATGTTTGAAAAACATGTTTCCATTTTTAAACTAGAGTCTGTTGGGCAAGAATTATGTTAAACTTGGTTTATTTTTTAAATTTTATTTTAGATAGAGCCGCAGAGAGGAGGGAGGAGAATATGAGTGGAGGGAGGGGCAGAGGGAGAGAGAGAATCTTAGGATGGCTCCATGCTCAGTGCAGAACCTGATGCGGAGCTCAATTTCATGACCATGAGATCATGACCTGAGCTGAAGTCAAGAGTCAGATGCCTAGCAGACTGAGCCATCCAGGCATTCATCTTTAACTTAATTTCTACTGAGTCACCTATACCTGGTGCACGAAATCCACTTAATAAACATTTGTAGATTATGGAAGGAATGATTGTTATTATAATTAACAAGCATAAGTCTTTTGCTTTCCATGGCAGGTTTATGTAGTATATTTCAAAGACAAGAAAACTACAAACACACTAATGAGATATTAATCAGTAAGTTTCCATTAAGTAGTGGTCAGCTCTAGTTTCTAGTATAATAACAAACATTTACTCAGCACTTGCTGTCTCAGGTATCTTTGAAGGAGCTTAAAATATCATCTAATTGTATTCATAATCTACTCTAAAAAGATCAATACTAGCTCACACAACACTAATTAATGATCCAAAACAGCAGCTGGTTAATTTAATACTTGGCAGACTATTGATATTTGGAACATATTATTAACAAAGGACATCAGTCCATGTAGGTAGGACCGCTCACGAATCAAGTAACAAAACAGATTTTTTTCATTTTCTTTTTTTATGTTATTTAAAAATTTTTTTATTTCAGAGAGAGAGAGAGGGGGAGAGAGAGAGAGACAGAGACAGAGAGCATGAGCAGGGAAGGGTCAGAGAGAGATGAAAACACAGAATCCGAAACAGTCTCCAGGTTTTGAGCTGCAGCACAGAGCCCTACACAGGGCTCAAACCCATGAACCATGAGATCATGACCTGAGCCAAAGGTGGATGCTTAACTGACTGAGCCACCCAGGCGCCCCTCATTTTCTTTCTCTGTGTGTGTGTGTGTGTGTGCGTGTGTGTGTGAGTGAAGGAAGTTAGTGGAAGCATAAAGAGAAAATATCATTAGCCACAAGTGTTTGATGATTTCTTTTCCAATATAGGAAATTTATTTCTGTCTGGATGATAAATATTACAATTATAGAATCAAATCACATACTCTTTTATTGACTGAAAATTTCTATTTAAGATCTTATCATCTTTTGTTTTATTAGTCATAAAAATGATTATAATAATTCATCCCACCTGAAATATTATAATTTGCTAAATAATGCCATTTCTTACATTACAGATATTTTAAAGTAATAAAATGATGATCTGTGTTTAAGAACTATTGGAGTCTTATCAAATAACCTAGTTACAAATTAACTTTGTTGTGAATAGCTTCCATAGAGGAGTCATCTAACCCTTGTATGTGAATTTTTATTCAGTTTCTGCAAGTAACGTTTTCTACTCTTGCTTCAAAAGCTTGAGATACACCCTTTATGATGCTTGCAACTCCCTGTGCACAGATAAGAAAGTGTTTTGAATTATTCAGAGACAGGAGAAAATTTTAAATAAAGATATTGTTATTACTGTAAATAGTAGACTATATTAACACAAGTTTCCATAAGAGTCAAGGCTACATACAGTCCAATTTTCATATTATTTATAGTTTTTAATACACTCAATGCAAATTTAGCATATGTACATAAAAGTATATGACTAATAACTGTATGGCTTATTTATTGTTGTAAACAACTTATTTATTATTGTGCATAACATGAACATAGTTTTGTAACCCACCACATAAATCAAAGAGTATATTTCCAACATACCAAAAGTCATTCTTACAGTTCCACATCACTATCTTCAACCTATTCATCGAAGATAAAAACTTGCAACATCTTATTTCATCTTTATATAAATAAAACCATTGAGAATCTACAAATAAGAATTTTTGATCAGCTCATCTATAAAGATTTAAAAACGTTTTTAAGTTTATTTGTTTAGTTTGAAAGAGACAGAGACAATGCAAGTGGGAGGGACAGAAAGTGAGGGAGAGAGAGAATCCAAGCAGGCTCGACACTGCTAGCACACAGCCTGACTCAGTGCTCGAACTCATGAAACTGTGAGATCATGACCTCAGCCAAAACCGAGTCAGAAGATTAACCAACTGAACCACCTAGGTGCCCCAAGATGTTTTTTTGTTTTTAAGAATTGAGTTGTCCTTCATGTACTAAGTTGAAATGGCTTCTTAATATTTTTGGAATACCATAGAGTATTAGAGAGTAGATGTTCACAATCAGCGGGAAAGTTAAGAAAAATGGTTGATGTAATTATGAAGTACCTGGGTTTGGAAGTCTATATCAAGGAATGAGTGTCAGTTGGGATTCTAATCATAAAAATTCACTCTTTACATTAACTCATCTGCTGATGGACATACCAAACCTGCTTTTGATTACATTCTGATTTGTGCCAAGGGAAATATCACGAAAACACAAAGTGATTTGAAAGAAACCAGACTTTTATTAAATCAGCTAAATATCTGTATCTTTCATCATATGTTTTTTCATATGTTAAATTACTAAAAAATGTAAATTATAGCATTTCAGTTATCTGATACAGTAAAATACTAATATTTAATGAGATTTAGTAGGACCATCTTTAAGTAAATTGGTAAACTTTTATGTAAAACAAAAGGAAAACTGAAAAAAATATCTAGCAACTTATGCATCATTGTGAAGATTAATTAATTACTCACACAGGAGCAAACAAATGATGACACATGATATATGTGGGTATATGCATTTCTAATAGTCTGCTACAGCCAGAGGGTGCAGTGATTGTGGATCTGTGACTGTTGAGTAAATGCTGTTTCCAGTTCTCCAAATTTTGCAAACAAAACCATCACCCTTCTTCAGACAGAGGAAATGCACGACCTTTGATGGTCACTTAACCTCTCTGTGTTTTCCCATCTTGAAAATGATAATTTCATAATCAACACGATTCCTGTGTGAAGCCAAGGATATTTTCTTCCTCGCTTTTGAAGATGTTTTATGTAAAGCAGTGTGTGGTCTGCCAAGCATGCTGTGGTGTAATGAGAATTTTTTATTAGAAGTCCTAGTGAGAGGTTAGTTAGCTGACTTAGAGCACAAGACATATAGGATTGGATTATACGTTATAGTCCTATGTAAGCAGACACTATCCAGTTCTAGGAATCTTGACCTGTTCTCTAATCTCAGAAAACCTTTTATAAAGTGATTGTGGTAAAAAAAAAAAAAATGGTAGGGAATGGCAGAGATTTTTATTTATTTTATTATTATTTTTTAAATGTTTATTTATTTTTGAGAGACAGAGCAGGAGCAGGGGAGGGGCAGAGAAATAGGAAGACACAGAATACGAAGCAGACTCCATGCTCTGAGCTGTCAGTACAGAGCCTGATAGGGGACGTGAACGCAAAAACCTCAAGATCATGACCTGAGCTGAAGTTGGACGCTCATTCGACTGAGCCACCCAGGCATCCTGAGGAATGGCAGAGATTTTTAAAAGAATACAAAAAGAAAGAGTTCTTTGAATCATTCTCCACTTTGTATGCCTTACCTCTTTCTCATATTTCAGAATTTGTCATATTTTATGCTTATAGAAAATCAGCTCTATATCCATTACTTATATTTAATAAAAACTGTAAAAACCACAGCAAAAAATTATAATGTGTTTAATTAATAGCTCATCTTTTCTGAGAGTTTAATGCCCTTTGTAACATGTCCTTAAAGACAGACATGGTCTAATGGAACATAACTCTGAAGTACTTGATAGTCACACATAAACTTGAATTTTAAGAAAAAAATATTTTCATAGATAAAAGTTATTAAGAAAGCAGATCTACTTTCACTTGTTGAAATATCATCATTTTAGTTCACTAGAATGAATCAGAATAAACAATGCCCCCTAAGACTGATATCTTCACTAGAATTGCTGGAAAATCTACTAGAAAGGCAAAATTTGTTTCTAAATCAAGCCAGCATGGTGGAAAACAAAATAACAAAAGAGAAAGAGAGAATTCATACAGTATTATTTGGGCATCTGACTCTTGTTCCTGAAGCTAAATCAACTCCTTACAAACGTAATTTCATGAACAAATAAATCATATTTATCATTATTTTCCCCAAAGGGGGATGAACACATAGTGAAATTATAATATTTATATTCTTGTAAGAATTTTGTGCATAAAAGTATTTGCCATAGTGCCCAGAAAGTAAATGCTCAATATAATTTGTGTTACTTGAGTCAATCTGAAATGGTGGTTGAACCTCACTGACCTGAGATGGAGGGACCATACCCATCTACAGAATATTTTCCTAGCAATAAAGTATTCTTTGAGAAACAGAATAGATGATTTGTAAAAGTCAGGTTTGATCATCCCAAGAAACTTCACTGAGATTCATTTATAGAACACATTCTATGTATCAGACATATATTCATTCTCCTAGGCACCATCCATGTTCTGAGCTAAAGCCAGGCTATTCTTTCCAATATCAGTACCAAGACTCTGTGGGACAAACAGCATAGGGCTTATGAAAGAATATTAATACACAAAAATAATATATATTTTTACTTTTTAATGTATTTAGTGAAATTGAGCAGGGGAGAGGTAGAGAGAGAGAGAATCGCTGTCACAAGGAGCTCCAAGCAGGGCTCAATTTCACTAACTGAGACATCATGTCCTGAGCCAAAATCAAAGTTAGATGCTTAACCAACGGAACCACCCAACCACTCCAATAATGTATTTTTAAAAATCTGTATCCCCCAAGAACTAGGACACTCTGAGTTATATCTACCAGTGTCTTAGGAAGGATGAATTGAATAATATCTAATTTCACTATTTGCAGCCAGCTTCTCTTAAACTTTAAAAACATGAATTAATTACTTTTTTATCTTAAACTTTTTAAATCTCTATCATTTCCAGAGACTTTTGTATTTAGAGTACCTTTAATTTTATTCTATGTAGATCTGGACCAGGAGGCAGAGATCCTATTTGACTATTTCAGGTCAATAGTCTGGGCCCAGTGTGGGCACACATGAGTAAGCAGCACACCTTGAAAAATGTCACCTAAGAGGTCCCAACCATCTAGATCAGTGACTCCTATAGACACCTGCATGTGGAAAGAATATGGGCTCAACAGCATCTATCCCAAAGTTCCTGTGCAATATTTCTTTAACACAGAGAATTTGACTTCACAAATGGCATAAAAAAATTGCATCTTTCAGAGTCTTATAATAGAGCAGTTAACATATTAGCAATCTGTTCACAGTCTGGACTGTCATGAGCAAGAACCTACGCACAATATGAGCCATCATTTATTTTTGGCCACACCAAGAACGTACAACATTTATTTTAATAAACTAAGACAAAAAAGAATCAGTTTGAGATGCACCGAATGGGGTACTGAGAGACAACAAAATGTTGTTGGCTTTTTGTAAGGACAGAAGCCAGAATGGTAGCTTGCAACTTGTTTTAAATTTCACAAAAATAGGCAAGCTATTCTCTTGGTCACTCTAGGAAGAAATTTCAATTACTGTTACCTTTTTTTTTTTTTAAGTGGTGATTACTTGATGCCATTATTTACAATCCACGAGGATTGCTTTCCAGAAAGATACTCCATTGGAAACATGCCACAGTATGCTCTGTAGCTGGTTGCTAAATACAAAATTATTTTAGCTTCTGCACAGCCAAGGAAACAACCCAGAAAATTAATAGGCAACCAACGGAATGGGAAAAGATAGTTGCAAATGACATATCAGATAAAGGGTTAATATCCAGAATCTATAAGGAACTCACCAAACCACACGCCCGAAAAACAAACAACCCAGT